>NC_057862.1:271920059-272232917 GCF_019393635.1 Dromiciops gliroides
TCATGGTCAGCTAGTCAAAGATGAGGATCTTCCCGGCAGCCTTGAGGATGCGATTCCAGGTATTGCTAGTAACATATAGAGCACACACCTTCACCTTGGGGACATCCTGGATCCTCACATCATCAGTCACAGTTCCAACAATCACAGCTGTCTTTTTTTCCCTGCCTGGCAGCTCCATCTTCCTGACCATTCAGGACAGAAACCGGGGCGGGGGGGGGGGGGGAGCGGTTGGTCTGACTCATGTGCCTTTTCAGCACAACCTTGTTGAAAGTCGAGGTAGTTCTGCGGGCCAGGAACTGATAGAGCTTCGTCAACAGCTACAGGTAGATGTCCTGGCTCTTGGGCTCCTTACACCGGACTTTCCAGTCTTTGTTATGGCAGATGTCAACTCCCTGCCCATGCTGGCAACCTCCAGAAGACTGGCCCACCATGAAAAGAGCCATTTTCTTTCTCTGTTGTATTACCCTCAAACTTGCTGGGTAGATCATATTTGATTATAAGCCTTTACTTTTTACATGTTGGTATATCTTACCAAAAAATGTCTTTATCTTAGTAGCTGCCAAATCTTGTGTTATCCTGATAGTGGGTCCTTTATGTTTTCTTTGACCTGGAAGTTCTGTCTTTTGGCAATAATTTTCCTGAGCGTTTACATAATGCGGGGTTTCTTCAGGAGTTGGCCAATAGAATCTATTTTCCCTCAGTCCTCTGGTTCTAAGATATCTATTGTTGTTCTGTCATTTCAGTCATGTCTGACTTTTCATGACCCCAGTAGGGGTTTTCTTGGCAAAGATACTTGAGTGTTTTGTCATTTCCTTCTCCAACTCATTTTATAGATGAGGAAACTGAGGCAGAGTTAAGTGATTTGCCAAGCTTCACACAGCTAGTAAGTGTCTGGAGCCAGATTTGAATTCAGGAAGAGTAGTGTTCCTGAGTCCAAGCCTGGAACTCTATCCACTGTACCCCCAGCTGCCCCTTTAAGATATCTAGGATGTTTTTTATTTTGAATTTCTTGAAATGTGATATCCTGACTTTTGTTTTATTTTCTGGACATGGTGTTCAGGTAATCTGATAATTCTTAGATTATCTCTCCTTGATCTGTTTTCCAGATCACTTGGTTTTTATAGTATATCATACATTTTCTTCTATTTTTTCAATCCTTCTATTTTTTCCTAGTATTTCTTTTGAATGATTGTTACTTGGGTCATGTTTACTATTTCTTTTCTATTTTTTCCTGCCAATTCTTTCCCTCAGAGCTCTTATTTCATTTGTAACTTTTTTTTTTTAATTTCTGGTTTCATTTCTTCTAGATACCCTTGTAATCCTTGTGGCCAATTTATATTTTTCCCCCTCTGAGACTATGCTTCCAGTTATTATGGAATTTTTCTCTTCTTCTAAATTGGATTTTTGGGATTCTCTGGATCTGTATTTCTTGATTGTGGCTATATTTTTCTTCTGTATATTTATATCTTTAGTTTTATTTTCTTAACTGGGACATTGTGCCCGGGTCTTGCTCTACCCACTTCTTCTTCTTCTTCTTCTTCTTCTTCTTCTTCTTCTTCTTCTTCTTCTTCTTCTTCTTCTTCTTCTTCTTCTTCTTCTTCTTCTTCTTCTCCTTCTCCTTCTCCTTCTCCTTCTCCTTCTCCTTCTCCTTCTTCTTCTCCTCCTCCTCCTCCTCCTCCTCCTCCTCCTCCTTCTTCTTCTTCATGAGGCAACTGGGGTTCAGTGACTTGCCCAGGGTCACACAGCTAGTAAGTGTCTGAGGTCAGATTTGAACTCAGGTCCTCCTGAATCCAGGGCTGGTGCTCTATCCACTGTGCCACCTAGCTGCCCCTCTACCTACTTCTTTACCCATGGGTGACTAGCTGGGCCCTGTTTGGTTTCTGTCTTAATTTTCTGGGTCCATGCTTCTGACTTTAATTTCTCTAGTTGAATTTTTCCTCCAAATGCTAGGAGGTTTTAGATTTCTCCACCCAGGTAGCTGAGGTTCAGAGTCCTGAATATTCAGATATGTCTGAAGCTTTTCAGGTCAGTCAAGTCAAATGATCTTGCTTGTATTTGTGTTACCAGTGACCACAATGCTTGGAACACAGTAAGTGCTTAATAAATGTTTGTTGACTTGAATTCAGGATACTAGATATTCAGGTCAGAGTGTGCTGGCCTTCTAAATCCCTTATAATGTTCATGCTGCGAGTACTGCCAGCTCCTTCTGAGCCTTCTCAGGTCACATTAATGCTGGCTTCTGGTCCAGATCTAAAATCATGCTGCTTTGAGTTTCCTATCATGCTAGAGTTTCCTCTTCTGAGCCATCGGGTCTTCCTAACCTTAATCATAGAGTAGATCTATGGTCCATGCTAACAAGTTTCTATTTTGTGTTTTCATACTCATGCCAGCCTTTTTGGTGAGACTTATATCAAGCATCTGGCTTTTTTTTATAATCCTGGGATGGATGTAACTCATCTTTAGATACTCTGATCATTATTTGGCTGGATGCTGTTTTGGAGTCTTTTCTGGAGTCCATCACTGACTCCTGGGCAGTTGAACCATTCATTCAGCCATCTCAATCAGAAGTCTCCAGGTTTGCTTTTTTGAGGAAAAGAGGTTTGGGGAGCAGGGATTACTATAATATGTAGTTGTTAACAAAGAATTGATTCTGAAAATAAGATGATGACCTGGACAGAGAAACTAGCCTGATTTTCAGAAATGTGAATAAGTATGAAATGCTTCTGTTACTGAAGTTTGAAAGCAGAAGCCTACAAACCATAATGAAACAAAGGGTTTTTTTTTTTAGCTTTCACCAGTAATAACTTCAGATAAAAAGAGATGTAAATACTATACATTCTCTCTTGTAAATGTAATTGAAGTGAAAGGTTATGAATATTTGAAACTCAGCCAATGGTTAGTCATTTGTACTTGACAAATTTACTTTTAAAATGTAGAGATTCCACTTATGCAAATTTAGTGTTAGTGAGAAAATACTAATATTTTACTACATATTTATGGTAAAGGAAAAAGGGTATTAAATGTGATCATAACAGGTATTCTTCACTTGAAGCTTCACACCAGCTTCTGAGCAGTGCTTTGATTTTGTTTGAACTTTTAAGTACATAACAATTTTTAGTTCAACTTGCTACAATTCTTTCTGTATAATACAGGTCATGAGAAGTTCAGTTATAGGTGGGGCAGCTCTGCTACATTGGGGAAGGGCCTTAATATATCCATTTCATTAATTAAGTCACGAATTTTTTATTAACAAAACCAGTATGTCAGGTTTAGCCAGCTAGAAACTGTTCTCATAAGTGTTATCTTTATTGTCAGAAGGAATATTGTGAAAATAAGGAATTATTGTACATGCTTTAACTCCTGATTAAACAGAGGACTGACACTCTCCATGAATAATAACTTGGGGGCATATTATCAACTTGACACACAGTATTTCACTTGTGTAAGTCCCATTAATATTAAAACCCTGGGTTTTAATTTCAGTATCTTCTATTGAGGAATAATGCCATAGCCATCTGTTGGTTACTATGACTTAATGAGATTAATGTCAAATTCAAGAATATTCTCTCTTCCTTAGACTTTTAAAAATATATATATATTAAAAGGCCTTGAAATGAATTTCATTCAGAAATAAGTCACTGGGCTTCTGGTTAAGATGATGATGCGAAAGGTCATAGAGGAGCCCAGCTCCCATACCTGTACTCTAGCAAAAAATCTAAATAGGGCACTTAGTAATTATCAAGACATCTAAATAGAAACAATAGAAAGCTCCTTCATTAATCTCAGGGAGTGCACACACAAAATGTAGTAGAAGTGTGGTAGAAGTGTAAAAGAGATCCTACCATGAAAGCCAGCCAGAAGCCCACTAACACTGACCAGAGATGTTCCAGGGCACCTGACGCTTAAACTATGTTAACTACAAGCAAGAAGCCTGAAGTATTCTGATGAGGAAGTTTTAAGAGGATTGGAAGCTGAACACACTCTGACCAGGCCATTCCAGGGGTTTGATGAACATAACACTTAAATTGTAGAGGTTTCAGCAAGGCCTGAAGAGCACAGCACTCTGATCCAGGATAACCAGAGATGCCTAAAACTGGTGCACACAAAACAACTGGGAAGGTGAAAGCCAGGAATTAGATAACAGGATCCAGTAAGGCCTGGCCATCCTCTCCAAGAGTATAGTGCATGGCATTGGCACAAAGTTCCATACTAAGAAATGAGGCTTAAGAAACCAGACACAATGAAGAAGTATGATCTATCAAGAGATACTCCAAAGGAGGTGGAGCCAAGATGGCAGAGTAGAGATGGCAGCATAGCCAAACTCTCCCAACATTCCCTTCCAAATAACTTTTAAATAACTACTCAATTCATATTTTGGAGTGGCAGAGACAACAAAAGGTCAGAGCGAGACATTTTCCCAGACTAAGACAACTTAGGAGGTTGGCAGGAGAGGTCTGTGACCCCAGAGTGGAGACCAGCCCAGAGTACAGAGTATGCTGTAGCAGCATAAGCAAGGGGTCTTGGAATTGGCCATAACAGTTCCTGGGGAGTTCAAATAGTTCAAATAGAACCTCAGATACTCAGTACCTGCATGAGTCACTTAACCCTAATTGCCTCCAAAACAAAAATAAAAACAAACAAAAAATGACAATTGGGAAAGTAGATGCTAATAACCCCATCAAGAAAGACATCAAGAAACAATAAAACAATCAAAAGAATGAGAACTTTTGTTAAAATGTGAAATCTCATCAGAAAAACAAACTGACTTGGGAAATAGATCAGAGATGGAAAGTTTAAGAATTATTGGACTAGGGGGCAGCCAGGTAGCGCAGTGGATGAAGCACTGGCCCTGGATTCAGGAGTACCTGAGTTCAAATCCGGCCTCAAACACTTGGCACTTACTAGCTGTGTGACCCTGGGCAAGTCACTTAACCCCCATTGCCCCGCAAAAAAAAAAAGAAAAAAAAGGGGGCAACTAGATGGCGCAGTGGATAGAGCACTGGCCCTGGAGTCAGGAGTACCTGAGTTCAAATTCGGCCTCAGACACTTAACACTTACTAGCTGTGTGACCCTGAGCAGGTCACTTAACCCCAACTGCTTCACTTAAAAAAAAAAAAAAAAAGAATTATTGGACTACCTGAAACCCATAATCAAAAAACATCCTAAATGACACATTTCAAGAAATTATCAAGGAAAACTGTGCCTGCATCTTAGGTCCTGAGCGTAAAATAGGAATTGAAAGAGTCCACTAATCGCTGCCTAAAATAGATCCCAGAATGAAAACTCTCAGGAATAATATAAGCAAATTCTAGACTTGCCAGGTCAAGGAGAAAATATTGCAAGCAGCCAGAAAGAAATAATTCAGATATCATGGAGCTATGAGAAAAAAATGGGGTTTTGGAACTCCTAGAGGTCCCCACTCAAGGGCCTGACCCAGAGAGCCTTGCCTGACCTCTCTTGGGGCCAGCCCAGAGTCAGAAGAATTTCAAAGGAAATGAAGAATGACCTTGTTGACTACCTACAGAAAGTTACCTCACTAAAAACCACACCTGCATGAAAGCTTTTCCCCTCAGAGGGTCTGCCCTCTGTACTCTGATGTCAGCCTGTACTGCTCATGGACCACCCTCAAGTCCAATGAACCAAAAGATTTGAATGATGCTAGCCAATTAGCTTTAAGCAGTGTGTAAGAGCCACCTCTGCTCCTGACCACAGGAAGCATCTGCTCTGACTTGCTCTCTTGGCTTGGAATGCTCAAGGAGGCAGGACGCAGATGATTCTCTCCCCTCTATCCTAGATAGGCCTTCTGATATTTCTGAGCAATATGCGCTCGCTCTCTCTCTCTCTCTCTCTCTCTCTCTCTCTCTCTCTCTCTCTCTCTCTCTCTCTCTTTCTCTCTCTTTAATAAATGCTTAATGCCCCACACTGTAGTAGCCTCTAATTTCTAAGTAGCTACATTTTAAAACCCAGCTAAGTTTCCCTAAAACTTGGGACAGTAATAGGGCAATCCTATATAATTTTAATTGCCACAGAGCCATAGTCAAAATAAGACAAGGTTTAGTAGCTTCTATGTTAAAGGAGCAGAGAGCTCGGAATATGATACTCTGGAAGGCAAAATAACTATGATTATTACCAAGAATTACTTACACATCAAAACTGAATATAATACTTCAGAGGAAAATTTGATTTTAATGAAATAGAGGCCTTTCAAGCATTCCTGATGAAAAGGAAAGAACTAAAAAGAAAATTTGCCAGAAGACTCAAGAGAAGAATAAAAAGGTAACTGTGAAAGAATAATAATAAGATATTTAATAAAGTTAAACTGTTTACATTTCTATGTGGGAATATGATACATGTAATTCCTAAGAACTTTATCATTATTGGGGTAGTTAAAAGGAATTTAGACAGAGGGCATGAGCATGAGTCAATTATGTTGGGATTATCTCCAAAAACAAAAGAAGAAGGGTTGAGAAAGAGGGATATACTGGGAAAAGGGGGAAAGGAGAGGTAGAATGGGGAAAATTTTCTCACATAAAAGAGGCTTGTAAGGAAGAGATTTTATAGCAGAGTGGGAAATGGAGGTAGGGGTGGTGGGCAGTTCTTGCTTTCATCGGAATTGGCTAAAGATGGAAGAATACATATACATACTCAGTTAGGTATATCTTAACCAACAAGGAAATAAGAGAAGGGGATAAAAGATGAAGGGGATGGTGATTAAAAAAAAAAAAGAGGGCAGATTAAGAGAGGCAGTGGTCCAAAGAATAACAGGCTTTTGAGGATGGTTATGATAAAAAGAAAGAATGATAAACAGAAGAAAATAGGACAGAGGGAAATAAATGATAATCATAACTGGGAATGGGATGAGTTCACCCATAAAATGGAAGTGGATAGCAGAATGAATTAGAAACAATGATTGTTTTTTATAAGAGACACACATAGAGTAAAAATAAAGGGCTAGAACAAAATCTATTTTGCTTCAGCTGACAGGGGGATAGAAGGCAGGGGCAGCAATTGTGATCTCAGGCAAAACAAAAGCAAAATTAAAGCTAATTAGAAGAGAGAATCAGGGAAACTACATTTTCATAAAAGGTTTTACTGCAAATTTCTCTGATAAAGGCCTCATTTCTCAAATATATAGGGAACCTAGACAAATTTATAAAAATAAGAGCCATTCCCCAATTGATAAAGGGTCAAAGGATATTAATAGGCAGTTTTTTGAAGAAGAAATCAAAGTTATTTATAATGATATAAAAATGCTCTAAATCATGGTTCATTAGAGAAATGCAATCACACCTCACATTTATCAGAAATGACAAATTCTGGAGAAGATGAAGGAAAAAATAGGTATGAATTGATCCAACCATTTTGGAGAACAATTTGGAACTATACCCAGAGGGCTATAAAATTGTCCATACTCTTAGACCCAGCAATAGCATTATCAGGTCTGTATCCTAAGGAGATTGAAGGAAGAGTAGAAGGACCTACTTGTACAAAAATATTTATAGCAGTTCTTTTTGTGGTGGCAAAGAATGCCATTTGGTGAATGGCATATTATTGTTATTGAGAACTTTTGTACTATAAGAAATGATGAGAGAGTGGTTTCAGGAAGGGGGAAAAAACAGTCAAGGGGTATATGAATTAATGCAAAGTGATAGAAGAAGAACCAGGATATCATTGTGCACAATAACAATAATGTTAATGAAAGACTTGGCTCCTCTGATCAATACAGTGATCCAAAACAATTCCAAAAGACATAAGATGAAAAAAATGCTATGCACTTCTAGAGAGAAAATTGATAAACTCTGAAATCAAATTGAATTATAATTTCTCACTTTATTTTTTATTTGCCACATGGATAATATGGAAATATGCTTTTGCATGATTTCAAATGGATATTTAATTTTATTTATTTATTTATTTATTGCTTTCTCATTGGATGAGAGAGGGGACAGGAAGAAAGGAAATTTGGAATTCAAAATTTAAAAAGAAAATAAAGTTGAAAATATATTTTTTTAAAAAGGAGAGATTCCAGAGTCCAATCCAGAAAAATTGCACAAATATGAGGAGGGTTTTGGGGGAAGAATGGTTTGGTCACAATTGCTCCAAGATTACTTGGAAGAAATGGAGCAAGACATGGTTGGTTGGTTGGTTGTCGTCCTTCATTCTCAAAGAGGACCAAAACAACAATTAGAGTCAAGTTATAGCGTGTCCACCTGTGGCTGATCATACCAATTCAAGCTCAGAATGCTCTACCATAGGTCAGACACAAATAATCCATGTGAACGTTTGGGTTGAATTCTCTAAATTTGTTCATCTTGCATTTCTTTTGAACTACTTCAGTTCTGCTTTGCTGATAGAGCACAACACCTTCTCTGATAAGGGCATGCCATGCTGGCAGAATTGTGCTGGTGTCTCCCATGTCCTGCAATCAATTCAAAAGTTCTCAAGAGAGACCTTGAGAGTGTGCTTATATAGCCTTTTCTGACCACCATGTGAGCACTTGCCTTGTGTGAGTTCTCCATAAAATAGTATTTTAGGCAAGGGTATGGTTGTCATTTGAATAACATGACCAACACTCTCTGCAGTAGAAAAGAAATGGAGCAAGACATAAAAAATTAAATGAAATCTTTGGAAGAAAAAAGTGGAAGTAACAGGAGCATCATTGCCAAAATTCAGAGCTCCCAAGTCAATAAAAAAATACTACAAGAAGACAAAAAGAAAGAATTAAAATACCTAGAAGCCACAGTCTGTACCACAGAAGAATTGGTGGCAGCAATGTTATATGAAAGTAGACTTGAACTACTATATTCCAAAAGATAAAATTAAAGGATTGCAACCAAGAATAATTTACCCTGCAAGTCTGTGTATAATCCTACAGGGTGGAAATGGATCTTTAATGCAATAGCGAACTTTCATGCATACCTGATGAAAAAAATAGAACTTTGTAAAAATTTTGAAACACAAAGGAATTGAAATCTCAAAAGGCAAATTCATTTGAGCAATAAGATATGGGAAAGCAATTATGAAGTGCCTATATCCTAATAGAGAGAAAAATCAATGTCAGGTTCTCATGTCTTCAAGGATGATGTTGTTCATTCATTTCAGTTATGTCCAACTCTTCATGACTCCATTTTGGGTTTTCTTGGAAAAAATACAGGAATGGTTTGCATATCCTTCTCCAGTCCATTTTCCAGATGAGGAAACTGAAGCAAAAAGGGTTATGTGACTTGCCCAGGGTCACACAGCTAGTAAGTGTAAGTAAGACTGGATTTGAACTTAGGCCCTCCTGACTCCAGGGCCTATACTCTATCCATTGCACCACCTAGGGTCACAGTGGGGACTAAATAAGAAAAACATAAGAACTGGGGCTATTCTGTTTTGATGGCCTAAAGAGTGGGAAAAAATTGGGAGAAGGAAAGAGATATACAAATGAAGAAATAAGGAGGAAATTAGATGAATTGTATGTAAATGAGATATACCCAAAAGGGAGGTCTAAAGACTGAAGGCACCACATAAACCTAACTCTTCCCTGAACTGGCAGAAGGAAGGTTGAAAACATACACACATTCACAAAATTTTGTATAAAATGCATTAACCTCAATAAGAAATAGGCAGGGTCAGAGAAAAAAGAGAGTTAAAGGGGATAGATTCGAGCAGGATGTGGTATCAGCAGAAAAAAAAACTCTTTAAGAGGGTTCTTCTCCCCCATCTTAACAGGGAAACTAAAAGAAAAAAGGAAATATCGTAAAAACAAGTGATGAGTGTATGAAATGAAGGGAGAAACAGTAGAAGTAGATACAATTATTGATTACTAATGCTGATCAAACTTTTTGCTACCTTCTTTGTAAAAAATGGGTTGGAGGTACACAAAGAGGAAAAGTAATATGATGAGAAATACACAATTTACAATCTTACTCATGAATATGGATGAGATAAACACTTATAAAATGATGGAGGGTATCAGTAATCATCACAATTACAGGACACTGGATCAAGATTTAAAACTTTGATCAGTGGAAGATATATATTAGACCCAGTGGCGATTGAACACAGCAGCATTGTTTGATAGATTCAGAGACTACAACTACTATGGCATGGATCAGGTGTATGCTGGTAAATGTTTAACAGCCACCTCTCTGAGGAAAAAAAAATCTGTATGTTTGACACAAATTTAATCTGCATTATTAATATTTTCTTAATCACTTTCTTAAATCTAGAAAATCAATTAAATAATAAATTAAGCTTTGATTTGTAGTGTTTGCTGATTAATGAGGCATAAATACTTGAACTGACAATTTAAAAATAAGCTCTTCTGAGCCACCTTAAGCTGACTCCACTGCACCTGCAGTATGGAATCAAATTTGAAAAAATCTGAGAAAACTGTAAAACATTCTGGCAGAAATAGGTTTAGATTAACATCTTACTCTATATACTAAAAGCTCCATTTGTATACTTGACTAAGACATAAAAGGTCATATGATAAACAAATTGGAGACCAGAGAAGGATATACATTTCACAATTAAGAGTAGAAGAGTTTTTGAAAAAAAAAATAGATTAGGTTAGATCACATGAAATAAATGAACAATTTTTACTCATGAAATTTAAAAGTTTATGCAAACCAAAGCAATACTGTTAGAAGAAGAGAAACATCTGAGGAAAAATTTTTGCATTAGGGGTTTTTTATAATTAAGGTCTGATATTCGAGATACATAAGAAATTGATTTAAATATATCAGAATAAGAGCTATTAACCTGTAGATAAATATTCAAAGAGTATAAACAGACAGTTCTCAATTGAAGAAAAACAAGCTATCAATAACCATTTAAAATATATTCCAAATCATTAATAAGATAAATGCAAATTAAAATAACTCCAAGGTTCCACCTCATATTCATTAGATTGGTAAAGATGGCAAAAAGGAAAATGACAATTTCTAGAGGAGATGTGAAAGGATAGGTACACTAATACATTGTTGGTAGATCTTTGTAGTGAATTGTCCATTCTGAAAAGCATTTTGAAGCTATTCCCTAGAAATCATTAAACTACACACACAACTTAACAGTCACATACAAAAAAGATAAAAGAGAAAGGAACTCTTGTGCAAGGACCTATATGTGCAAACATTCATAGCAAATGTTTTCATTGTAGCAAAGAATTTGAAACTAAGTGAGTGTCCATTGTTTAAGGGATGACTGAACAAATTGTGTTATATGAATGTAAATGTAATTGTGACATAAGAAATTAAATTTTAAAATTCAGAGAAGCTTGAAAAGACATATCTATCTACTGGCTTTCTCTCTGGTGCTTGAAAATACACCTATGTCTTCTCCATCCTTAAAAAATCCTCACTTTATCCTACCATCCATGCTAATTATTATCCTATATCATTCCTCCTTTTCTTGGCTAAATTTCTCAAGAAAGCCCATCCATACTCAGTGCCTCTACCTTCTCTATTTTTATTCAATTCTAAACCTTCTGCAGTCTGGCTTCTGACCTCATCATTCAACTGATACTGTTCTCTCCAAAGTTACAAATAATCTCTTAATTTTCAAAATCTAAAGGCCTTTTTGAAACCTTATCTTTCTTGATCTCCCTATAGCCTTTGTTATTTTTGATCATCTTCTTCTCCTAGATACTCTATCCTCTTCAAGCTTTCATAGTACTGCCATCTCCTGGTTCTTATACCTAGTGAACAACTATTTCTCAGTTTCCTTTGCTGGATCTTTGTCCAGGTCATGCCCACTAACACTGAGAATCTTTCAGGGTCCTGTTTAGGACCCTTTTCCTTTCCGGTCTTTTCATCAGGAATTCTTGAAAGTCCTCTATTTCATTAAATATCCATTTTTCCCTTGAAGTATTATACTTATTTTTTTCTGAATGAGTTATTCTTGGCTGAAATTTTTGCTGCTTTGCTTCTCAGAATATCATATTCCAATCCCTCTGCTTCTTTAATGTGGAAATGTTGTGTGATCCTAACTCTGATACTTGGTTTCTGCTTGCAATATTTTCCCCTTGACCTGCTTGCAATATTTTCCCCTTGACCTGCGAGCTCTGAAATTTCACTATGAGTTTTCATTTTGGAATTTCTCTCAAGTGATTATTGGTGGATTCTTTCAATTTCTATTTTACTCTCTGGTTCTAAAATATAAGGGCAGTTTTCCTTTATGATTTCTTGAAATATGTTGTCTAGGATCTTTTTCTGGCTTTCATGTAGTCCAATAATTCTCCTCTGGGTTAGTAGTCTTTCTTTCCTTCTTTCTTTCTTTCTTTTTGTGAGGCAATTGGGGTTAAGTGACTTTCCCAGGGTCACACAGCTAGTAAGTTGTCAAGTGTCTGAGGCCAGATTTGAACTCAGGTCCTCCTGACTCTAGGGCTGGTGCTCTATCTCCTGTGCTACCTAGCACCTGTTAGTAGTCCTTCTAATGAAATATTTCACATTTTCTTTTACTTTTTTCATCCTTTTGACTTTATTTTTTCTTTTCTTGATGTCTCAATGGAGTCATTAGCTTCCACTTTCCCAATTCTCATTTTTAAGGAATTATTTTCTTCAGTGATCTTTTATACCTTTTTTCCTATTTGCTCAATTCTCCTTTTTTAAGGAGTTCTTTTTTTAGTGAATTTTTGTGTTTCCTTTACCATTAGGCCAATTCTTTTTTTTAAAGTGATATTTTCTTGAGTATTTTTGTACCTCTTTTACCAAGATACTAATTCTCTTTTCACAATTTTCTTATAACACCCTCATTTCTTTTCACAATCTTTCTTCTATCACTCATCTCTTTCTTTAGCTCTTTAAGAAATTCTTGTTGGGTTTGTGTCCAATTCACATTTCTCTTCCTTTGAGGCCTTGTTTGTAGCTGTTTTAACATCATTTTCTTCTTCTGACTTTGTGTCTTGATCTTCCCTGTCACCATAATAGCTTTTTATAGCCCAGTTCTTTTTGTTGTTGGTTGATCATTTCTGTTAAAGTTGGGGCCTGATCCCTGGGAGTAAGGGTTCGAGACTGTCTAAAGCTTCAGGGTTTTTTTTTTGTACTTCTGTTTACAGAGCTTGTTCTGGGGGGAGGGGAGGGGTCTGTAAAATTTTGGTGCTTCCAAGCCGTTGTAATCCAGGGAGAGGTGTGGTCTCTCCTAGACTGGGCTCTGGTCTTTACATTGTAAAGGCCTCTGATCCCCTGCAGCTGCAAGTGCTAGCACTCCTTTCAGCCCTTTAACTATATCCAGTTCCCCACAGTCATACATGGTAGTTCTCCTCATGGCCCATGACCATCTCTGGAATGAGAGTTCAGGAAATTGCTGCTGCTACTGCTGTCACAGCCACCTTTAAGCTGGCTTCCAACCCTGTGTCCTAGACCTCTCCATCCAACCTTCTAAGTTGTTTTGGGTTCGAAAAATGCCTCAACCCTACATTTTGTTAGCTATCTTGCTCCAGAATTAGATCTAACACATTATTATTATTGTTTTTTCAGGGCAATTAGGGGTAAGTGACTTGCCCAGGGTCACATAGCTAGTAAGTGTCAACTGTCTGAGGTCAGATTTGAACTCAGGTCCTCTTGAATCCAGGGCCAGTGCTTTATCCACTGCACCATCTAGCTGCCCCAGCTTCCCTTTTTTAAGACTCAGTTCAAATCCTTCCTCCTACAGCAGGTCTTCCTAGGTCCCACTACCCACTGCTAGTGCCTTCTCTCTGGGATCATCTTACACAATTTTTGTATGTACAATTTTTTCTATGTTGTTTCCCCCATTAAAATTTAACCTCTTCAAGGACATATACCATGTTTTTGCCTTTTTCTATATATTCCCAGAATTTAGCAGAGTGCCTTGTTATATAGTAAGTGCTTAATGAATACTTGTTGACTGATTGGTTTATATGAATGGATACTAAGTGAATGGAACAATATAAATCAATCAAACAATTTCTATTATGACTATATTGTAAAGAAAAACACCTTTGAAAAATCTAAGAACTCTGATTAGAGTGCTATGATCCATCCCCAGTGGAAAATATGCCTCCTACCTCTTGACTAGCAGTGAACAATGCGACATACATTTTCACATAGGACCAATATGCAAAGGAAAGAAGGAAGGAAGGAAAGAGCATTGATGAGACTTTTCTTACATGCACAAAAGAGAACCCAAAAAAGTTCAAAAGGAGACACAGATAGATAATACAGCTTTGGGACTAATGTGTTGAATTTTACATATACATATCCACATACACATGAATATGCATATATTTTGAGAAGACTATATACAATAGAAACTCAAAGTTTCACATATAATCCTTTTTCATGTTATTTGTATATTGAGATATTCATATTGTTTATAAAGTTTATAATAGCTAAAAAATTAAAAATTAAATTCTACAAAAAAAGAAATGTCAGTGGTGTTATGGACATAGAACTGAAAGGAACATTGGAAATTTTCTATTCCAACTTCCTAATTTTATAGGTGAGGAAATTAGGACCACACTGGTTGTAATCTGCCCAAGGTAACAGCTAGTTAGTAGCTGTCTGGTACTAGGACCTAGAATCCTTGTCCAATCTACCCAGAGGTTCGAATAAGGAATGATGCTCTCAAGTTGCACTTTATTTTCAAATGTGAAGAATTTATTATGGAGATCAATTGGAGATTCTTATCAACTCATGTTTACAACATAAGAAAAAAAGATCTTTTGATTAATATCAGTCAATTAATCAAAAAGCATTTATTAAGAACCAACTATGTACTAAGTAATAAGCTAAGCTCTGACAATACAAATGCAAAAGTAAGACAAGGAACTTCCTACCCTCAAGGAACTTCCATTCTAAAATGTATAATAACCACTAGTAATAAGATTAATAGGCAATTCACTCAACCTCACTCAAAATAAGGATCAAAATATTATTTTATTTTATTTGCTGTCAAATAATTAGGTAGCAAGAATTATTCTCATTTCAGAGGTTCAGAAAAGTAGTAGTTTTCTCAGTATATTATAACTAATCCTTTAGGGAGTATAAGACAATGAAATTTACTTTGGTCTTTTAAGAAACGTCTTTTTTTTTTTTTTAGTGAGGCAATTAGGGTTAAGTGACTTGCCCAGGGTCACACAGCTAGTGTTAAGTGTCTGAGGCCGGATTTTAACTCAGGTACTCCTGAATCCAGGGCCGGTGCTCTATCCACTGCACCACCTAGCTGCCCCGAGAAACATCTCTTTTAAAAGTATATGGAGCTATATAGAGAAGCAATATGGCATAACTGAAAAGAGCACTGAACTTGAAATCAAGAGACCTTAGTTCAAAGCTCAGATCTGCTGAGGGAAAGTCACTTTACTTCTGAGAAATTGTTTCCTTATACGTAAAACAGAATCACAATACTTGTACTATTCATTTTTGACGTAAGGTTGTTGTAAGGGAGGTGCTGTGTGTAACTTCAAATCCAATGTTAATGTAAACTAACCTTTTTTTCCCTCTGGACCATTCATTTCTTTGTTGTAGAGAACTCTTGTGAGGAAACTTCTTTCCCTACAGATCAGCAGCTATTCTATAATTTATATTTCCAAAAGAGTTGCCCAGAGGCATTCAAAGGCTAAGTGATGTGCATAGAGTCACACAGTCAGGCTATATCAGAAGTCAGATTTGAGTTTTTCTTGACTCTGAGGTCAGTTCTCTATTCATCACATTGTTCCTCAAATATTTATGCCAATATTTTTATGCAGTGTTGTATAAAAGAATGATGGGAAATTAAATACCATTGAATCTTTTTTCAGGCATGAATTTTAGAGAATTCTGTATTTTATGGGAAGTGCCAACTCTGTTAAGTTGTGATATTATGGAAACTCTGTGTCATTGTCTGCTCAGTGCAGTAAGTTTTTACATTTCAGGTTTGCTGGATATGAGTTATGGCCAAAGAAGAGAACATGGGAAATGAGACTGACTCAGTATTAAAATGTCCTTGTTTTTTGTGCTGCCAGTGTGCTTAGTGCCTTGACCCCAGGCCTTTGGGTGCTCTCTGGCTTTGATTGCTCATATGGCTTTAGAATCGCTACAACAGAAACATTTAAAATCTTCTGCACCTGCACTGGAGAAGATATTTTAATATTTCAGTGCTTCAATAATCTATGTTTCTGGGGAGAATTTTAAAAATTAATAAGATTCAGAGACTGATCTCGTGAATCTTATATAACCCAGGAGTAGAGTAGAAAAAGTGGTGGAGATAGAGGACTTGGTCTCAAATCCCTGCATTGTCACTTACTTGTGTGAACTTGGAAGACTGAACTCTCTTCTTTACCTATAAAATGAGGGGATTGGATTATATAACCTTTAGTGTTTCTTATAGCTCTAAGTCTCTGATTCTTATTATACAAACTGTCCTAAGCATATGCTATGGTGGAAGAAGTAGAGGGATTGGTTCACATTTAAGCAAGCCTAAACCAAAAGGCAATGCCAAGTCAAGCAACTATTTGCCTGCCACTTAGAAAAGATTAGATTTATTCTACCTGATTCCAGGAGGCAATGGATGAAAATTGTAGAGAGACAGATTTAAGGTCATTTTAAGAAAAAACTTCCTAAGAATCAGAGTTGTCCAAAAGTGGTAGTAGTAAGTCCAAAGGATTCATGATGGAAAATGCTCTCCACATCCAGAAAAAGAACTGTGAATTCTGAATGTAGATTGAACCATACTATTTTTACTTTTTCTTTTGCTTTTTTTCTTTCTTGAGCTTTTTTTCCCTTTTGTACTGATTCTTCTTTTACAACATGACTACTGTGGAAATATGTTTAATGTGATTGTACATATATAACCTGTATCAGATTACTTACTGTCCTAGGGAGGGGGGAGGGAAAGAGGGAACTGAAAATCTTATAAAAATGAGTGTTGAAAACTATCCTTACATGTAACTGGGAAAAAATACTATTAAGGAAAAAATTTAAAAAATAAAAAAAGAAGTAATGGGTTCACACTCACTAGCTATCTCCTGGTGGTTGCAAAACAAATTCCTCTTTAGCTATATACTGAACTAAAATAACCTCTGAGGTTATTCAACTTGTTGATATTCTTTGGTTCTGTAAAATTCCAACAAGCCTGATATCAGATCCTTATCCATTTTTAAAGAGAGAAAAGAGCACAGAGCTATTGAAGTGGGGACAGGGCAAAAAGGGATCCCTTCCAAGGAGGAGCTTAAATGAACTTCACAGGCCTGCCCAATTTACCTTTAAACTGCATGTGGACAAGTAGAAACTACTCGAGGAAGTATTTTACTATTCGCAAGTGGGAACCTTGCCAGTGAACTGCATGACACAAGGCAACACTGCTTTGTATGATTTATGAAAGCCATGTTTGTGACCATGGTATGACCTCAGGAAAGTCACCTTACTTCTGAGCCTCAAGCATCAAATGGTATAATAATATACATATGCAATATTACATATATAAGGCACAAAGTTGTTAAAATTAGGCACTAGGATAAATTGATTTGTGTTTCTGTATCCCTGAGGATAATAAAGCCCTTTTCTATTCCAACATTTCAAATACCTAGAATAGGATTCTTAATGAAACCAGATTTTTTTCTTTCTAAAAGATCATGAAGTCAGAAAACCATTTTTATTCCCCAAACTCCCCCAATTTGAACAACTCCAGCTTCAGCTTGTGGTTCATGTCTTGGACTAGAGTGCTGGCCCCATTTTACTATTATAAAGTTCTTTTATTTTTTTTTAACTATTATAAGTTTCACCAAGCTATGTTTGCCTGGGTTCTGGATAATTGACAAATGCTCTTACATTTTCCCTATCACCAATAGAGTGAAGTAAGGCTGCGTGCTTTGCTCCTATGCTTTTTAGCATGATGTTTACAGTGATGTCAGATGCCTTCAACAAGTATGAAAATATCATCAAGGTCAGCTTCCACACTGATGATAAATTATTTAACTTGAAAAGACTACAAGCCAAGACTAAAGTCTTGGAGACTTGGAGAGTCATTGTGTGACTTTTTGTTTTCAATGATTGTGCACTCAGTGCAGCCTCTGAAGCTGAGATGCAACAAAGGATGAATCAGTTCTCTGCTGCTTGTGCTAATTTTGGCCTAACAATTAATACCAAGAAAACATAGATGCTCTACCAGCCAGCACCACACCATCCATATGTGGAACCATAGTTTATAGCAAATGGAGGAGTTTAATAATGTAGATAACTTCATTTACCTTGGCAGGATACTTTCCAGGGATGTTCACATAAATGATGCAGTTGGCATATAATTGCCAGGGCTAGCTCAGTGTTTGGGAGGCTCCAAAGGAAAGTGTGAGAAAAAAGAGGTACTAGCCTGCCTAACAAACTGAAAGTCTACAGAGCCATTTTGCTGAACTCGTTGTATGCCAGTGATAAAAGTTGTACTAGAAAACCTCTGAGGCCCTGTATAGGGAAAGACATTAAGACAGTAGGAGATTGCTGAGGAGATCACCAGCAAGGAGGGAACAGAGTGGAACCAGGCTGGAGAAGAGCTCACTCAAAGTATTAATTTTCTATCAGTTGAAGAAGTGACATCTAAATTTTGTTGCCATGAGTAAAGCCTGATCACCTTGCCATAAGGCTTTGATCAAGAAGAAGAAGCCTAGCCAGATATACAAATGTACCAATAGAAATGTCCTGTTTCACCAAATCATGCTTCACCACCATTTGGTATCATGCTTCACCAAACATCACTATCCTAAAGTTAGAAATTTTAAAATGAAAATCTAATTCACATTGGACCATAATACTGAGGTCCACCTCCAGGCCCAGCAATGTTCCACAAAAGTGTAGAAACAGCATAGTATTCAGCTGTTGCTCAGATAGAACAGAAAAGACCAATTTCAGGAATTTTGTATTTTTAGCTATATGCCCTTACCTAAAAAAAAAAAAAGGTACTCCATGGGTTTCTCATATTAGAAAGCCTTTTTTTTAGAGATTTCTAACCACACCATCAATATCAAGTAAAATACAAATACATTTATGCCAAGTGTAAGGGGGAAGTTCCCCCACCCCAATTAATCATAGACAGTCCTAACAGCTCAATTGAATCAATCAATAAATAGTATAAACTGGATGCAAAAAAATACATAATAAATTTTAGATTTATTAAATGTTTTGATCATTGGATAAATACACAAGCCACATAGAAAATATCTTGTGATTAGCAGAAAGAATCAAGCATCCTTTAGGGCTACATATAAAAACTATAAGCCAGTGTATAGTTAGTCAGTCAAGTGGTGATTGAACTTAAAGGAATCCCGAGAGGAAATTGGCCTTAGGGAATGGGGGATTTCATCTCTCTCTTCTCTTTGAACCAACATTGACTAGGTTGTGACCCTGCAAACTTTGAAAGGCTAGAAGATCTGGGGTTCTCATTGGTGGCACCAGCAGTGCCTCACCCCATCCCCCAGAATGGTAACAGCTGAAGACAGAGGAAGCACCTGCAGATAGATGTAAAAATGTTGTCATTGAAGAATGGGTTGTGAGGGAGAGTGGACCCTGCATAGGACTAGTCCTTGGAAGTCAGAAAAAAAATCTACCGCTAAAAAGACATCGTAAGGACTCTCACAAGGGAGAAAAGGGCTTGTAATAAAAAGGAATTCATCTCTTGGCCCCATGTGTTCTCTACTATCATGTTTCAAGTTTGAGGACAGTATGTCTTCATTGGTCCATTTTCCATTGACTGACTATGCTAGAAACCATAGTCCCCATAGAATTATCTCTAGGACCCTAAGAAAAATAATCAGCTGCTGTCTGGGGATCCCAAACTCTAAGTATAAGAGAGAATTGGGGAGTAATCCTAGAGAAGGAGCTCTTATGTGTTAATCTTATTTGTGATATAATCTTATTTGTAGTATTTGCTGCACAAGGATACCACAAATAAGATTACTACCTAAGAGATTACTATTACTATAAATTTCAGTACTATCATAGTTGTGATAGTTTTCTATTACCCACAATCAGAAAAATTAACTTTAAATGTTGATTGTCTCCAGGAAATTATGAAGGCTGATTACCCCAAGGTGATTAATTTATTAAGTGACTGCTATGTAGCAGTAATTGTATGATGGAGACACAAATAAGATTAAAAAAAACTAAACAGTCCTTACTTGTGAACAGCTTACATTTCAGTTAGAAAAAAAAAACATAAATATGCTAAATAAAAATAAAATGATTTCAAAATAACTTTAAGGGTGAAGGGAGAAAGAGAAGGTATTAGCAACTGGAAGGGATATGGACAGGCCTCCTGAAGATTATACTTGAACTGAACCTTAAAGTATGCCCACAAGGCATATAGATCAGGAGAAAATATGAGGGACTGTCTGTGCAAAATCAGGAGACATAAAATATACTATAAGTATCAGGAGGTAGACCATTTTGCCTGAAATGTTGAGTAAATGAAGGAGAGCAATAAGCAGTAAGCCTGGGAAGATAGGTTGGAAGCATACTAAGAAGGACTTGAAATATTAAACAGAGGTGTTAATATTTTATCCTAGAGACATTTGAGCGCCCCTAGAGCTTCCTGAGCAAGGGTGTGACATGGTCAGATATATCCCTTAGAAATATTAATTTGGAAGATGGCGGAGACGAAGCAGCAAACTGCCTGAGCTCTCCTTCTGTTCCCTCAAAAAGAACATTAAATCAAGCCTCTGAACGGATTCTGAAGCTACAGAACCTCCAAAGGGACAGAGAGACACAGTCCTCCAACCAGAGATAATTTAGAAGACTTCAGGAAAAGGTCGGTCTGACGGGCAAAAGGGAGGCCCAGCGCAGGGCAGCAACCCAGCGCCGAGGGGGTCAGGGCAAGTCAGCAGGAGCTGCGGGCCACAGCCGAACAACTGAGGCCCCTGGAACCTAGTTCAAAAATCTGGTGGCCAAGAAGGACAATGGAAAAACCTACCTGCACCGGCCAGGAGGGCGACAAACGGGTCAGGCGGGAACGGACGCCAGGAGCGGGCGCCTGGCTGGCCAAGCGCACCCAGACAGGAAGTGCAGGGCGGGGGATCTCCACATACCATAAAGGCATCAGAGTAAAAAGGGGGTCACACAGCACCTATACCCCTGCACAAGAAGCCCAAAACAGGGACTCTGGTGCCCCAAGAGCAGACCTTAACTTAAAAAAATAAATAAATAAGCTGCAATAATGAGTAAGAAGCAAAAAAGAGCCCTCTCCATTGAGAGCTTCTGTATCAATAGGGAAGAAGCCAACGCAAACTCAAATGAGGACAATACCCTCAAACTGCCTACATGTGAAGCCTCACGAGGGAAGGTGAATTGGTCTCATGAACAAAAAGCCTTCCTGCAAGAGCTCAAAAAGGATTTTAAAAATCAATTGAGAGAGGTAGAAGAAAAAATGGGGAGAGAAATGAAAGCAAAACAAGAAAACTATGAAAAAAGAATCAGCAGCTTGGAAAAGGAAGCACAAAGATTGACTGGCCAAATGGGAAAAAAAAGTGCATAATTTCATTGAAGAAAACAATGCCTTAAAAAATTCAGTTGGCCAAATGGAAAAAAAAAAAAAAAGTAAAACGTCGGTGAGGAGGAATAGGATGAAAGAAGGGGGGGAAAGTAAAAAGGGGTTAAACAGAATGGAGGGGAATAGACAGTCAGTAATAATAACTGTGAATGTGAATAGGATGAACTCTGCTATAAAACGGAAGCCAATTGCAGAGTGGATTAAAAACCAGAATCCTAAGATATGCTGTTTATAAGAAACACATTTGAAGCAGAGAGATACACACAGAGTAAAGGTAAAAGGCTGGAGTAGAATATATTATGCTTCAGCTAAAGTAAAAAAAGCAGGGGTAGCAATCCTTATCTCAGACAAAGTGCAGGCCAAAATAGATCTCATTAAAAGAGATAAGGAAGGAAATTACATCTTGCTTAAAGGTACTATAGATAATGAAGTAATATCAATATTGAATATGTATGCACCAAGTGGTATAGCATCCAGGTTCTTAAAGGAGAAGTTAAATGAGTTACAAGAGGAATTACACAGTAATACTATACTAGTGGGGGATCTGAATCTCCCCCTCTCAGAATTAGATAAATCTAGCCAAAAAATAAATAAGAAAGAAGTGAAAGAGGTGAATAGATTACTAGAAAAGTTAGACATGATAGATGTCTGGAGAAAATTGAATGGGGATAGAAAGGAAAATACCTTTTTCTTAGCAGTACATGGCACATTTTCAAAAATTGACCATGTATTAGGGCACAAAAACATCATAGTTAAATGTAAAAAGGCAGAAATAGTAAATGCATCCTTTTCAGATCATGATGCAATAAAAATTACATGTAAGAAAGAGCCAGGGAAAAGTAGAATGAAAATCAATTAGAAACTAAATAATTTCATTCAAAAGAATGAATGGGCCAAACAAGAAATCATAGAAACAATCAATAACTATATCCAAGAAAATGACAATAATGAGAAAACATACTAAAATCTATGGGATGCAGCCAAAGCAGTGCTTAGGGGAAAATTTATAGCTCTAAATGCTTACATGAATAAAAAGGAGAAAGAGGAGATTAATGAATTGGGCATGCAACTTAAAAAGCTAGAAAAAGAACAAATTAGAAATCCCCAATTAGATACTAAATTAGAGATCCTGAAAATCAAAGGGGAAATTAATAAGATTGAAAGCAAAAAAACTATAGAATTAATCAATAAAACTAAGAGTTGGTTTTATGAAAAAACCAATAAAATAGATAAAATATTGGTTAATTTGATTTAAAAAAAGAAGAAAACCAAATTACCAGTATCAAAAACGAAAAAGGGGATGTTACCACCAATGAAGTGGAAATTAAATCAATAATTAGGAATTATTTTGCCCAACTGTATACCAATAAATTTGACAATCTAAATGAAATGGATGAATATTTACTAAAATACAAACTGCCCAGGTTAACTGAAGAAGAAATAAAATCCTTAAATAAACCCATATTAGAAAAAGAAATTGAACAAGCCATTAATGAACTCCCTAAGAAAAAATCCCCAGGGCCAAATGGGTTTACAGGTGAATTTTACCAAACATTTAAAGAACAATTAAATCCAATATTATACAAATTATTTGGAAAAATAGGTGAAGAAGGAGTTCTACCAAATTCATTTTATGATACAAATATGGTGGTGATACCAAAACCGGCAAAGCAAAAACAGAGAAAGAAAATTATAGACCAATTTCCCTAATGAATATTGATGCTAAAATCTTAAATAAGATATTAGCAAGGAGATTACAGCAAGTGATCACCAGGATAATACACTATGACCAGGTGGGATTTAGACCAGGAATGCAGGGCTGGTTCAACATTAGGAAAACTATTAACATAATCAACCACATCAATAAGAAAACCAACCAAAATCATATGATTATCTCAATAGATGCAGAGAAAGCTTTTGACAAAATACAACACCCATTCCTAATAAAAACACTGGAGAGTTTAGGAATAGGGGGAGCTTTCCTTAAAATAATAAACAGTATCTACCTAAAGCCATCAGCAAGTATTATATGCAATGGAGATAAATTAGAGGACTTCCCAATAAGATCAGGGGTGAAACAGGGATGTCCATTATCACCCCTATTATTTAATATTGTCCTAGAAATGTTAGCTTTAGCAATCAGAGAAGAGAAAGGAATTAAAAGAATTAGAATAGGCAAGGAGGAAACAAAACTATCACTCTTTGCAGATGATATGATGGTATACTTAAGGAATCCTCGAGAATCAACTCAAAAATTACTTGAAACAAATAACAACTTTAGGGGCAGCTAGGTGGCGCAGTGGATAAAGCACTGGCCTTGGATTCAGGAGGACCTGAGTTCAAATCCAGCCTCAGACACTTGACACTTAACTAGCTGTGTGACCCTGGGCAAGTCACTTAACCCTCATTGCCCTCAAAAAACAAAACAAAAAAAAAAAATAACAACTTTAGCAAAGTAGCAGGATATAAAATAAATCTACATAAATCATCAGCATTTCTATACATGACCAACAAAGTCCAGCAGCAAGAGATAGAAAGAGAAATTCCATTTAAAGTAACAGTAGATAATATAAAATACTTGGGAGTCTACTTGCCAAGACAAACCCAGGAACTCTATGAACACAACTACCAAACACTCTTCACACAAATCAAATCAGATCTAAATAATTGGAAAGATATCAATCGCTCATGGATAGGCAGAGCTAATATAGTAAAAATGACAATACTGCCTAAATTAATTTACTTATTCAGTGCCATACCAATCAGACTACCTAAAAATTATTTTATAGAGCTAGAAAGAATAATAACAAAATTCATCTAGAAAAACAAAAAATCAAAAATATCCAGGGAAATAATGAAAAAAAAATTCACAGGAAGGTGGGTTAGCAGTACTAAACCTGGAGCTCTACTATAAAGCGGCAGTCATCAAAACTATCTGGTACTGGCTAAAAAATAGAGTGGTAGATCAATGGAATAGGCTAGGCTCAGGAAATGCAGTAGTAAATGACACTAGTAATGTAGTGCTTGATAAACCCAAAGACTCCAGCTTCTGGGATAGGAACTCAGTATTTGACAAAAACTGCTGGGAAAACTGGAAGATAGTATGGCAGAAATTAGGCATAGACCAACATCTTACACCTTATACTAAAATAAGGTCAAAATGGATACACGATTTAGACATAAGAGGTGATACCATAGGTAAATTAGGAGAGAAAGGAATAGTGTACCTCTCAGATCTTTGGAAAGGAAAACAGTTTTTGACCAAACAAGAGATAGAGTATATTATAAAATGCAAAGTGGATGATTTTGATTACATTAAATTAAAAAATTTTTGTACAAAACAGAAGCAATGCATCCAAAATTAGAAGGGAGGCAGAAAGCTGGGAAACAATTTTTGAGGCCAGTACTTCTGATAAAGGCCTCATCTCTAAAATATATAGGGAACTAAATCAAATTTATAAGAACCCAAGTCATTCCCCAATTGAGAAATGGTCAAAGGATATGAACAGGCAGTTTTCTGATGAAGAAACCAAAGCTATCTATTCCCATATGAAAAAATGCTCTAAATCTCTAATGATTAGAGAGATGCAAATTAAAACAACTCTGAGGTACCATGTGACACCTATCAGATTGGCTAAAATGACAAAAAAGGAAAATAATAAATGTTGGAGAAGCTGTGGGAAAATTGGAACACTAATGCATTGTTGGTGGAGCTGTGAACTGATCCAACCATTCTGGAGAGCAATTTGGAATTATGCCCAAAGGGCGATAAAGCTGTGCATACCCTTTGACCCAGCAATACCACTTTTGGGTCTTTTTCCCAAAGAGATCATGGAAGGGGGAAAGGGACCCACATGTACAAAAATATTTATAGCTGCTCTTTATGTGGTGGCAAAGAATTGGAAGTTGAGGGGATGCCCATCAATTGGGGAATGGCTGGATGAGTTGTGGTATATGAATACAATGGAATACTATTGTGCTGTGAGAAACAATGAGCAGGAGGAGTTCAGAGAAACCTGGAGGGTCATGCGTGGGCTGATGATGAGTGAGATGAGCAAAACTAGAAGAACATTGTACACAGTAACATCAACATTGAGTGTTGATCTACTGTGATGGACTATATTCTTCTCACCAATGCAATGGCACAGAAGAGTTCCAGGGAACTCATGATGGAAGAGGATCTCCAAATCCAGGGGAAAAAAAAGAACTGCAGAGTATAGATGCTAAACGAACCATACTATTTCTTGTGTTTTTGATGCTGTTGGTTTTTTTTTCTATTTTGAGGTTTTCCAGCATTGCTCTGATTTTTTTCTCCTATAACATGACTAATGCAGAAATAGGATTAATGTTATTATGTGTGTGTGTGTGTATATATATATATATATATATATATAAAACCTATATCAGATTACCTGCTGTCTAGGGGAGGGGGGAGGGAGGGAGAAAAATCTGAAATTGTAAAGCTTGTATAAACAAAGGTTGAGAACTATCTTTACATGTAATGGAAAAAAAATAAAATACTTTATTAATTAAAAAAAAGAAATATTAATTTGACAGCTAAATGAAAGATGAATTAGCAAGAGGAGATACTAGAGGTAGGGAAACCAATTCAGAGGCCTTTGTAATCCAGGTGAAAGGTGAGGAAGATCTGAACTAACACGGTGGCTGTATGAGAGAACAAGATAGATGTGAAAGATATTGTGTTAGAATCAGTAAGAGATGGCACCTGATTATGTATAGAGGACATCTCTAAGGTCTCCAAGGTTGCAAACCTGGGTGACTAGAAAGATAATGGAAAGAATGACATAGTATAAGTAAAGCACTTTTCAAACCTTAAAAGTTCTATATGAATCTATGAGTTATTATAATAATCATCATTAATATTATTATCCTGTGTTGTTCTCATTATTGTATTATTTAAATTAATGCCTCACATATTCAGTAATCATTTAAGTGTTTTTAAATCTGAAAGAAATAGTCAATATTATTTTCTTCTACCCTAAGGAAGAAAATATTTAATTTTGTGTATTGAAATTTATACATATTAAACAAAACAAATTCAAATACTGTGAATTTAAAGGAAGTATAGAGTATCACTATCTAAGTTCTTGCACATCCTTCTAATTAAACTAAAAGACTGGAGGCTTCCAGGTCAAATGACCAACAAGATGGAAGACTAGACATCTTCTCAAACACCTTTAAAATAGGAATTATACACATAAAATAAAACAATTTCAGCAACCTCTATAGACTCAGGAACCAAGAACACTATGAAGGTAACAATCTAATGAACAAATAACAAAAATGACATCCCTAACCCCTTCTACTCACTCAGCACCTCCTCCTCCTCCTGCACCTCTACCTTCATCTCTACCTTGACTGGCCAACAGGGATACAAATTTTGATCCACAGGTTTGCAAGAGAATTCAGCTCTGCTTCTCTCCATCAAGTACCACAAAAAAACAAAAGGCAGAAGTTCATCTTGACTGGAGTGGCAGTGTTGCAGTGGTCTCTGTTGCATTAAAGCCCATCCAGAGAACTGAGGAAGAGAGGAAAAACAAGTGTATTTGGCTATGTAGAACTCCACTAAGACTGGGGGAAAGAGTCCAGCATCCTTCTGGGGCCAGTTTTGTATCCCCAGAAGTCATTTGGGGCAAAAATGAAGGCATTTGAAATGGGAATTGTCCAGCAGGAGAAGAGGTTGCAATAACTTTTAGATCCAGTCCTCAAGAAGGCCACCATCAAAGAAGGAGTCAGAAAGTGAGTAATAGGGAAATACAAGAAGAAAAAAGACTGAAAAAAATAATCTCAAGCGGAAAAAGATTCAGTTAAAGATCTTGAGCATAATCATATAAACCACTTGGGAAGTTGCTAATAACAGAAAGGAATACAGCCTCCTGTTCAGCTAAGCAAATCCAGGCATCTAATAATAAAGATTGCAAAACAAAGAAAAATTAATTAACACTTGAATGGTTTAAAAGAGATATAATAACTGTGAAAGCAGAATGAATGGCCTAAAAAGCAGAAGTAATTGGCAAAATAGAAAAATTTGTTCCATGGTAATAAAATCTCTTCAAAGAAGCAAAGGAGAAAATAACTGATTAGAATGAAAATACACCAAAGTGAAAAACAATCTGGAAAAAGAGAAGCAAAAAGCAATAATGTTAAAAGAAAATTATTTCCATAAAAATAAGACATATTGATCTCAAAAATAAGATTATAGAGATTCCTGTAATCTTTCAGGAGAAAGAGAACCTACATGAGAATTGGTGAGGAGGCCATAGAGAGATTATAAAAGAAAGAAAGAATGGGAGAAATCTTGCTTCAGGATTAATGGGGATTGGGGGGGAGCAAAATCAGGGGCATAGGAAAATTTCTATCATGGAGCAATATTTTCTCTATTACTTATGTTGCTGTTGTTCAGTCATTCAGTCATGTGACCCCCGTGGACCACAGCACACCAAGCCCTTCTGTCCTCTACTATCTCCCAAGGTTTGTCAAAGCTCATGTTCATTCCTTCCATGACACTGTCTATCCATCTTATCCTCTGCTGTCCCCTTCTGCTTTTGTCTTCAATTTTACCCAACATCAGGGTCTTTTCCAGTGAATCCTGTCTTTTTGTTGTGTGGTCAAAGAATTTGAGCTTTAGCTTCAATATTGCCTTCCAATGGATAGTTTAAATTAATTTCTTCAAGTATTGACTAACTTGATCTCCTTGCCATCCAAGGGACATTCAAAAATATTCAGCAACACCACAATTTAAAAGTATTGATTCTGTGGCGCTCAGCTTTCCTTGCAGTCCAACGCTTACAGCCATGGGGAAAGCTGTAACTTTGACTATATAGACCTTTGTTAGGAAGGTGATTCCTCTGCTTTTTAGTATGGTGTTAATATTTGCCATAGCTTTCTTTACAAGGAGCAAGCTTTTAATTTCATGGCTGTAGTCAGTCAGCAGGGCAGCCAGGTGGTTCAGTGGATAAAGTACTGGGTTTGGAATCAGGAAGATTCATCTTCATGAGTTCTAATCTGGTCTTGCTAACTGTGTGACCATAGGCAAGTGATTTAGCCTTGTTTGCCTCAGTTCCTTATCTGTACAATGAGCTAGAGAAGGAAATGGCAAACCACTCTAGTATCTTTGCCAAGAAAATCTAAAGAGTCAGAAGTGGATGAAATATGACCAAACAACAACAAAGTCACCATCTGGAAGTGATCTTTGAGCCCAAGAATATAAAATCTGACACTGCTTTCATTTCTCCTCCCTCTATTTGACAGGAAGTGATGTGATCAGTTGCCAAGATCTTAGGTGTTTTGTTTTTTGTTTTTTATGTTAAGCTTCATGCCAGCTTTTCTACTCTCCTCCTTTACGCTTTTCAAGAGGCTTTTTAATTCTTCTTTCTACCATTAGAGTGGCATCATCTGCATATCTGAGATTGTTGATATTTCCCCCACCTTAATTCCAGCTTTTGATTAATCTAGTCTAGCATTTCACAAAGTCTGCTCTGCATATAAGTTAAATAAATAAGGTGACAATATACAGTCTTGTCATTCTCCTTTCCCAATCTTAAACCAATCAGTCGTTCCATGTTCAGTTCTAACTGTTGCTTCTTGACCCACATAGAAGTACCTTAGGAGACAAGTAAGATGATCGAGTACTTCCATCTCTTTTAGGACTTACCA
The DNA here is from genome assembly GCF_019393635.1 of Dromiciops gliroides. Taxonomy (NCBI): domain Eukaryota; kingdom Metazoa; phylum Chordata; class Mammalia; order Microbiotheria; family Microbiotheriidae; genus Dromiciops; species Dromiciops gliroides. Next base: position 271,949,190 of record NC_057862.1, read on the forward strand.
CATTTTGTTGTGATCCACACAGGCAAAGTCTTTAGTGTAGTCAATGAAACAGAAGTAGATGTTTTGCTGGAAACCTCTTGCTTTCTCCATGAGTGAATGTGGGCAATTTGGTCTCTAGCTCCTCTGTCTCTTCAAAAACCAGCATGCTCTTCTGGTAATTTTCATTTTACATGTTGCTGAAGGCTAGCTTGTAGAATCTTAGCATCACCTATAGAAAATAGTAATTTTAAGAATGAGGCACAACAGAAAAAAGGGACAGGGGATGATCTCTACAAGGTAATAACATAGAAACTGTTTAGCAGAGGAAACCCAAAATAAGTACCCTTAAGAATACAAAGACTAAAGAAGGATTTATGTGTAAAGGCCATGAATTAAATAATAAATCTAGAATTAGTCAAAGCAGGAAGATAATTAAGAGAATGAGGGAAAGACATCCTTCTTAGAAAATGAAAATTTAAAAAACTAATAAATAAAACAAATTGAAGGGGAGAAGTGGTAAATCACTTGAATACTTAAATGAGAGAAAAAGAAAAGGGAATAACTAGATAAAAGCAAGGGGAAAACACTAATAAAAAAAGGACAACAAATTGCAGAGGGGTAAAAGAGGAGGGATCTGAGAATGAGAAGAGTTAAGTGGGAATGGGGTTGCTTTAAAGTAAATTGGGCTAAAATAATTGATGAGATAAAGTATAGTATTTAATAAGGAAGTGGTTAAAAATCTCAATTTGAAAAAAATTAAAGGCAAATGGATAAAAATAGCCTTCTAACTCATAATTTTAAATGTAAAAAAGAGAATATGGATAAGAAAACACAACCCTATAATCTATAATCTGTTATACATTTTTTTAAGTGGGGGGAGGAATTTGCTATGTATCAGTTGAATGCAAAAAAAAAAAAGCAGAAGTTGCAATTATTTAACAGATGAAGCAAAAAAAAAATTCAAAACCTAAAAGTGAAAAACAAGGAAATTAACATTATGCTGAAAGGAACCATAAATAACAATCAAATATAGGTAGTAAATGTATGTGCTCTAAATGTCTTAGCATCTGAATCCATATACAACAAGACATAGACAATTATACAATGTGTCAGGAGATTTCAACATCCTTCTGTGGGTTTTTTATAAGTCTAACAGAAAGATAAAAGGGAAAATATAGAATTGAAAAAAATTGCTAGAGAAACTATAGCCAAGACTTATGGTATCTTCTAAACTGTACTGCAAAAGAATAAGAATTTACATATATCTCAGCACCACATGGAACTTTTACAAAAATTGGCCACACATTAGGGTACAAGAGTTATTGTAAACAAATGTATAAAAGGCAGAAATAGTAAACACATCCTTTATAAATTATAACATAATAGTTATAAAATCATTATAATAGGTATAAAATAGTTATAACAGTTAAAAATAGTTATCAGTTCAGGAAGCACAAGCAAAAACCACAGACCCAAATGTAGACTTCTCAGTGAAATCCTAAATAATATAGATAATAATTCTGTTAAAGAAAATGTTAATGATGAAACAACATACCAAAATTTCAGTGATGCAACTAAAGGAGCATCCTGAGGGGGAAAAGCCTACTTTTACAAACATAAATTTGCAAAGTAAAAAAAGAGGAGATTAATGCTCTGAATGTGTACTTTAAAAATTAGAAAGCTAACAAATAAACAAAAGAAGCACCAAAGAAGAGAAATACATGAACAGGAAATTTTAAAAAACTAGAAATGATGAAAGTAGAAGATAATTCTTAGAAAAGACTAATAAAATTGGTAAACCTTTAGCCAGTCTGATTTTAAAAGATGACAGGAAAAAATATACTAAAAGGCTGGAGGTATTCCTCTTTAAAAAGAAAAACAATAAAAAGGCATGCATGACAGGAGGTGGGATAAGAAGAAAGGTGCAGATACATTAACAGGGGCCTAAGACTCAACAGTTACAAAGAGGCAAAAGACTTAAAAACCTAATCTCTGAAAACCCTAACCTTTTCTGATTCTAACAGGCCTCACTTATGGCAACCCTAGAGCAACAGAAACTTTATAAGAGTCCCTCATGACAGCAGCTGCACAACAGGTTTTGAACAAGTCTAGTGCAATGTTTAGCAAAGTGAAAGGGTTTGGATTTTATGCTTGAGGTTGGCATTTTACCAATGAAAGAAACCTTTTGTTTTTCCTTGTTTCAGTGTCACAAACTGGTTAAAATAAATGACATTTTGCCTTAGTTTTCTTCCTTGAGCAATTCATTTATTCTCTGCCAAAGTATTTGTTCAAATGCCTTCATTTAAGTGCTTTTGCAGTAGGCTGATAATAATAATGGTTTGCCCCCAAGCAAACTATTTGTGTGGAGAAAAGCCAGATAAACTTTCTTTTAAAAACTCTTTAACATATCCGAATGCTATCTTGCAAAACACCTTTACTGCCATTAGGTATTTACAAAGTCTTTGCTTAGGGAGGTGGTCCAGTGGGGGACGAGTTCTGTGGGGCAAATTTGCCTCCATGCCATGCCATTGATTAGTTATCAGGACACAGTTAATAAGTAACTTTAGGTAGTGCAGAGCACTTAACATTCTTTTTTTTTTTTTCCTGAAGATGACCTAAAAAAATCAGTTACAACTGGCATTCACCCCATATATTGCACAACTCTGAGTGAAAGAGCAGCAGACAGACAGACAAGCCAAGAAAATCAGTTGAGCTGTGCTTAAGCAATCCTTTCTAGTGGCTGTTATCATTGCTGCTGGACTTTAGAACATTCAACTTTAGCAAAGTGTTTGCATTTAATTAGAAATTTGCAGCACAGTAGCTATCAATATTGAATCCAAATTGATTCCACTTTCTACACCATGATTGCTTCCTTCAAGCTAATTAAAAAGGCACATAACAAAATGACTCATATAAATTTTAAAGCAAGATAAACAGTATTCCCAGGAGACCAAAATAAAAGTAAATATCATACATCCTGGTCATTAGCTAGAACTTTTCCCCAGATCCACAAGCATTGTGATGTAAGGCATGTTTCAGTGTTATCAGACTAGATCCACTTTGTTGCCCTGTGTGTGTGTGTGTGTGTGTGTGTGTGTGCTCCCTTTAAAAAAAATGTAAATGACTACTTCCCTGAGCACTTCAGTTTTTAAAGAAACAATACTCTTGCTGCTCTTCTCTTTTATAATCCCAATAGCATATCTAGTTAAGCAGTGTGATAGAAACTAAAGTTCATTTTGTGCAAGTCTTCAGTCTTTGTGTATTGTACAATGACATTTCCTTATAGTGTAAAGAAAGAATAAAATGGCAAATGGAATTTTCTACTTAAAATAAGGTATATAACTTGAGTATGATTTTCTAAAATTAAGCAACAGTGCTTGCACATATTAACAGCATTATAAAGATCAGTAAAAATAAAGTTTAAAAAGGGAAGTTAGTTCTTATAACTTTCTAGAAAACATGTTTCAAGTTTCATGATTGTAGCATTTCTAGAGGTGCATTACAAAATATTGTTTAACAAAATCAGGTAGGTTAAAGGATAAAGTATTAAGCTTTGTTGAAAGTGAGAATTTCATTGTGACAATCTATAGGTAAGATTACTGGCTTGAAGGTTAGGAAAAATAGAGGTTTCCATAAGATAAATTGTATACAGCCTTTTGCTTTTCTTATTCATAGAATACCTTTCCAACTGGAACATTATTTCACCTCTGGCCAAGGTCCACCCAAACATAAAGGGGCCTCTACTAACACTTTTGTCTAGTTGTTCAGAGATTTTATAGCCTCTGAGTTAATATTTCAAAGTGCCGAAATCCAGAATGATGCTGTTAATCACAAAGAAAATAAATTCCCTATTAAAGTAGGGTAATTAACAGTAAACTTGATTTGATTAAATTCATTTCTATGAGAGTTCAGTGACCCTCAAGAAAAGCACTAAACATTCATATGTACTCCATTTGGTTGCACACATTGGAGTCATCAAGTAGCCATAGCATATATTCCATAAAGCATAACATTATCCTTGGGACAGGAGAAGAAGGTAATCTAGATTAGTATAAACTAGTGCATTAAATCCACTCCAGACCTCCCTGATGAGTCAGTCCCTAAGGGTAGTAATTTAGTTCACTGGAGTTTTCACAGTCTACCCTAGATTGGAACAAATTTAGAATTTATTGACCCCACCCATCCCCATAGTCAAGGTAATTCAGGGTGGGTTGTCTAGAACACTAATGTGTTACCAAGATCTGCTTCATTCCTAACCTACAGTTCCCTAAAGGATTCTGAACTAACCCATGCTTCTGAGAGGAATAAATTGAAGCTCATAGCCCTGCTGCACTAGTTAACATTTATATAAGATTACAGGGGAAACCAAATAGTTGGTGAACATTTATTAAGCACCTACTATGTGTCAGGCACTAGAACAAATAATTGCTTCCCTCATGGAGGTAATATTCTATTGGGGAAGATAGCATGTACATAAACAAGTATGTATCAAAATAATTAAACTATATAAAAATACATTACAAACCTTAAAGCATTATACAAGTGCTAGCTATTACTATTATTATCGCTTTATAAAATATATACACAAGGTAAATTTGGGGGCAAAGTCTTCATCTACAAGTATAGTTTGAAGGAAATAAGGGGTTTTGAGAGGTGTGGGGAAGGTGAGAAGGCATTCCAAGAGTGGGGGAGGGCCAGATCAAAGCTATGGAGATAAGAGATGGAGTGTCATGGGTGAACAATATCAAGAAGGGCTGTTTTGGTGGACCAAATAGTGCACAGAGGGGAATAATGACATAAGTTTGGAAAAGCAATTTTTGGTTAGATCATAAAGGACTTTAAAAGATAAACCAAGGGGCAGCTAGGTGGCACAGTGGATAAAGCACCGGCCTTGGATTCAGGAGTACCTGAGTTCAAATCCGGCCTCAGACACTTGACACTTATTAGCTGTGTGACCCTGGGCAAGTCACTTAACCCCCATTGCCCAGCCAAAAAAAAAAAAAAGATAAACCAAGAAGCCTATATTTTCTCCTAGAGGCAATAGGAAAACCATTCTAGTTTATTGCATAGTAGAGTGACATGGTCAGACATATATGTTAGGAAACATCACCTTTGCAGTTCTGTGAAGAATATAGATTGGAAGCATGAAGACAAAATAGAAAGTTAATGCAATAGTCCAGGAAAGAGATGATGAGGGTCTAAGCTAGGATAGTGACTGCATGTGTGGGAAGAAAGGGACAAGTATGAGAGAAATTGTGGGTATAGAAATAGCATTTAGCTACTCTTTGGATGAGAAGAAAAAGGTTGTAAACTTGGGTGACTGGAAGAATGGTGGTGTTCTCAAAAGAAATAGAGTTGAAAAGTTGAGTTGAGAAAGTAGAAGCAACAGGTTATAGACAACTTCTCCAGAACTTTTATTTAAATATTGCATTTCTTGATAAACAAATAGGTTTAGACCTAAGATCCACTAAAGTACTACTTATTCTTGGGCACTGTAACACAGAGCTATATAGATAGTGGAGTATCATCTGCTGAACCTAAAAAAATATTGGCTGAGTTCTGTTTCATAAAAATTGAAAATATAAAATAAATCCTACTAAAATAATCCTCTGACAAAACTTCAAGAGACACAGTTCTGATTCTTTTATTGTATTAGATCTTTTTCTATCAAAAAATATGTGAAATAAGTTCTTGATTATCTTACTTGCACAGCTGACAACAGGAACGAACAGCTTTACAGCAGAGATGTCAGAGAGCTCAAAAGCACAGGAAAACAGGATATAAATAGACCTGTATGAGCCACACCCATAAACTAGTGATTTTTAGCAGAAAACTCAGGGCACAGATTTAGAGTAGGCTGGAAAAAGCCTCAGAGGTATCACAGCTTCAGCCATGCTGTTGCCTAGAAGGACAGTTCTATATGTTACCCAGAAGAGTCTAGCACTGATGAATTAATCATAATTTGTGTTTCCAGTTGCTGGTGATGCTTATTGGACAGGGAAGTATTTTATAATTCAGTAACTAGAATGATCCTTCAGAACCCTGCCCTGTAAGGGTTCTGCTCCCTTAGAATCTGGAATTCCTTCTTCATTTAGTCCTTTGTTTCAATTTTGTACAGATACCATTCTGTGATTTTTCATGACTGATCTAAGCTGGTCAGGTTGAGAGGGTCAGTGGATGAGAACTAAATCCATTAGAGGCTGAGATAAACATGAAATTTTAAACCTGAGTTTAAAAAAAGTCATAGGTACAACATGTAAGAGGCATAGCTAGACAATAATTCAATAGAAAGAGAGCTGAAGGCTTTAATGGGCTAAAATAAGCTCATTATGAGTTAATAATGGTAAATGGCAACCAATAAAGGTAATACAATCTTAGGCTACATTAATGAGGTATATTATCCAGTAGTCAGACCATATATGGAGAATTGTTCAGTTCTAGGTACTGCAATTTGGAAAAGATTAGCAAAAGAGAATCAAGTGAAAAAACATATAGGGTGGTGAAGGTCTTTGTGATCATGTAAATTGAATTTTATTTGAAAGAAGTAGGTAAATTTAGCTTAGAGTAGAGAAAACTTAGAAGGGTTATGATAGTTGTCTTCAAGTATTTAAGAGGTATGAATCATAAAAAAATAAAAGAATGGTTCAATACTAGGAAAATACTAGCATAATTAATCATAGAAATAACAAAATTAACAAAAATCACATAATCACAAGTTATTAACAAAATATTGTACTTGTTTATAGTAAAGACTCTAGAAGGGCCTTTCTTTAATATAATCAAAGACATGTATCTAAAGCTATAATTTTTGCAATGCAGATCCTTTCCCAATACAAATAGATATAAAATAAGGATGTAGTTGAAAAAGAAGAGATAATATAATATCCTAGTATTCTTATAAAAAGTATTTGGCAGGTAGTACCTGTGGCAAGGAGAGATCCAGCACCAAGGGCTGGTAAGAAGACTAAGCATCAGGGCAGGAAGAACCCGGGCAAGAAGAGATTCCAGGGGATCCCAGTACTAGCACTGGGAACCAGAAAAGGTACCATCTGGCAGCTTTGTCACCCATTAACCAATGCCAAGCCATAGTTACAGGGCAGAGAGAAATAGTCTCAAGGGAGAAGTGGTACTACCTGTTTAAGGATCAAGAAACAAGTTCCAGAAACATGTGACTCTGGAGACCAAGAGCAGAGAAAGGAGTCAATTCTAACATGTAGCCCACAATAAGATTGATTGCAGTGAAGTAAACCAGGGCAGGAGACCCAAACCAAGAGGGAGCCAGCAGTTCAGTCACTCTGAACCTGCAGAACCTTCCAGTGAACTAACACTGACTAAATCCAGCAGCAAACTACAGAAACTTAACCATACACTAGCCACCATAACCAAACCTGTGCCAGGAACTTACAGAGCACAGATCTGAAGGGCATTGAAAAGACATCTCCCCAGATCAAACTACTTTGGAAGCACCTAAGGCCCTCAGACTGAGCTATAAAAATAGCAGAAGGAAAACAGATAGAAGTTCATGTCAGACATTCCCCTGAAAGTGAGGAAAGCCAAGCACTAACATAAAATCTAAAGTCAATAAGTAGTCTAGAAAAATGAACAAACAAACAAAAAATCAACTTTGGTGACAGGGAAGCTTCAGACACAAACATAGAAGACAGTCACTTAATCTACAAGCAAAGCTTCAAGGGGAAAAAAATGAAAATTGGACATAAACTCAATAAGAATACCTAGAAAAGTTGAAGAATAAGATTTTTAAAAATCAAAAATAATCAGTTGAATGGCAGAGGAAAACTGTGGAAAAGAAATGAGATTATATAAGAAAATTATGAAAAGAAAACAGCTTGGTAAAAGAGGTACAAAAAATGCTCAATACAATAATTCCTTAAAAATTAGAATTACCCTAGTAGAAGCTAATGACTACATGTAATATCAAGAAACAAAAAATCTAAAAGGCTGAACAAAATAGAACATATAGGAAAAACCACTGACCTGGAAAAATGGTTTGAGGAGAGATAATTTAAAAGTCATTGGACTGGGGCAGCAGGTGGCACAGTGGATAGAGCACTGGCCCTGGATTCAGGAGGACCTGAGTTCAAATCCGGCCTCAGACACTTAACACTATCTGTGTGACCCTGGTCAAGTCACTTAACCCCAATTGCCTCACCAAAAAAAAAAAAAAAACAAAACCATTGGACTACCAGAAAGTCATAAACAAAAAAGAGCCTAGACATCATAGTTTAAGAAATTATAAAGGAAAACTCCCCAAGCTTTTGATAAGGGGACAAGATTTAAAAAAAAAAAAAGGGTAAATAGGATAGAAGGAAATATAGTTAGCAATCATAACTGTGATTAATGTGAATAAGATGAACTCATAAATAAAATGAATTAAAAACCCAAATACAGTGATATGTTGTTTACTAGAAACATCTGAAACAGAGAAATTTACATACAATTAAAATTAGGAGCAAGAACAGAATCTCTTATGTTTCAGGTGAAGTTTAAAAAAAAGCAGGGGTAGTAATCATGATCTCAGAAGCAAAAGCAAAAATAAACCTAATTAGGAGAAACAGGGAAACTACATTTTTCTGAAAGTTACCATATACAATGAATTAATAGCAATACTGAACATATATGTAGCAAATGGCACAGAATTCAAATTCTTGAAGTTCAATAAGTTTCAGAAAGAAATAGAAAGTAAAAATTTTCAAACCTAGATAAATTTAACTATAAAATAAGAAAGAAGCTAAAGAGATGAATAGAATCTTAGAAAACTTAGATATGAGAAACCTTTAGAGAATATTGAAATAGAAAAGTGTGGTTGTACATACATATATGCATGCACACACATATGTATATGTGTGTATATATATATATACATATAACGAAGAAATAAAACTAGGACATTTTTTAAAACCATAAAATTGATAAATCACTGGCTAATTTGATTAAAATAAAGAAGAAAACAAATTACCAGAATCGAAAATGAAGAGTCAATTCACAACCAATGAAGATGAAATAAAAACAATAATTAGGAACTATTTTTCCAATATAACTGACATCCTAATGAAATGGCTAAATATTTACAAAAATATAAATTGCCCAGATTAACAGGACAAAAAAGAGAGTACTTAAATAACCCTATCTTGGAAAAAAAATTGAACAATCCATAATGGAGCTCTCTAAGGAAAAAAATCCATGGACTAGATGGATTTACAAGCAAATTCTATCAAATCTTTTAAGTATATTTAATTCTAACACTTTATATAGACTGTTTGAAAAAATAGATCAAGAAGGAGTCCTACCAAATTCTTCTGTGACGCAAATATAGTTTTTATACCTAAACCAGGAAGAACCAAAACAAAGAAAGAAAACTATAGACCAATTCTCCTATTGAATACTGATGCAAAATTTTTTTAAATAAAATACCAGAATGAGGATTGCAATAATATATCACAAAGATCAGACACTGTGACCAGGCTGGATTTATATCAAGTATGCAAGGCTGGTTCAATACTAAGAAAACAATTAGCATAATTGAACATCAAGGAAATAAATGGTTGGGGGGGGGGGACTGTGAAGGGAGGTTAGGAGTGCCAGATCTCAAACCAATACAAAGCTATAACTTTAAAAAATGGCACTGGATAAGAAATAGAATAGTTAAACAATAGAAGAGATTAGGTGCATAATATGTAGAAGCAAATGAGCCAGTAACCTAGTATTTGATAAACCCAAACATCTCAACTATTGGGACAAGTACTCACTATTTTACTAAAACAGCTGGGAAAACTAGAAAGTGGTCTAGCAGAAACTAAACATGGATTAACATCTCACACCATATATCAAGGGGTACATGATTTAAACATAAAGAGTAATATCATAAGAAAATTAGGGGATTATGGAAGAAATTGCCTGTCAGATTCATGAATAGTGGAATTATTCATGATAAACAAGAGAAGTTTACAAGCAATAAAATGGATTATTTTGATTCTATAAATTTACAAATTTTTTGTACAAATAAAACCAATGCAGCTAAAATTAGAAGAAAAGCAGAAAACCAGTGGGATGGGAAATTTTTGCAGCTAGTTTCTCTGATAAAGTTCTCATTTCTAAAGTATATATATCTCTAAACCAAATTTATAAGAATAAGTCATTCCTAAATCAATAAAGATATAAACAGAAAGTATCAGAGGAAGAAATCCAAGCAATCAATAGTCATGAAAAAATGCTCTAAATCACTAACAGAGAAGTGCATATTAAAACAACTCTGGAATACCACTTCATACCCATCAGATTGGCTAAAACAACAGCAATAAAAAAGGAAAATGGCAGGTAGTAGAGAGGATGTTGGAAAATAGATACACTATTGGTTTAGTTGTCAGATAGTTTAACCATTCTGGAAAGCAATTTGATACTATGCCCCAAAGTCTATTAAACTTTTCATACCCCTTGACCAATCAATAGCACTACTAGGTCTACATCCTAACAAGATCAAAGAAAGAAGAAAAAGACTCATCTGTACAATACTTGTGTGTGTGTCTCTGTGTGTGTGTGTACACACACACCTCTTTTTGTGGTGAGAAAGAATGGAAAACTGAGAGGATACCCACCAATTGGAGAATGGCTAAATAAGTTATGGTATATGAATGTCATGGAACACAATTGTGCTATAAGAAATGATGGAGGGGATAGTTTTAGAAAAACCTAGGAAGATTTCTATGTATTAATACAAAGTAAAGTGAACAGAACCAGATGAACAATTTATACAAAACAGCAATATTGTAAATATAATCAACTGTGACTTAGTAACTGATCAACACAATGGCCCACCACAGTTCTGAAGAACTTGTGATGAAAAGAATCGTCAACCTCCAGATACAGAACTGATGGACTCAGAGTGCAGACTGAAGTATTTATTCCTTTCTTTTTTTCCCCTTTAGAACATGCAGAAATTTATTCTGCATGACTTCATATTTGTAATGGGTTTTGCATTTCTTGCTTTATCAATAGGTACAGAGGGGGTGGGGGAAGGGGATAATTTGGAACTGAAAATAAAATAAAATTGAATTTAGAAGAAAAAGGGGGTAAATAGTTTTGCCCTCATGGGTCCTGAGGCCCCCTGGTGGTTCTCGGACCATACTTAAAAGAATTCCTATGTAAGAAACTTGCTGAACCAAAGCAGGTTGGCTGCTACTGTCAGACCTTTTTTAATGCCACCCCCCCAAACAATCAAAGAACCGCATGGTTCACTGTTGTGTAGTTACAGAATACATAAATAATACTCCACAGTCTTTCCAAGGCACTTCCCTTATATAACATCACAATTCTCCTAGAGAAAGCAAGCGCCCTAAAGTTCTCCATGTGAGGAGGTTACATTATCTGAGCAAAATGATGGGGTCAGTTTCTCAGGATCACATTGCAAAAGATTTAGGCATTTCACATATAGAATACAAGGGGTCTATATTCTTACTTTCTCCTCCTAGCTAAAAAAAAAAGGGCTGAATGAAATCCTAACCAGCCATCCTACTTGACTGATGAAGAGGCAAGACTTTTCTTCTAGGCTCTGCTATTTCTCCCCGTCCCTTTAGGTATAAAGGGTACAGTTTAGCTTCTAGGACCTGTATTCACACCCCTAGCTGAACATGGTTTCAAGCACTCTCATTTTTCTATAGGAAATCTAAGTAAGCCTCAAAAATAAGTTATAAGGTTGTATCTGGGAGAATTGTAGGATCATTCATAAGACTAAATGGAGACACAGAAGTCTTTTACCTCCCTGGCCAGAAATCCTAGGGCCATAGTCAATACGATATAGCCCTCAGAGCTATTTCTCCTTTTTTGCCACCCCTCCCCCAGGTTCCTAGTGATACCATACCCACAGAGAATGAAAACAAACTCACTTAATAAAAAGAGAATCAGGTTTCCAAAATATCATCACCCTTGGTGGGTATGAAGATAGGACACAGTTGGGCAGTTTTCAGCATAAATGGAAGGTGGAAGTAGAACAGAAGAGTCCACTACTGATGTGACCCTTCTGACAGTTGGCTTGCTGCTGACCTATCTTCCTACCATGGACAATAAAGTCCACTGTCGCAGGAAGAGGCTGGCTGCTTTCTAAGTCAGTGAAAAGTCTGCCTTTCTTCCCAGTCCCCATGGCCATATCCTCCACTTTTCTTCTCCTTTTTATGTTGCATCCCTATCTCGGGCTTACCTCCTCTTGTCTCCCCCAAAAGGAGGAGTTACAAAGAAATAGGAATAACCACTCTTAGGAAGGAGGTTTTCCCAATTCTATTGCTAAAATGAGATGGGGGTTTTCATTAATTGAGAGAGAGAGAGGAAAAATTATATTAATTAGGAATAAACCAATATATTCCTAGATTATTCTGGAACTAAGGACAAGATTAAATATGGGAATGATTCAAACAGTGAGCTAACATGTGAACTATATGTGAGATTGATAGACCCCATAATCCTTCCTGCATATGTTTATGATGGAATGAGATGTTTCACAGAAAATTCAAATATGGATAAATGAAAATTGTAGGAAAATCAGAGAAAATGGTACAAAAGCATATAGAAGATAGGAACATTAGAAAAGTATGTGAGATGAGACAGAAGAGAGAAACAAGGAAAAGAGAGATAAAGTGGAAAAGATCAAAAAGCATTTGTTTTACCGCATTTTACAAATTTAGAGATATTAGTCCCTGTTTTATATGCAACAACCACTTATTCAAAGTTTAGCAAAGATACTAAACTTTACTAATTGAGTAATCAAACATTACTGTTTCTGCTTCCCTCTTACTGCCACATGTCCTCATTAAAAATCCCACATTCAAAGTGGAACTACAGAAATTTTCATATATGTATATATGTATGTATGTATGTATGTATATTTCAGCTATAAATTCTTAGCCAAATTTGTATGTAGTTGCACATTACTTCCCATCTCAAAACATCCTAAAGTTTTGAGGTTAACTTAAAAAAAAATTTTTTTACCAGCTTTAAGAATTATATTCACCTTTTCGTCACATTTTCAATTCATAGCATGCGGATAAGCCACTTTACTGCAAGTCTCCAATTGACATTTCCTTTGTATGCAAATACTGAAATGATTTTATTTAATAAAAAGGTACATCTCCTCTGTGGATTTTGAATTTCTGTTATTAAATATTTATATTTTTCAAATGTCTTTATTTAATTGAGTGAGGTTCTTGGTGCCATTTCAAAATAACCTCAGCTGGTAGGTGTAATGACTTATGAAAGATCTGACCTTTAGCATTTTAAAGTTCTATTCATCTGTATATTTCCTCTGTGTTCATTTAGTCTTAATTTGTATGCCTTTGTGCAATGTGACTTAATGGGTGTATGTTTTTGGTACAGCATTTATTAACATAAAGAAAATATCCATAGGTACTTATTACTTCCCCCTGTAGAGTTTCTTTTGGTTATTTTTAACCCTGCCTGCATCTCAGGTATGAAAATGAGAAAATGCTTTATATAGGGTTCATCCATGTTTGCACAGTCCTGGTTTATACTCATTAAGTATTAGCAGAATAGACCCTAGTTCTACTAAATCCCAGTCTAAGGCTCAGTCCTCTGCTTCTCACTGCCTCGCATTTAGAAAGTTTATCATTTTCTTTTTTGCTTATGTAAAAAAACACTTTGTTTTTCAGTTCTTTGCTATCTTTTTAAAGAAAAACAACTTTAAAGTTTATAGTAATATTGCTAAATTGACAATATGTTTGGATTGTCAAGGTAGATAATCATTTGCCTAGTATGTCTTAAGCAACATTCTACAAAAAGGAGTAAGGAATGGAACAGATAAATAATACCTGAAGGTTTATTATAATATTGTGATTCAATGATAATTTTCTCCATTGAAATATATAAATGTATGCTAATTCTTTTGTATTAAAGTGATTTTGATGTTTAGAAAAATAGGCTTTTCAATAGGCCATTCTTAATTTATCTTTAAATAAAGTTTCAATTAGAACTAATTACAGCCCCTCCTTGTTTTCATAGTTTACACAAATCTTTATCCCAAGAAGAAAGTCTAAAGGATCAATTTAACTGTACTCTTAGTACCTATGAGGATGCCTTAAAAAACAGAGAGGATATTGTTTCCATCACTCATCAACAAAATGAAGAACTGGCCATCCAGCTGCAGCAAGCCCTGACAGAGAGAGCAAACATGGAATTAAAGCTTCAACAAGCTTTAGAGGCCTCCCAAGAGGCCAATGAAAAAGTTCAAAAGTAAGTAAAATGATTTTACCTTTTTTTAAATGCTGTCATTTGGCAGTCAAACAAGGTATTCTTCATACTGTTTGCCTTGTTTTTTAAAAAAATAAAAGTAGATCAGGCCAAATGGTTAACTCTCCTAGTTTTTATCCTTTGTCCATTCTTACTTTTAAAATGTTTTCTTGGGATCACTTTGGAAATCATCAGTACTATTTAGAACAAGGCATCTTTTAATAATAATATTATCATTCATAATCATAATAACTAGCATTTATATAGCACTTTAAAGTTTGCAAAATTCTCTACAAATATTATTTTATCTTCACAAAAGCTTTAAAAGGTAAGTGCTATTTTGTCCCTATATTACAGATGAGGAAACTGAAGCATAGAGAAGTTATTTGTCCAGGGTCACATAGCTAGTAAGTGTCTAAGTCTAAATTTGAACCCAGATCCTCCTGGCTATAGGTCTAGCACCCTGTCCACTTTACCACTTAGGTAGAAAAGCAACTCAACTTCATCAGTAGCCCTAGAAACCTATTATAGGACTATTTGAACCTCTTCCCACCCCAGCTGATAAGGGAAGAGCCAACAGTCAAGAAAAGTTTTGTTGTTTTTATTTTTTATTCTCTTGGCTTGGGGTGAATTTGATGGAGGTAAGCTGACTTGTGACTTTGCAACATGTTACATGAAACATTTGAAAGTAGGTAGATGGGGCAGCTAGATGGCGTAGTGTATAGAGCCCCAGTCTTGGAGTCAAGAGGACCTAAGTTCAAATCCGGCCTCAGACACTTAATACTTACTGGCTATGTGACTCTGGGCAAGTCACTTAACCCCAACTGCCTCACCAAAAAAAAAAAAAAAAGAAAGTACGTAGACTAGGGGCAGCTAGGTGGCACAGTGGAAAAAGCACCGGCCCTGGATTCAGGAGGACCTGAATTCAAATCCGGCCTCAGACACTTGATACTTAGTAGCTTTGTGACCCTGGGCAAGTCACTTAACCCTCATTGCCCTGCAAAAAAAAAAAAAAAAAGGAGGTAGACTGGTACTAATTAATATTGTGTTGTTAAGATTCCCCTTTTTTACACATAAAACTATATTTGTTACTTGGGATAGTTTTCTTTACATTTATATTTTATTTTATTTTTTGGTTTATTTGGCATTTTATTTTTCTTCAATTATATGTAAAGACAATTTTAATATCCACTTGAAAAAATTTGTGTTCTATATTCTCTTCCTTCCGCTTGCCCCACTCTCCCTTTCAGAAGGCAAGCAATTCAATATAAATTATATACACATTTATATTTTAAAACAAAACAATTGCAAAGTCCTTTGATCTTGATTAAAACTAGCTGAATATTAACAATGTAACAAAAGGATAGCACTTTCTAATTGATATATCCATGATGATACATGAAAATTTTTTTCAGGAGCTGAAAGAGAATGAAACTTAACTCATCCTTTTTTATATACTGCTATGTATTGTATATGTACATTAATAAACTGCAAAAAGACAAATCATTTTAACTCCCAAGCCATACTTGGTTTTCTGGATGATTTCTTCAGTTTTGCTTTCTTATTTATTAGAGTTGAAGCCATCCTTGAGTCTAAATTATCCATTTGTATATTAGCTTATGCTTCCTTGTAATTTGTATTTTTATTATGACCCTAGATCCAGGAAAGCTTGTTGTCTAGACAAGTAAAGCAGGATTAGGTACTATGTACTTCCTTAATCTCTTCTACTAAGTTGACTCGAACTGTCTGATTTATGTTTAAGTATTGGAGGTTTTTCCAAATTTAAAGGTTAAGGTCATCAACCACATAACCAAAAAGCCCTGAGGTTCATTCATTCAATGTAGGTGACTGTGAAAGCTCTGTCCCAAATTTCAAAGAATATCAGTGAGTTGATCAAAAGCAAAATCATTTACAAACACGAGGGGATTGTAAATATTGCTAGAATTTTCTTTACCTTAGTCCAAGACTAAAATTGCCTATTGTTCTACAATTTATACAATATTTAACTTTACATACTCAATTATTGCAAATAAATAAGCAACATAAAAGAGCAAAATTTACAAATGAAGACATTTATCCTTAATATGAAGAAAGAATATTTGTATTAACAAAGTTCTTGTTAACAAAGGAAAGGGATAAGATTTTGTTGAATCTATTGAAAGTAGTTTGAAAGATTAGAATAGAGATTAAATACAAATGAATAAAAGAGAACAAATTAAAGGGATTTGAGAAACTCTATGCCATAGTGAAAGAGAGAATACTAGGCCTAGAGTCAGTAAACCTAGATTTGAATCCTGACTTCAACAGAGAGCAGCTGTGTGAACCTGGAAAAATCACCTCCTATCTTTGGTCCTCACATTCCTCACCTGTAAAATGGATTACATACCACCTCACTAACAGGATGGTTATTAGGTATATACAGGGCATATATTTTCTATACCTTAAAGGTCTACATAAACATGAGCTATTAAATATACACAGAGAGTAGAGTGTTTCGTTTAATCTTCAGGGTTTTAAAATTTTTCTTAAGGAAATGTACATAACCCCCAAATTATATTTTGTGCATTATAATTATGTTAAATGCAATTAAAAAAATTTTTTTTCTCATAGCCTACAGTCCAATCTAACTTAAATTAAATGTCTTTCATAACAAGAGTCAATTATTGATGACTTATAATTGCCATATGCTGACCAAAATAAGCTTTGGATTTGTTGTTAATATGCACTGTTATTCAGCCATTTTTCAGTTATGGCTGACTCTTTGTGATCCCATTTTGAAGTTTCTTGGCAAAGACTGGAGTGGTTTGTTAGTTCCTTTGCCAGCTCATTTTACAGATGAAGAAACTGAGGCAAATAAGGTTAAGTGACATGTCTTGCATTATACAACTTTTAAGTGTCTGAAGCCAGATCTAAGCTCAGGAAGATGAGTCTTCCTGATTCCAAGCCCAGAACTCTATCTGATGCATCATCTAGCTTCTGTGTACTTCCCCAGGTAAAATGGTCCTGCTTCAGCAGTTTTAATAGAATGGTTATTCTGGAAGCCTATCTAGGCAGAATTAGTGTCCATCATACATCATTCAACAAATATCGAGTGCCTACTATGTGTAAGACATTGTGCTTGGTGCCACAGTAAATACTTATAAAGCAACTACTTTACCATGTCATTGTGCTTAATGCTGCTATGAAAAAAAATAACTTAAACTGTGATGTATTCTCTTCCAAGTAGAAGCTTACATTCTAAATTAAGTTTGAGTTTAAATTGTATAAAAGCAAGCTAAGAATAACAAGATCAAGACTTGACTTAGTTGGAAATGAGCAAGGAGCTGCAGAATAACATGAAAGAGGACTAGAATGTATGGAAAATATTCATATCAGGCTCAATTCTTATTTAGCACTTGATTGCCAGTTCTCTTCCCAAAATACCTTCAGAGGAAACTGACATTTTAACTAGATCTGTCCCCCTCCCCATCCATTCTTTTCTATTCCATTATTGTTCAGGCTCTTTCATTCAGCTCCCCTTTGACCTCTGCCCCTCCACCATTCACCAGCTTTTCTAATCTGTCAACTTCCTTTATCAACTCTAATCTAATAACACATTAAAAATGAAACTTTTGTGAATATAGACAGATCTCCTGCCTTTAATCATCATGAAATTTTGAATTTACATAATTATTTTACCTCAGAGAACCAAAAGAGATATAGATATAGATATTCTCACAATTCTGCACAATTGTTATTATCCACATCAGCATCAGTCATAAGGGCAGATAAAATGATCATTCTTTCAACTGATGTGCTGTCATAGGAAGGGTACCCAAAAGGGTCTGCTATTCAGAAATGCCTCCCTAATCAAGCATACTGCCTGAAATTATCTTGGGCTAAACACTGCAAATAATCTTATTTTTAAAAGCACATATCGGGGCAGCTAGGTGGCGTGGTAGATAAAGCACCAGCCCTGGATTCAGGAGTACCTGAGTTCAAATCCCACCTCAGACACTTGACACTTAATAGCTGTGTGACCCTGGGCCACTCACTTAATCCCCATTGCCCCACAAAAAAAGAAAAGCATATATCCTTGGTAGAGTAGCACATTCATTCACTAACATATTAGTATGACTTAGTTTTTCCCCTCATGATTCTCCTCTGTTATAGAAGGGATGACTTTAACACCTCTCCCACAAGAACTGTTATAAGAGTACTGGGTATTTTGGGTGTTAGGTAAGGGGAAAAAGTGAATATTGAAAGGTAAGAAAAAGAAGCATAAAGAGACTACAAGAGAAACTAATGTTCAAAAATTTACCTAGGGCCATGCTTAATCCTTATTTTACTGATGGGGAATAGTCACCAAACTACTGAATTATTTGTAGGGGAACATATAGGGATGGAAACTCAGATCTCCCAAAATATATCTGCTAATTGACAAGGAATATGACCATTTGTTCACCTCTGTATGTTTCTCCTTATGGCCTTAAGCAGCTGTTTTCTAAATGACTTTTAAATGTCAATATATTTGGTTTTTCTTTCCTCCTATTTTAAGAATTGAAATTACATAGGGCATAACTAAGCTAACATAGCTAGGTTAATATGTAGTAACAAATAGAGTTATAAGATATAAAGGGACTTTAAGGGTTCCATGTCATCCATCTCCCTTTGTTGTTCTGGTGGTACCTAAACCAACATAGATAGAGACCTAAGTGTAAAGAAAAAGAAAAACTTCCCAGAATGAAAATGACCAAATTCCTATGATAATGTTTTACTAACTACAAATTTCATATTTTCTTAAATTGGCACCTTAATTCCATTTCCTCTTATCTGGTCTCAGTGCATATGGAAATGACTGTCTCCATCCTTCATGCTTTATTGTTTCATGTTTGGAGACTTTTTTTTATTCTTCTCTTCTAAACTAAACAGTCCCAAAGGTTTTAATCTTCCTCACAGGCCCTAATTTAATTAGATCTTTGGTCACTTCACTAAATCCTTTTTGGAGTAGTCACTGTTATGATAGAACATCTTTAGTATGAGCTGTATTATCACTGATAAGAATCAAAATATGTAAATAAAGATGTTTTTCTTTTTCTTTGTATTTTTTAAAGTATTTCAAGTGGAGCAATCCAAACAGAATATTCAAAGTTTTTTACATCTGGTCTTTTTTTTTTGTTCCATTTTGAAGAAAAGTCTCCTAAAATCTACATTAGTTTTTAACATTTTTAAAATTAAAAATTCCAAATAAGTACCTTCAGGAATGCCAAAAAAAATTAAAGGCCAATACAAATTCTTTCAATTGATGGCTTTCAAAATGGTTAGTTCCTTTATGAAATATAGGTCATTCTACATCTTTAAAAATAAATAACTGAAAGGAAAGCTAACAAACTATTTCCTGCCTCACAGTCGAGTAATGATTTCTGTGAAATACTTGAAGTTACAAAGAAATTGTGAATTCTTAGCTTGGTTTCCCTGCTGATGAGTAAGAACTGCATATATATTTCCCTTAGAAGTGTCAGGAGAGTCACCATAGTGTCACACAAGGGTTCTCAGCTCAAAGCAAACACACTTTTCACAAACTCCACTGTTTAATCTGTTTGCAGGTTGAATTATAAGATAGGGGTGGATGACTCTGGGTTCTGGGAAGGCGAACAGAGCATTTCCACACTTTCTTGATAAAAAGAGTATGCTATTGTCATCAAAGACTTTACCCAACTGTTTAATTTTGTTCCTGGCACATGGGCCTGATGTTGGCTTATAATCAAACTTAACTGACTACAATTTATTCTCCAATTGTTACATGTATCAAATTCAATGAAATTGTTCTCATCATGTAAACATCTTTCCACCAAAACCATTTTTTCTTTCCACATTTCAGTTCCAATTCCTATGTCTACAATTTCACATTCAGATTTTGAATAATCAAAGAATAACAAGATTGTAGACCTACAAGCCTTACAAGCTTCCTGATCCCAAGCCCTTCATTTTATATATGGAGAAACCGATGCCCAGAGATGTTCAGTGACTTGTCTAAGATCAGAATTTAAACTGAGATCTTCCAGCTGCAACTAAGTCTTCACATATAGGAGGCATTCAATAAATGCTTGTTTTGTAGATGGCTTGAGTGACTGAAGAATAAAATTTTATCAATTCTCAACCTAAACGTAAGATTTTTCTACCAAAATTTAGAAGATTTAAAAAATTTTGCTGTGCTTTATTACATAATTGGGAAAGAAAAAAGAGTGAATCAAAATATTTCTTGAAAATCTCCTTCAAGTTCAATTCTGTTACTTCTGTAACTGCTTGCTACAAAAAAAAATGTTGTGGAGGCCATATTGCCCCACTAATCTGTTCAGACACTTTTCCTTGGTGTGAATAATGTACAGTACACAGACATGAAGAACGTAAGTTGAATTAGCAATGATATTTACTATTCTGCTCTATCTGCTTTGTTCCTCAATCTGTTTAAGTACCAACTGTACTGGTGGATGATATTTAGTTGTGGGAAAGTGTCACAGCCAATTTGACAAATTATTAATCACAAAAGAACAATAAATTTCTAGCTTTTTTAAAAAAAGAAACTCCTTCAAAATGGCTTCTATGTTTATGATACTTAGAAGCACTGTGAACTAGGGAATTTATGTTGACTAGTAGATCTTTTCATTTGCATTAATGAAAAATTAATAAAATTATTAATTAAGCACTTATCATGTACAAACCACTGGAGACACAAATGCAAAATAATCTCAGCCTATATTCTGATGAGGGTGGGGTGGGGTGGGGCAGTACACATAGGAATATCATGTCCAGAGAAAAATGTTTTAGTTATAGGAATGGTGAATGGCACACTCTTTTCCAGTAACAATAGCAGTATTTATTTGATTATGGCTTAAGAGGGAGGGATGAGGAGGGTAGGCAAGATAGTGACAGAATGACCAAGATGTAGAGTGAAGCATAAAGCTACCCTGGATATAGTGGACCATGTGGGTTGCAGAGTTTGTGCAAATTAAAAAAAAATTAATCTCAAAATGCACCTCATATATCTAGTTTATTTTGTATAATTTGTAATCATACATCCATAACATTAGTAGAAAAGATCTTTTTGTCTTTAGAAGATGGGCTTGAACATCTTCTCTGCAGCCATTACAAAATAACATCTTAACATATGATATTTTCTTTCTTGGACATATGATATGCTTTTTTGCAAAGGTATATAAATATAGATTTCAACAATAGATCAAACAAATCCAGTCTATTGGGCCTGTGAATTGCAGTATGTGCTTTTTTTTTTAATTACCTAAATACATATTTAGTTTGTGAAATCCAAGTCTTTTTCAACTGTGTCAGGCAAGTATGTATTTTATAAAAATTATCAATACCTGTGCATATTTGCACAGTGGATCACCACTCTCCTCTACTAGGTACATAAGGTAGGTTTCTTTAGAAGCAGCCTATACTGTACACAGAGATACCTGCCAGGCTTTGAAGACAAATAATTACTATGCTCATTTACTTTTTTTAAAAGCAAAGTATTTGGGCTGACACAGTGACCTACTGGGAATGTTCTGCTTTTACATGTGGAAGAAACAGTTTCAGTCCCTTACTTTTAGTGGAAGATTAATGTAGGGTTACATTAATCTTTGGGGGGTCTAACCTAGGATTTGAGTTGGGCCAATAGAGCACAGAAAGGCTCACATGAAAGCTGCCAGCCAGAAACTCAAAGAGGAAGGAGAATCTATGCTTTCGTCTTCAAAGTCTCTGATAATATTGTGGCATGATCTTCAAAATGCATGGAAACCCAGAAGGAGAGCTGAAACAGCCGCTTGAACTTGAGACACTCTTGCCAACATGTTTGTTTATAGAAGTTGCCTGTCAATGAATCATATAGAGTTGGGCTAGTTCACATTCCTGCACAATCTTATAGTTCAAAAACACTTTAGCTAATGAGGGGAAGAAGAAAGAGAATGTGAGAATAAGAAAAAAAAAAGGCAGAATTTGGTATCAGCTTTAGGCAATAGAAGACAAATTTTGTTTAGATTTGATTTGTATCCAAGAGTGAAGTATAGATCAGACCTCAGCCTCTTGATATTCACATGTCTACTCTTTCTGCCTTCTTCCTCAGTCTGGTTAACTGGTTCCCTGTTACCTTAAGGAAATTTCAAAAGACAGATTTAGGAGAAGTAAAAATAAGGATTATAAAAAGATTCTTATGGAACAGGGTATCAGGTAGGTACATGGGCAGACAAGGGACAAAAGAATTCAATACTAGATGATCTTTTTTTTTTTTTTAGTGAGGCAATTGGGGTTAAGTGACTTGCCTAGGGTCACACAGCTAGTAAGTGTTAAGTGTCTGAGGCAAGATTTGAATTCAGGTACTCCTGACTCCAGGGCCAGTGCTCTATCCATTGTGCCACCTAGCTGCCCCTTTTTCTTTTTTTTTTTTAATTTTAATACTAGCTGATCTTAGCATAATCTTTTGCCAATATCTATCTCTCTCTCTCTCTGTCTCTCTTGTCTCTCTGTCTCTCACTCTCACTCTCCATCCTCTTTGTCTCTTTTTTTTCCCTTTTTTATCTCTTATCCCATCACTTTTTCTTTTTCAATATATGTTTATCAAGTACCTTCCATGTTCATGACTCTGTTAGGTACTCTTATGATAGAATATTCTGATGTTATTCCTGTAGTTTATCAAGCCTTGTCTTGGGCAAACAGACATTCTCTTAAGAGCCAAAGACAAAGGTAATTTTCATTAAAATAAAAACCTGCAAGGCATTAATGAGCAGGAATTTTTGTAGCCTGTAGATTATAGCCTCTTTCTTTGTGTACTCCTACATAAGACTCAAATCCTTAGAAAAGTCGCATGGGCTAGTAAATAGAATTTTGAACCAATAACCCTTAGCCATGAATAGCCTTTTTCGGCTATTTCAGTGGTTCCTTATTTTTAAGCATTTAAATTTTACCCATTTTTCTACGTCAGCTAAATGGGACATAAGTATTAATGAAACAATGTTTATAAAATAGCTTGAGGTCCTTAGAAAAGGAATAAGGAAAAATATGAGCTATTAGAGGTTATTTATGACTAATTAGGATTCTTACTTAGATTTGTTCTTCCTTCACACACTTGATTTCTCACCTAGCACTTTCTTTTATTCTTTTCCTTTATTTTCATTCTTATAGGTTTTACCTAAAATATGTACATATGTTAATGTAGAAGTTCTGCATCCTAGTTAAATATCTGATAGAACAAGCTTCTACTTGCAGTCAAAGCTCCTCTACCTAGTACAAATTTTTCATCCCAAAGCTAAATGAATAAAACCTGAACTCAAGAGTAAATGTGATTGAATGTGTAATATGCAACTTGTCCACCTAACAAAACCTATAACTATGTTGGGAACTTAATAAATCTTTGTTGATTATTATAATGAATCCATTAAAACTGCGCCCATTAGAGATTAGGATTTAAAAGGTATTGGCCTGTTATTTCCCTGCTTCTTTTTCTTTCTTTATTCTGATGAAGATTGCACATATAGTTCATAACCAATTCAACAGAAGCAGTTCTATGCATTTCTCCCAGAACAGTTTTTAATGATATCTCTTGTTTTCACATCACCTTCATTTCTAAATATGTCCCTCTCTAGTCTCCTGAACAGAGAACCATCCTCAATAATAAAGAATAAGAAGGAGGCAGGGGGGGATCAGTTTATTAAGACTAGCCAGTTACATAATTGCTCATGTATTACCTATATCTAATTGCTTAACTGCCTCAGGGAGCAGAAAGGGAGGGAGGAAAGAAGGGTTAGAATTTGGAACTCAAAACTTTAAATAAAAAATGTTTATTATTGAGGGGAAATAGACTAGCCAGTAAAGAAACAGAGTGTAACAGTGTATGAAGTGATGTATACTTCTAGAAAAGTAGGAAAGAAAGTAATTTTTTCCACTGATCTTCAGGGCTAAACTTAGTCATTATAATTATACTATGCTTAGTATGGTCTATTTCCATTGTGATAATCATTACAGGTATTGTTTTCTTAGCTCTACTTATTTCTCTTTGCATCAGTTCATATGTCTTTGTATACTTCTCTGAATTCTTCATTATTTCTTATGGCACAGTAATATTCCATTGCATTCATATACAACAATTTGTTTAGTTGAAGTTCATCAGAACATCTATTTTGTTTCCAATTCTTTACTACCACAAAACTACTGCTATAAATATTTTGCTGTGTATGAAGGCCTTCCTCCTCATCTACATGGGATATTGTGTTCCAGTTCATAAAAATACAAATGAAGAAACAGAGTAATTACAGAAAATGGGCTTTCCTGGGTTATTTCTACAAAGCAAAAATGATCATTTAAAAGAAAAGTTTACTCAATAGTATTATTGAAACCTGCTGATATTTAATACAACTCATGGGGCTTGAAGTGTCATCAGTATTTCTGAGCTGATTTAATACACATAATAATATAAGGGCAGAGGAAAAAATAGATTTCTCTTTATGCTAGCATTTGATATATAATACATTTCATAGTGATAAAGGGAGCACATAAGCATATCCAATATTTAAAATTCTTCCCCAAAACCAAACTAATCTGCTTCCCTGGATGAGTTGTGTGCATTTCACATCAGTATCCCAAGACATTCTCTACTACTGACTAGAGGGTCTAATCTTCCCCCAGAATGGTCAGAGCAGCACAGTTCAAGAAGAATGAATCTCTGTATAATCACACCACAATGTGAGGTGACCCCTCAGCCAGGAGACTGACCAGAAACACATATGGGCTTTAGTCAGATGCTCTGATGTTCCCCCCTCCCCTTTTTTTTAACATAGCTCTGAGAAAAATGTGTGATTCTTGAGTATAGCTGGCAAAGGAAACCATGAGGAGAAGAAAATTTAACACATTGGTGTAAGAGCGTCCACTTCATTGATGCAATCTGAGGGGAATGCCTAATAACTGGAAGAATCAAACTTGGCAATGAAAACACAAAGCTCTTTTCATCAATTCAAATGCAGACTCCAAAGCTGCAGATGGTCACCTCCAGCCTTGCCTATTCAGTGTGGGGTTTTATAAAATGGCACTTTGGTGAATACTAATAGATCAAAACAAAGATTTAATAACATAAAGATGTGGTGTTCCTTTTTAAATGAGTATACAGGTCAGTGTGTCAGAAAAGGATAAAATAAGTATCTTTTATATGTAGGTCTAAAGTCTTTTTGATATTTTCAGCAACCAAAATGAGATCTGTAGTGTGCAGATTGAATGCTATAGTGAACAATTTACTTTATGAAAGGAAAACCAAAACCAGGATCCAAGCTTATGCTGACAGATTTGTCATTTCTACAGTGTCTCTCAATTCATAATCTATTATTTAGATCCTTTAATATTTTCTTAAGGTTAACTTGATAAACTACATGTTTGCTGCCCTTCTCAAGAAGGAGCCACACTAATTAAAGATAAAGACATAAGCATTAATTAAAGATACCAGCAAAAGAAATACCTTTTTGTGAAGAGTGGGAAGATGTACTAGAATTTGGGAATTTCTAAAATTTTAAAGTTTTTAAATTTTAAACTTGGAAATTACGTGCCAGACAATTTCAAAAATCTTAGGAGGCCATTTAAAGAGGTACTAAGTTTGTATTTGAGTTATTTCTTACATATATGTTAATGTTTTAAGCAAAAGAAAGGAATTTTTGTAGATACTGTTTTTGACCTAACCCTATCCTACCTCTCTAAACAAATGAAATTTTGTTTTAGGGAAGAATTTTTCACTGGATTCTACAGGATGAACCTATCTTTTTTTTTTTTTTTACCTCATATAGCTGTATGGATTAGCTCCTGTGACTTTTAGTAGGCAACTTATAATCATTTCCTATTATTTAAAGGAACTATTTTGGGCTGGAAGTTAAGTAAAAGGAAATATGGTATAGAAAGAACACTGAATTAGGAATTGAGAACACTAGTTCCATCTCATTTAGATCATTTATCACTTCTTTTTCTTATCACCTCTTCTTTCTTCACCTCTATTTATTCTCACCTGTAAGATAGGGCTTTTAATACTTTCAAGAATCAAATCAAATCAAGATGTGAATGCCTTGAAAAGAACTGATCAGTCAACAAGTATTTATTAAGTGCTGGTCCAGGGCTTAGCACTGTATACTGAGAATGGAACAATCCCTAGTTACAAGAAGTTTACGTAATAAGTACTTATAGACAGCTAGGTAGTGAAATGGATGGAGTGCTGGGCCTGGAGTCAGGAAGACCTGAGTTCAAATACTAGGTGTGACCCTGGGCAAATCATTTAACCTCTGTTTGCCTCAGTTTCCCATTCTATAAAATGGGGGTAATAAAAGAACCTATCTCTCAGGGTTGTTGTGAGGACCAAATGAGATAAGAATTGTAAAGCACTTAACAAAAGTACCTGGCACATAATAAGCACTATATAAATGTTGGCTATAATTATTATGTAAATATAATGACATAAATATAAAATAAATAAATACAAATACATTTACCCTTTAAAAATTATTAAATATGAATATAATTACTCTATGAACACATAGTTAAAACTATATATATATGTTAAACTATAGTTAAAACACTAGTTAAAACTACCTCCCTGGGTGTTTTGGGAAGGAGGGCACT
Organism: Dromiciops gliroides; assembly: GCF_019393635.1. NCBI lineage: Eukaryota > Metazoa > Chordata > Mammalia > Microbiotheria > Microbiotheriidae > Dromiciops > Dromiciops gliroides. The sequence goes on from NC_057862.1 coordinate 271,976,043, forward strand.
GACAGTTGAGGGGATCAAAAGAATGAAGTATTATGCAAACTTCAATTATTTTTATTAACTTTTTCCTTGAAGAACACTATTAATAATAAAAATTTGAAAAGAGCCACTGTAAAAAGAACTACCATAGTTCTTCATCAAGAACAGCTCATGCCAATCTAAGCTCATTTCCTTTTCTGATAGTCACTAGACTAGTTGATGAGGGGAATACAATAAATATAGTTCACCAAAATGTGGTAAAGCTTTCAATAAATTGCTCGTGTCATTCTTGTAGAAAACACAGAGAAATGAAATACAAGATGAATTTGCAACTATTTAGCTATCAATTACTTGAAGTCATTTTGTAACGTAGAGTCTACCAGAAATCTGTGCTTGACCCTATTAGGCTTAACATTTTCATGAATGACTTGATAAAAGTCTAGAGGGCATGCTTATCAAGTTTTCAGATGACACAAAGCCGGGAGGGAGAGCTAACATAGTGCATGACAAAGTATGAATTCAGAAGGATCTTGATAGTCTGCAACATTTACCTGAATGTGTAAAATTTATTTTAATAGGAATCAATGTAAAGTCTTACCCTCAGGTTCAAAAAAAGACTACTTCATAAGGATAGGATGACTAGAAATCCATGTATTTGAAACAGATCTGGGGTGTTGAGTGGATTGTACACTCAGAATGAGTGAACAGTGGGATATGGCTAATGTGAGATTAGAATGCATAGCTTTCTGGAATAAATGGCTAGAATCACTCTGCCCAGACCTCACTGGGTCACATATGAAGTATTAGGTTAATGTCTGATCATCACAAATTAGAAAGGACACTGATAAACTGGAATTTAAAGAAGTACAACCAGAATGATAAAGGATCTGCCATTCATGAGGTGTGAGAATCACTCTAAAGAATTGGGTATGTTCATCCTGGAGAAGAGAAGATGGTGAAGAGGGGAGGAAGGCATGGTAACTGTCTTCAAATTTTTGGAGGCTGTCATTTAAATTTGAAATTAGATGTTTGGCTCCAGAGGGCAGAATGAGGAAAAGTGAGTGCAAGTGGCAAAGAGGCCAAATAAACTACCTCTGAATCGAGGTCTTTTGAGCAGAGTCTGGATGACCATTTATAAGATAGGATGAAACAGGGATTTTTATTCAGGTACTTCTTATAGTAGATGGTCTCCGAAGTTCCTTTCCACTCTAATATTCTGTCATTCAGATTTCAGAATGGAAACTAGTCATTATTTTTAAAAACAGAATAAAGTATGAAGAAAGAGGTTTGTGATTCAATACAGTTTCTAGATGTGTTGCTGGGTAAAGAGGGAGATTAACATGACATACTAATGCTAAGTCTCTCTTTTCATCCATCCATTTACTCAGCATTTATTGACCATCTTCATTGTCAAAAGACTGTGCTAGGTTCTCAAGGAAATACACAAAAAAGCAAAATCTCTGCCTTCAAGGAGTTTACTTTCAGTCATATTAGCCAATTATATTATCTTTTGTATCTTATCTTCATATAATCAAATCTTTGATTCTAAGCAAAAATACTTATAGTCTCAGAAACCTGACAATGATTCAGTTTTTTGAATAAAAAAATGACTTAACACATTGATTAGTTATTAATAGCTACATTTTGACTAGATTAACCCTAAAACATAATACTTCAATACTTCAGCAGTCCATGATATCATTTTAATTACTCTGGAAGTCACAAATCCCTCAGTATATACTTTATTAGACAGGCTTTGAGAGCTACTGTAGCCTAAAAACAGGTTTCCCATTGGTCATTCTCCTGCTGGTGAAGTTTGGTTTGGATGGTCCTTGGACATAGTAAGTTGACAAGCCTGTACTCAAAGCCTTTCCACCTTGGCAGAACCTAACAGGATTTTCAGTCATTGAGAGCCCAAGGATATCTCTGTACAACAAAGACCTTCCAGTAGGACTTTAGTGAAAAATAAGATACCAAATATAACCTAATAGACTAATATGAGTGAAAGCAAACTCCTTGAAATCAGAGACCATGCTTTTTTGTGTGTATTTCCCTGGGAATTTATCAATATCTTTTCACAGTGAAGGTGGTCGGGGGCAGCTAGGTGGTGCAGTAGATAAAGCACCAGACCTGGATTCAGGAGGACCTGAGTTCAAATCCAGCTGCAGACACTTGACACTTACTAGCTGTGTGACCCTGAGCAAGTCACTTAACCCTCATTGCCCTGCAAAAAAAAAGAAAGAAACAAAGAAAGAAAAGAAAAGAAAAAAAAGTCCATTGTCACAATGAAGGTGGTCAATAATGGATAGATGAATGGAAGAAAAGAGAAACTTTGCATCAGTAGGTCTTGTTAACCTTTCTCTTAAGAATTTACTCACTGACACACCTAGAAACTGTATTGAAGCACAAACCTGCTTCTTCATTCTTTCTTTAAAAATAATAACTTCCCTATGCTTGAAAGCTTGCAAAACACTTTGGATATATAATCTCATTTGATCCTCAGAATAGCCCTGTGTGTTAAGCACTATAGTTATTATCACCCCCATTTTACAGTTCAAGAAACTGAGGGAGGGGCAGCTAGGTGGCGCAGTGGATAGAGCACCGGCCCTGGAGTCAGGAGTACCTGAGTTCAAATCCAGCCTCAGACACTTAACACTTACTAGCTGTGTGACCCTGGGCAAGTCACTTAACCCCAATTGCCTCACTAAAAAAAAAAAAAAAAAGAAAGAAAAGAAAAAGAAACTGAGGTAGATAGAGGTTAAGTAACATAACTTTAGTGCCCACGGTCACACAACTAATAAATGTCAGAGACAAAATTTGATTCTAGGTCTTCTGAACTTCAAGTCAATCATTCTATTTACTATATATTACCCTCTTGGGAAAAAGTTATTTGGAGCCCCATACAGGCTCAAATATTCATAGACTCACCTTCTTTCCATTTATCTTTTTTGTTCTCTATTGGGCATTGTTATGTGTTTTAAAACACATATATATGTATTTTTAAAGTGTTGATGGTCATTCTTTCAAAACCACATTAATTCAAAAGTGTTTTTCTCCCTTTTTATAGAATCCAGAAATTTTAATAAGATTTTTAAAAAATATGTTTGTTCATAAAAGGTATTGACCCACCATGTTAATAAATAAGTGGTTTCATTTTTCTTAGATTTTTAACTTGTTACATTACAGGACATTAACTTGTCCTCATTTCAGGAGGCATTTGCCCAAATCAATGGTTCTTTTGTTTCTGTAAATTTCAAATATGTCCCCAATCTGAGTATCTGCCTCATTCAAGAATGGACCTTTAGGGGATAACGTCCTAGCTAATCATTGAACCAACATAGTCACAACAATAGAGATAGTGGAAGCCAAACCCACCAATACTAAGAAGGCTACTTTTCTTGTATGAGTGCCACCGTTACAGTGAATAATATGTGTAAAACTAGAATCAAGAAATACAATACTCCCTTATATTCTCCTTTAAAATGACAAGTTTAAAAAGCCACATAAAGAAAATCCAATGATTTATTACCATATATCAATTTCTTCTATTCATGGTATGCTGGCCATTCCTCCTTGCAGTGAGTAATTTAACAGCTAAAGCCTATTTCCGTTTAGATTAGGTTACAAGAAGCAATTTTGGTTGTGGAATCAACTTAACTATCTAGATACTTTGGAAAACCTTCTTTGTATTCCTAGGAATTTGAGGCTTATAAACTAGGGTTCACTTGAATACTGAGATGATTCAGGATGATAAGCATCTCAGTAATCTACTGGGTTTTTTCAAGCAATTCACCAAATTCAAATTTTCTATGGTTATGCAAATGACAGTGTAGTGTTGCTTTAAAGTATTAATATCAAATGTAGATGGCATATCTTGCAAAAGAAGAGACATTATACACTCATGTTGAAGAGCATTAGGCTGTTACCTATAATTCAATTTATGTAGAATGATACCTTGTATTTGTTCAAATATTATACTTCTAATGTTAGTGGTATGCATTTGTGCAAAATATGTTTTCTGTCTGGTGCACAGGTGGAATTAGTATAGTTAATAGTTGTTGACACTATTTGCAGGGCTCACTGTTGTTTGTGGTCATTTTTTACCTAGTGGGCCATGAAACACCTCTGTACAAAGAAAGCCCCCCCCCCAGTATCTAATTAGATTAGAAATAGGGGGTTGTGAATATTTCAGATGAGTCTCTGTGTCTTTGGTTCCTCTCAGGTCAGTTGCTATGCTCCTTTCTGTGATGCTGTACTTCCTAATGACTTTATAATGTTTCATATGTGCAATGTGCATCCAGTCTCATAGTTTCCTTTAATCTGGCAATAATTGATGCCTCCACTTCTTTCCTTTCACTTTCATCTTAACTCTCTATAGTCTGGCTTCTGATCTTATCATTCAACCAGAAGGGCTCTCTCCAAAGTTACCAATGGTCTCTTCAATTATAATTTTGATGCTAATGATTCTGAGATCTATTTATCCTGCCTTAGCTGCTTTCCTAATCTCCAAACTTTCATCTCCTGTCACCTTTTGGATATCTCAAATTGGAAGTACTGGAGACATCAACCAGCTTCTCTATCTTTCCCCTCAAAACCGTCCCCTCTTCCTTACTTCTTCCCTATCACAATAGAGGGCACTACCATCCTACCTCCGCCCTGGCCAGCGCCCTGGAGAGGACACTCCAGCTACTCCTTATGGGGTAGATACAACACAGGATGCGGCAGTTACTCAGTCACTCAGGAGCTGCAGCTCCCACATTGGACTGCACAGCCACACTGTGGCCTGTGGCTCTTCAAGGCACTGATCCATGGTTGTCCATGACTGCTGGAGGCCTACTACCATCCTACCAGTCACCAAACTAGGTGTCATTTTTGACTCCTCACTCTCACCCCCCCATATCCAAAATCTGTCAATTTTACCCTAATGACATCTCTCATATATCCCCCTTTTTATCCTCTGACAGTACCATTACCCTTGTGCTGACCCTCAACAATTCAAACCTGGACTATTGCAGATTCCTTTTGATTGGCCTCCTGGCCTCAAGTCCATCCTCCATCAGCTGTAAAATTAATCTTCCTAAAGTGCAATTCTATCTCATTGTTCTCCCCTACTCAATAAACAGAATTGGCTCCCTACCACCTTCAGGATCAAATATAAAATCCTCTCCTTGGCATTCAAAGCCAACAACCTGGTCTTGCTACCATCCCAATCTTCTTACACCTTACTCACCCCCTTGTAATCTGTAATTCAGTGACATCAGTCTCCTTGTTGTTCCTCACTCAGGACACTCGATTTCCTTACTCTGGGCACTTTTGCTGACTTTCCCCCATGTTTAGAATACTCTCCTTCACTTCTGCTTCCTGGCTCTCTTGACTTCCTTCAAGTCCCAGTTAAAGTTTCATCTTTTACAATAAGTCTTTTCTGATTTGCTTTTAATTCTTTTTTTTTTTTTTTTAGTGAGGCAATTGGGGTTAAGTGACTTGCCCAGGGTCACATAGCTAGTTAAGTATTAAGTGTCTGAGGCCAGATTTGAACTCAGGTACTCCTGACTCCAGGGCCGGTGCTCTATCCACTGTGCCATCTAGCTGCCCTTTGCTTTTAATTCTAATACCTTACCTCTGCTGATTATTTCTAATTCATTCTTTATATACCTTATTTGTACTTAATTGTTTTCGCCTTATCTCCCCCATTAAACTGTGAGTTCCTTGAGAGTAGGGACTATCTTTTGCCTTTCTCTCTATCCCAGTACTTAACACATAGTAGTTACTTAATAAATGTTTATTGCCTAAAATACTCCAATATTCTTCTTAAAATAAGTAGAGTCCTGAGGCAGCTGGGTGGTGCAGTGCTTTAGCACTGGCCTTGGATTCAGGAGGACCTGAGTTCAAATCCAGCCCCAGACACTTGACACTTACTAGCTGTGTGACCCTTGGGCAAGTCACTTAACCCTCATTGCCCTGCAAAAATAAATAAATAAATAAAAATAAGTAGAGTCCTGTCCAATGACTTATAACTATAATACTGCTATCCAAAATGCACCTAAGGCCTTCTAGGTGATCTCTCCATTTTATCTATTTTTGTAACTCCCTCAGCACCTACTATGGCCCTTTTGAAACCTGGGTAAATTACATAGAGAAAATTATTGTACCTTTGACTTATTAATAGATGCAGTAATACTGCTATTTAACAGGATACTTATAGCTGATACTTTTATCAAGTGACAGTACATCTGGGTTGAATGAATCAATCAGAAATATGAAATAGGTGTGAACAAATACTCCTATCTATCTTCATTGAATCAATAAATCAAAGACATTTGAAGTAGGTACAAGTGTTACATTTGGAATATTGCTAAATTTCATAGGGAGTTAATGAAAGTTAGGAAAGCAAGAAATCTACATTTTAGGCTTTAGTATCAGATTGAAGGCCTATGAAAATGCTGAAGTATCTTAATGAACCATCTTAAGAAAAAAATATCTTAATTTTTCCTAGCTTGCTATATATTTCATTTGGCACCATGAAGCAAATCGGAAACTTACTTTTCTCACTAATAATTTAAACATTTCTAATTTTAAGCTGGCTAAAAAGTTCAGCAGTATTTTAGAACATTCCATTATGTGGTTTCCATTTATTCTTTTCATCCTTTTGAGTATTTAGAAACATGTTTACATTATGCAATAGTTCTATTTTCTCATATATTTCTCAATAATCTTACATCTTTTGCTTATGAACTAATGAAATAAGCATGTGTTAAAGTTAGAAATTATTTATATTTTTCATTTAGGTGTAATTTGTCAAAAGCAGGGATCACTTGGCAAGGAGAAATATGTCTTACAGTTTATAAAGTACATTTTACTCTTTTCCTTGCACTTTGGCAAACAACAAAGCATTTTCAAAAATGGTAATTTAATAGTTTGTTATAGAATAGTTGACTCAATGCTTTAAAATACTGTGTAAATATGCTTCTTAGTCATGGACAAAGTGTACAACTCTAAAACCTAATTTGTTTGTGTTATTGGACTTACTAAATATTAGCCTTTGCTAGTCTGGTTTACACCATTTATCTTTCCTATGCCAACATTCTGATTTTGTTCTGAAGTATTCCACAACAAGCTGCTGTTTTACAGTCCTAGCCCCAGAGCTAGCTTTTCCAGTTTACTGAGTATGCTTAGTATATTTTGTTACTGATAAATCAATAAAACCATGTTGTAATGTACAAACTTCCATCTCTGTGAAGCAGTTATAAACAAACTGTAAATGAACACATTGGTCAAAAAATGGGATGTTGTGATTATGTTGACTCTGAAAACATTTGACTTTCATAGAATACATCTTTTATTCTGTAGTACAAGTTGGTCATGGTATTAATTACATTTTCTTGAATTGTGATGCTAGTGAATATTCAGATAATTATAAAAAGCAATGCATTTTGGGGGAATTGTAATGAGCTACATCTTAGGAAGTATCTGAAAAGAATAATTAATTGAGGCTCACTTTTCCTATTGCAGTTCATTTTCAAAAGTTATAACTGTTAATTAAATGCATTTATTTCTAACATATATTGCTTCCATAAACTACAGTGTATTAATGATGCATACCGATATTGTGACACAGGCTTTACAAGATAATGCATCTACATTATTTTAGTAATTTCATTAGTATAGAGTATACTTTATATTGGGTATATGTGTTAATAATCCAAAATACATACACTAACCCAAATATGATTCTAGAGTCAAGGTATCTGGTTTATTTTAAAACAGCTATTACAGTAAACAGACTTCATCAATAGAGTTAGTCCAGACCTGAAAATCCTAACCCACACTGCTTGCCTAAAATACTAGTAATAGTGCACCTTCATGAATACACTTAATGTTGACATTTATTTTCTTACAGACTTTATGTAACTCTAAGTACTATTTGACTTCTAGAAAATGTTATTTGTAGGAGTCAATATTCATCACTGGTTGGTTAGTTTACATATTCCTAGATTACTAATTCTTTTTCTTTTCTTTTCTTTTCTTTTCTCTTCCTTTCTTCCTTTTTTCTTTCATGTGTAATGTAAATCAGTTGTATTAATTACATTTTCTTGAATTGTGAAGCTAGTGAATATCAAGATAATTACAAAAGGCAAATGTGAATGTTTTAAGGGAGTTGTAATGAGCTACACCATAAGTAATGTATGAATAGATGACATAGCCCACTGCCATTCAAAACTCCAGAACTCAAAATCTGCCAGCCTCAGCCTCCCCAGGAAATGTATGTACAGGTATGTACCACCATGCTTAGTCTCAGTAATTTTTCTGAGCATAAATCATTTCAATTGAGTTAAGAGGGATCTGCTAGAGTTACAATGGATTGCTAAATTAAAATATTATGTATTTGGTTTTTTTTTAATTCTGCCTTTACACTAAATTTGTTTTATTAAGAAAGCAAATGTAGGAAATAAAGGAAGGGGGATGGAAGCTTCCCTCTACAATTTTTAGATTAAGGGTGCCAAGGCATAATTTAGTAAATTTTATAAGTCAAACTGTCAGAGACATACCTTATCATATTATAGAGGATTCTTCAGAATACATAAAAAGAATAAAATATAATAATTATTTTTAAAGAAAATATCTTGAAGTTTTACCAAGAATATAGAACTATCCTAAAAAAAAAACCCAGGGAGTATATATGGTTTCCTTAAGATAACCTTACATAGATAACCCCCACCAATGGGCAGAATAGGAAGACCATACAAGAGCTTAATGTGGTTCCCATGATCACATGACAGTAAAGTATTTTAAGAAGTCTCTCCTCCATACACCAGAATAAACAATGACTTCTGAGGACCTTTTGAACTCTTTGATCCTATAGGAAGACATTAGCTTCCATCCATTCACATATCACTTTATTTTCTGCCAAAACTGGTGGTGGTTTTTTTTTTTCTTCACATAGATACCTAGCTGCTCTTTAAGAGCTATAAAAGAGAAAAAAATTAAAAACATAATTTGCAATTTCAACTAATAATGAATTTAAACACTGATGAAAGAACAGATATATAGATTAGGCAAATATGTAACCAAATCATTTCTTTGGATGTGGGGTAGGAGAGGGCATTCAAAAGTTCCATGGTGTGTAAGGCTACTCTATTACCAGACTTTTTTACCTTAGCCACCCTAATACAGTGACTTATATCATTTTGTCCAAATTGTCACTATTCTTTTGTAGGAGCTAAGCCAAGGATTTTCCAAAGCTAAAGTAATGGTGTTTTAATAGTGAAGTATTAATCCATCTGAAGTTTTTGGTTTTCTCTTCTGGCTTGCAACATTAAAATTGCAGGCTTGATGGAAATAAGAACCCTAGCTCCAAGCCTGTTTTTCCCTTCACCTGGATGGTTTCAAAGGCCTCCTAATTGGACTCCTGGCTTCCAGTCATTCCTTTCTCAAATCTATCCTTCACAGAGCTGCCAAAATAATCATATTCAAGTGTAGATCCAGCTTGATCACTCTGCTACTCAGAAATATCAATGTCTTTAAGTAGTTCTTTATTTTGGCAATTAAAGTCCTTTGTAATCTGGCTCCACTCTACACATTCCCATTCATCCACCCTATATTCTAGGCAAACAGGACAAATGATTGTTCCCCAAACCTGGTCCTCCATCCTTTGCCTCTCTGCTTTTGCACAGACTGCCTTTGATTAGAATGCATTCCTTCCTCACTCCTGCTTCTTACCAGCATTCAAGGCTCAGTTCAAGTACCATCTCTTTGGAACACCTTTCCTGACACACACACCCCTCCCAGTTGTTAGTGCTTACTTTCTCCTTTCTCCTCATTAAACAAAATAACAATAATGAATGTTTTACTGATGCTCTTTTTTTACATTACTGTCATTTCCCAATGACCCCACACACACCCATACAGAATCCTCCCTTATAAAATTTAAGCAAAAAGAGAAATTGGGACACATTCACTGTTGCATGGAACTGTGAACTATTCCAACCATTTTGGAGAGCAATTTGGAATTATGCCCAAAGAGTTTTAGAATTGCCTATACTCTCTGACTAGCAATACCACTATTAGGTCTGTTTCCCAAGATGATTAAGGAGAAAGGAAAAGAACCTATATGTTCTAAAATATTTATAGCAGCTTTATTTGTGGTGGCAAACTGGAAATTGTGGGGATGCCCATCAATTTGAGAATGGCTAAATAAGTTGTGGTATATGATGCTGACAGAATACTATAAAATGATGAGCTCAATGACTTTAGAAAAACATGGAAAGACTTACACAAAATAATGAAGAGCAAAATGAGCAGAACCAAGAGAATATTGTGTATTGTAACAAAAATATTGTTTTAAGAACAACTTTGAGCAATCAAGTTATTTTGACTATTATAAATACCCAGATTAACTACAATGGACCTATGAAGGAAGAAACTATCTGCATCCAGAGAAAGAACTGAGAGAGAGATGTATATGTCATATGTTTTATATATATACACACACATACATTTTATGTAATGGTAACTATCTCAAGGGAGGGGTGGTGGGTGGCAGGAGGAAAGGAGGGGGAAAAGGTACATGATAACTTTATTATATATTTAAAAGGAAAAACAAGTTATATATAATAGACACAGTTTCATGTGCAACACTCTTTTTCTATTTTGTTGTGGAAATGTTTGTTTTATTTCATAAGTTCAGAATGTTTTAAATGAATGATAAAAATATTAAGGAAAAGAAATTAATAGGCCAAGTCTGAAATATATGCCCCATTCCACTTCTGTAGCCTCCCACCTCTCTGCCAACAGGTGGGACACATGCTTCAAAATCTGAATTCACAGTTGCTCACTGTATTGATCGGAGCCTTTCAGTATTGTTTCCTATTACATTGTTGTGACACTGAATAATGTTTTTCTTTTGGTTCTGCCTAATTTGCTTTATATCAGTTCATATAAGTCTTCAAAGTTTCTCTTTAGTCTACATATTTGTCATTTCTTTTCTTTTTTTTTTTTAGTGAGGCAATTGTGGTTAAGTGACTTGCCCAGGGTCACATTTGTCATTTCTTTCACCAAAATAATATTCCATCACATTCAGATACCACAATTTGTTTACTTGTTACTCAATTAGTTAGTACCCACTGTGTTTTGAGCCATTTTCTACCACAAAAATCTATTGCTGTGAATATTTTTGTATATATGGAACCTTTCGATCTGTCTTAAACTTCTTCATTTGTATGCCCCAGGAACTAACAAACCTACGACCCAATATTATCAAAAGGTATACATTTAAATGACTTTTTTACATAGAGTTTTATTTTCCAAATTACATGTGAAAACCAATTTTATATAAATTTTTTAAAACTTTGTGTTCCTACTTCTCTTCCTCCCTCCCACTCCAGCCCCATGCCCAAGAACTCAAGCAACTGAATATAAGTTATACTTCAGTAGTCATGCAAAAGATCTCCACATTAGCCAGGTTGTGAAAGAAAACAGACAAAAACAAAACTTCAGATTAAGGAATTATCAAAAAAAAATTTGCTTCAATCTGTTTTCAGATACCATCAGTTCTTTCTTTGTAAATGGTTTGCAATTTTCATAAGACCTTCAGAGTTATATTATATCATTGCATTGCTGAAAATAACCAAGTCCTTCACAGTAGATCATCTTGCACTATTGCTGTTATTTTGTATATAGTACATTTCACTCTGCTTCAATTTATGTGGGTCTTTCCAGGTTTTTCTGATAACATCCTGTTCATCATATTTTTTTTTGTATCCTATAAAGTAACTAACAAAAAAGAATTATGTTTCAATCTGCATTCAATTACCATCAGTTCTCTCTCTGTAGATGGATTGCATTTTTCATAAGATCTTTGGAGTTGTCTTGGATTGTTGCATTGCTGAAAATAATCAAATTATTCACATCAGATCATCTCACAATAATATTGTTCTTTTGTATACAGTAGATTTCACTTTGCATCAGCTCATGCAGGTCCCTCCAGGTCTTTCTGATAGTATCCTACTCATCATTTTTTTAAATAATAAACTATAATTATATAGTACTTTAAAGACAGATTTCTTTTTTGTTGTTTTTTGTTTTGTTTTGTATAGAATTTTATTTTCCAAAATATATGTAAAAACAAATGTTAACATCAATTTTTTAAAACTTTGTGTTCCAACTTCTCTTCCTCCCTCCATTCCCACCCCCCACCCACAAGAACTCAAGCAATTCAAAATAAGTTATATATGAGTAGTCATGGAAAACATTCCCATATTAGCTAGTTGTGAGAGAAAACAGTCAAAAAACCCCAAACTTCAGATTAAGGAATTGTCAAAGAGGAAAAGAAAAAAAATTTTTTTAATGTGTTTCCATCTGTTTTCAGATAGTATCAGTTCTTTCTCTGTAGATGGGCTGCAATCTTCGTAAGTCCTTCAGGGTTATATTGGATCATTGCCTTGCTGAAAATAACCAAGTCCTTCCCAGCAGATCATTCCACACTATTGCTGTTATTTTGTATACAGTACATTTCACTCTGCTTCAGTTCATGTAGGTCTTTCCAGGTTTTTCAGATAGCGTCCTGTTCATCATAACCTGTATATAGTACCTTAAGCTTGACAGAGAATTTTCTTCATAATAGTCCAGCAAAGTAGGTACCATATGTTTTGCCATTATAATCAATCATCATAAGTATTTCCCTCCATCCCACTCCCTTCCCATGACATTTACTCAATCTTCTTTTTACCTATTCCTCCTCTATCCTCTTCCCCACTCTGCACTCCCTTTTTTTACCCTTCCTTCCTTATCCTCCTTTCCTCCTACTTTCCTGCAGGAAATTGCAGGGCAATTGAAGTTAAGTGACTTGCCCAGGGTCACACAGCTAGTAAGTGTTAAGTGTCTGAGGGTCGGATTTGAACTCAGGTCCTCCTGAATCCAGGGCTGGTGCTCTATCCACTGCTCCACCTAGCTGCCCCCCCCCCTCATATTTTACTATAGGGTTATATAGATTATTCCACCCAATTGGGTGTGTATGTCATTCCCTCCTTGAGCCAACTCTGATTAGATTTAAGGTCTTTGAGCTAATTCTGATGTGTGTAAGGCTCCTTCAATTCCATCTTCCTCCATCTCTCTCCCCTCTCCATATGACCTTTCCTTCTTCTTTCATATGAGATTTCACCCCCATTTTACCCCTATCCCCTTCCCTAGTGTATTCCTCTCCCCCCTCAATTTTACACCAAAAAATGCCATCATGATGCAGCTAGGTGACGCAGTAGACAAAGCACCCACCCTGGACCCAGGAGGACCCCAGCCCAAATCCAACCTCAGACACAAGACACTCATCAACCTGACCATCCCCCCCCCACCAAAAAAAAGAGAGAAACAAAAAATAAATGCATTACAGGTATCATCCCTTCATAATCAATTCCCACCTGTGCCCTCTGTCTAAATTTATCCCTATCATCTGCCCTAATATTCAGAAGGCTCTTATGATTTAGACATATCATCTTCCCATGGAGGTATGTAAACAGTTTAACCTTTTAACATCTCTCATGATTTATTTTTCCTGTTTATCTTTTTATGCTTCTCTAGGGTCTTGTATTTGAACGTCAAATTTTCTATTCAGTTCAGGTCTTTTCATCATGAATACCTGAAAGTCCTCTTTTTCATTGAAGTCCTATTTTCCCCCTGAAAGATTATACTCAGTTTTCCTGGGTAGGTGATTCTCAGTTGTAATCCCAATTCCTTTGCCCTCCGGAATATCATATTCCATACCCTCTATTCCTTTAATGTAGGAGCTGCCAGATCTTGTGCTATCCTTACTGTGGCTCCACAGTATTTGAATTGCTTCTTTCTGGCTGCTTGCCATATTTTCTCCTTGACCTGGGAGCTCTGGAATTTGACTATAATATTCCTGGAGGTTTTCCTTTTGGGATCTCTTTCAGGAGGTGATTGGTGGATTCTTTCAATTTCTATTTTACATTGTTTCTACAATATCAGGACAATTTTCCCTGACACTCTCTTGGAAGATGATGTCTAAGCTCTTATTTTGGTCATGGTCTTCAGTTAGTCCAATAATTTTCAAATTATCTCTCATGGATCTATTTTCTAGGTCAGCTGTTTTTCCAAGGAGATATTTCACATTGCCCTCTTTTTCTTATTCACTTGGATTTGCTTTATTGTGTCTTGGTTTCTCATAAAGTCATTCGTTTCCATTTGTTCAATCCTAACTCTTAGGCAATGATTTTTATCAGAGAGCTTTTGTATCTCCTTTTCTATTTGGCTTTTCAAGGTGTTGACTTTTTTCTCATGACTGTCCTTCATCACCCTCATTTCTCTTTCCATTTTTTCCTCTACCTCTCTAACTTTATCTTCAAAGTCCTTTTTGAGTGCCTCTATGGCCTGAGACTGATTCATATTTTTCTTAGAAGCTTTAGATATAGGGGCCCTGATGTTGTTATCCTCTTCTGAGAGTGTACCTCGATCTTCTTCTCACTAAAGAAACTTTCTATGGTTTGCAACTTTCTCTTCTTTCTCATCTTGCCCATCTTTTACTTGACTTTTAGCTCCTTTTTAGTGTGGGGTCCTGCTTTCAGGTTATACTGTCCCAAGATGTAGGAGGTCCCAAGTGTTTTCTTTTCCTCTTTGACAATTCCTTAATCTGAAGTCTGGGTTTTTGTTTTTTTACTGTTTTCTCTCACAACTAGCTAATATGGGAATGTTTTCCATGACTATTCATGTATAACTTATTTTGAATTGCTTGAGTTCTTGTGGGTGGGGGGTGGGAATGGAGGGAGGAAGAGAAGTTGGAACACAAAGTTTTAAAAATTTATGTTAACATTTGTTTTTACATATATTTTGGAAAATAAAATTTCATACAAAACAAAACAAAAAACAACAAAAAAGAAATATCTCTTTAAATTACTATATAATTATAGCTTATTATTAAAAATGATGAGTAGGATAAATATTTTCTTTGCTAATATGATTGAGTGTGAAGTAAAATTTCAGAGTTATTTTCATTTTTCTTTCTCTTATTAGTGACTTGAAGCATTCAAAGTTGTCCGGATTCTTTCTTCCTGAACTATATTCTGTTGTCTTTTGTGAATCTTTAAAATTCTTCAAATACCATCTTTTCATTTTCTTTTTTGCAAAATTTTTGGGGCTCCCTCTTAATTAAGAAAAATAAAAACAAAACCTTTATCACAAATAAGTACAAAGTCAAGCTAAATGAATTCGTACATTGTCCATGTCTGACATTCTTCGCTTTAAGTCTCTCACCTCTCACCTCTCTCAGGAGATAGGTAGCTTGTTTCATAACTAGATCTCTGGAGTTATGCTTGGTTTTTCCATTGGTCAGAGTTCTTAAGCCTATATTCTAATTATCATATCAACTGTGCTCCTGTTTCAGCTTGCTTCACCATGTATCAATTCATAAAAGTATTCCCAGGTTTCTCTGA
This sequence comes from Dromiciops gliroides, assembly GCF_019393635.1. Classification (NCBI taxonomy): domain Eukaryota; kingdom Metazoa; phylum Chordata; class Mammalia; order Microbiotheria; family Microbiotheriidae; genus Dromiciops; species Dromiciops gliroides. Next base: position 271,991,456 of record NC_057862.1, read on the forward strand.
AACAGTGCCTTTCATTATTTTTCATAATGCATTTATATTCCATTATAGCCATATACTGTGACTTCTTCCACTCTTAAACAGATGAGTATTCATTTTATCTTCAGATTTTTGTTCTATAAAAAGGGACTACTATAAATATTTTTGTACAGATGAGTCCTTTCCCTTTCTTATATTTCTTTGGGTGTATGCCTCTTAATCCTATTACTGGGTCAAAGGCACTGTTTACTGACTTTTTGAGTATCGTTTCAAAATACTTTCCAGAATGTCTGGACCAATTCATAGCCCTACCAACAGTAGATTAGCATACCTGGCTTCCCACAAGCCCTCCAACAACTGCCAATTTCCCTTTATTAATTATTAATCTTTGTCAGAACCTCAGAGTTATTTTAATATGCATCCTTCTAATTAATGAAGATTTAGATTTCCTATGGCTGTTGATAGCTCAAATTTCTTCCTTTGAGAATTTCCTGGTCCTATCCTTTGACCAATCTATGAACTGTCATTTTTGTATAGTTGCATCAGTTCTTTATGCATCTTGTATGTCAGACCTTTATAATAAGAACTTACTGCAAAGATTTTCCCCATTGTCATTTCTCTTTTATTTTAACCATATTGATTTTGTTGTGAAGATTTTAAATTTCCTGTGATCAAAATTATCCATTTTATCTCCTCTGATCCTTTCTAGACTTTGCTTGATAATAAACTCTTCCCTAGGGGCTGCTAGGTGGTGCAGTGCATAGAGAACTGACCTTGGATTCAGGAGGACCTGAGTTCAAATCCAGCCTCAGACACTTTACACTTACCAGCTGTGTGACCCTGGGCAAGTCGCTTAACCCTCATTGCCCTGCAAAACAAACAAACAAAAAACAAAAAATAAATAAATTCTTCCTTAACCATAACTCCAAAAAGCATCTCTTTTCTTGCTTTTCCAATTTCTTTATGATGTGACCTTTCATATATAGATCCTGAATCCATTTGGAGCTTATTGTTGGTCTAAATCTTTTTTTGTGGAAGCTAATGACTTAATGAGAAATCAAGACACAATAAAGCAAATCCAAGTGAATAAACAAAAGAGGGCAATGTGAAATAACTTCTTGGAAAAACAGCTGACCTAGAAAATAGATCCATGAGAGATAATTTGAAAATTATTGAACTAACTGAAGACCATGACCAAAATAAGAGCTTAGAAATCATCTTCCAAGTGATTGTCAGGGAAAATTGTTTTGATATTGTAGAAACAACATAAAATAGAAATTGAAAGAATCCACCAATCACCTCCTAAAAAAGATCCCAAAAGGAAAACCTCCAGAAATATTATAGCCAAATTCCAGAGCTCCCAGGTCAAGGAGAAAATATGGCAAGCAGCCAGAAAGAAACAATTCGAGTACTGTGGAGCCATAGTCAGGATAACACAAGATCTGGCATCTTCTTTATTAAAGAATTGGAGGGCATGGAATATGATATTCCAGAGGGCAAAGGAATTGGGATTACAACTGAGAATCACCTACCCAGGAAAATTGAGTATAAACTTTCAGGGGGGAAAATGGGACTTCAGTAAAAAAGAGGACTTTCAGGTATTCCTAATGAAAATACCTGAACTGAATAGAAAATTTGACGTTCAAATACAAGACCCTAGAGAAGCATAAAAAATAAACAGGAAAAAGAAACCATGAGGGATATTAAAAGGTTAAACTGTTTACATTCCTCCGTGGGAAGATGATACTTCTAACTCATAAGAACTTTCTCAATATTAGGGAAAGCTGAAAGGAAAAAATTTAGACAGAGGGCATAGGTGGAAATTGATTATGAAAGGATAATATCTGTAAAAAATTTATTTTTTATTTATCATTTTTTGGGTTTTGTTTTATTTTGGGTTTTTTTTGCGGGGTAGTCAGGGTGGGGTGGCATGCCCACATTTGAGCAGCTGGTTAGTGTCTTGTATCTGAAGTTGGATTTGGGCTCGCATCCTCTTGGGTCCAGGTTGTGTGCTTTGTCCACTGTGTCACCTACCTGCCCCAATGATGACATCTTTAAAATAAAATTAAGGGTTGGGGGCGGGGGCAGCTAGGTGGTGCAGTGGTTAAAGCTCCAGCCCTGGATTCAGGAGGACCAGAATTCAAATCTGGTCTCAGACATTTGACACTTACTACTTGTGTGACCCTGGACAAGTTACTTAACCCTCATTGCCTTAGAAAAAAAATTTTTTTACAATTAAATTAAATTAAGGGGTGAGAGGATTGCACTGAGGAAGGGAAAGGAAGAGGTGGAATGGGGTAAAATATCTCACATAAAAGAAGCAAGAAAAGAGTTGAGGGAAAGATGGGGGAGGAACAGGGGAATGAATGAGCCTTACTCTCAATAGAATTGGCTCAAAGAGGGAATATCATACACACTCAAGGAGATAAGGGGGGTGGGGTTAAGGAAGGGAGGGCAGATTGGGGGAGGGGCAGTCATAAGCAAAACACTTGAGAAGGGAATAGAGTAAATCTCATGGGGAGCAAATAGGATGAAGGGAAACACAGCAATAGTAATGGGAGAAAATTTGAAGAAGAGGCAAGAGCAATGAAGATGATGGTGGTGGTGGTGATGATGGTACTTTCTTTGCTGGGTTATTGCAAAGAAAATTCTTTGTCATGTATATGGTAGCTATTATTGTTGTTACGATAATCAATCTCATGGGTGTTTTGTAAGGAAACCTCCCTTTAAAGTGCTATATACATGTAGTTTTCTATAGTTTACTATAAAAAATAGATAAGCATGGTGTTATTAGAAAAACCTAGAAAGACTTACATGAGCTGATGCAAAGCGAAATGTACTGTATACAAAATAACAGCAATATTGTAAGATGATATGTGAATGATTTAGTTATTTTCATCAATGCAAAGATCCAAGCCAACTCTGAAAGACTTATGAAAAAGGCAACAGAGAAAGAACTGGTGGTATCTGAATACAGATAGAAGTATATTTTGTTCTTGTTAGTTCCTTTGTCTAAAGTTTTTTTTCTGCTATATTTTGCACAACTGCACATTTATAATTTATTGAATTGCTTGAGTTCTTTTTTTTTTTTTTAGTGAGGCAATTTGGGTTAAGTGACTTGCCTAGGATCACATAGCTAGTAAATGTTAAATGTCTGAGGCCAGATTTGAACTCAGGTACTCCTGACTCCAGGACTGGTGCTCTATCCACTGCGCCACCTAGCTGCCCCTAATTGCTTGAGTTCTTCACAGGGGATAGGGAAGAAGGAAGAGAATTTGGAACACAAAGTTATAAAAATGGACATTACAATTTGTTCTTACATGTCAGGTAGGGGGAAATTCTAAATAAATAAATAAATACATTTTTAAAAATACTTTTTTGCACCCACACTGCTTTTCAGTTTTCCCAAGAGTTTTTATAAAATAGTCCCTACTCCAACAATAGGAGCCTTTGAGTTTGTCCAATACTATGCTACTACATTTGTTTACATCTAGATGCTGTGTGTTTAATCTTTCTACTGACCAATTTTTCTACTTTTAAATTAGAACCACCCCCCAAAAAATTTTTTTTAATTAGAACCAAATAGTTTCAGTGATTACTCCTTTGATTACATTTTAGGATCTAGTCTATTATACTTAATACCTTTTTGCTTTTTTCATTATATCCCTTGAAAATTTATAGCTTTTATGACTCCAGTGGGTTTTCTTTTTTTTATAGCCCTGGCACTGAATGACTAAATTAATTTAGTATTGTCATTTTATTATGTTTGTTGTATTGGCATTGCCCAGCCTCAAATAAAGGCTTATATATTTCTGTATGAACTATTTTATAACTATATTCACATAATTCCTATGTGTGCCATGATAGATAAATGTCCAAATATTTTATATATTCCTTAATTATTTTGAACAGAATTTCACCTTTTATCTCTTCCTGCTAGTAGTATAGTTAATAATATTTTAAAAGGCCAATGATTCCTTTTTAGTTTTGTTATTTCAATTTTTCACTACTTTATTTTCTAGCAGTTTCTAAGTAGACTATCCTATCATATACAAAAATCAATAATTTTCTTTCCTCTTTGGTTATGATCTTTCCATTCTTTTCTTTTTTCTTGTCTTATAGTAATAGCTAGCATTTTTAGCACTTTGTCAAGTAATAGTAGTAATAATAGACATCCTGATCTTACTGGAGAGGCCTCTTTTTTATCGTCATTATATATAATGCTGGTTCTTGTTTTTAATTAGAGGTTCATTACCACATTAATAAATGATCATTTTATTCCTATACCCTTTATTATTTTAACAGAAACATTTGTCATAGCATGTCAAAAGCTTTTTCTTTGCATATGTTGCTATAATTGTGTTTTTATTATTTTTGTTTTTAATGAATTGTTATGTGATAATTTTCCTAACATTGAAGCAATCCTGCATTCCTAGTATAAATCTTGTCAAGTGTATTATCATTTTGATAAGTTGCTGAAACTTTTTTGCTAACATTTTATTTAAGATTGCTGTGTCAATATTCATATTTTGATACCGGTATATAATTTTCTTTCTCTGCTTTATTTCTCCCTGATTTACACATCAGAACTATATTTGTATCATAGAAGAAATGTGGCAAGATCTCTTTCATTCCTAGTTTTACCAGCACTTTGTGTCATAGTGGAATTAATTGTTCTTTGAATGTTTGATAGAATTCACTTTCAAATCCATCTGTTCCAGGATGTGTTGTTGCTGTTGTCATTGTTTTTCTTTAAATATTCATTCATGATTTTCATAAAGCTTTTCTTAAATTGGTTTGTTTAAATTCTCTGCTCCATGGTCTGTTAATGTGGGGATTTTATATTTTTGTTACTATGAGCTTTTTTATCTGCCATACAACTGAACTTTGCCTTATGTTTTCTCCCCTAATTAGAGTGTGAGATCCTTGAAAGCAGAGGATAGGGGGCAGCTAGGTGGCACGGTGGATGAAGCACCAGCCCTGAATTCAGAAGGACCTGAGTTCAAATGTGGCCTCAGACACTTGACACTAGCTGTGTGACCCTTGGCAAGTCACTTAACCCTCATTGGCCCACAAAAAAAAAGCAGAGGATAGCTAGTTATTTTATTTTGTATCCCTGATACTTAATAACAGCACAGTGCTTGCCAGTTTTTCATTCTTTAAAAAAGAAGAAAAGGAATAACCATGAAATACTGCCCCCCAAAATGTGAATATTCATCTAAGTTCTTCAGTTTGTTGACATATATGGACAAAATATTTTCCAATGATATCAATTATTTCTTTTTTTGTGAATTCTCCTTTTCAGTTTATAATCCTGGCAATCTGGATTTCCTTTTTCTTTTTTTTAATCAGACTACCTAATGCTTTATCTATTTTAAGTTACTATTTTTATTGATCAATTCAGTAATTCTTTTGCTTTAAGTTTCATCATTTTTTGACATTTCATCATGTTTTTAATTTTTTTCCTTTTCTAGATTTTTTTGTAGCATGCCAAATTTGTTGATATATTCTTTCTCTATTTTGTTGATGAAATAATTTAGAGATACAAATTTTTCTTTATGAGACTGCTTTAGCTCAATCCCAGAAATTTTGGTATATTGTTTCATTGTTATTTTCTTTAATGAAATTATCTATTATTTCTATAATTTGTCCTTTAACCCACAAATTAGTCATAATTAAATTATTTATTCTTCATTTAAATTCAAATCCTTTCTTCAAAGGCTCTTTATTTGACATAATTTTTATTTCATGGAAGTCATTAAAGAATCTATTTAATATGTTTGCTTTTCTGCATTTGTTTATGAGATGTTAGTTCTCTACCATGTATGTAGTCAGATTGTGTAAAGAATATCCTTTGCAGTATAGATAGATAGATAGATAGATACACACACACACACACACACACACACACACACACACACACACTCCTTTCTGTTGCCATTCATTATCTACCTGAATTCTAGCATATCTAATTTTTCTAAAATTCTGTTGAAGTCCTTAACTTCTTTCTATGTCTGAAAGGAGTACACTGAAGTCACTAGCCATTATCAATTAATATATATTTCTCCCAATAAATTGATTAACTTTTCCCTTATGTATTTAGATGTTATGCCATTTGGAGCACATACACTAAATATTCCTACTTTTTTATTGTCTCTGGTACCTATAACCAAAATCTAATTTCTGTATTTATTTCCTTCATTTATGTTTTTACTCTTCCTTGTCTGAAGTCATGATTGCTAATCCTGATTTTTATTGTCTTTAGTTCACCTAAAGCATAATAGTTTTTATTAACTATGTAGATTTTTAGGTTTCATGTGTTTCTTGTAAACAACATATTATTAACTTCTGCTTTAAAACCCATTCTACTATCTTCCCTTTTGTTTTGTTTTGTTTTGTTTTGTTTTGTGGTTTGAACGTCCTATTCATGTTCTCAGTTATGACTGTTGTGTTTTTCCCTACAACCTATCCTTTTATTATTATTCCCCAGCCTCTTTCTTTACAACAAAGTATAGAGAGATGACTTTTAATATACCTCACAATCCTAAAATTTCATAATCCCTGAGAGACATTTTTCCCTAATCACAAATAGGAAATTGACTATATGTGGTGATATTACAATAATTTCATTCTTTTCAGATCTTTTCCTATTACTCAGAAGCTAAAATGATTTTTTAATTAATAATTAGTATTTCAAAGCCTAGTTCAAGTCCATAAATAGGGTGGGGGTATTGTTGTTATATGAATACAACTTTAAAGTTTGTCAGTTTGAATGATTAAGGTGAATTTATAAAAAGAATTTATCATAACCAGAGATTTTCATATTGTTCATGGAATTATTGAATTCCATAATTCTATTTTTCATCTCTTGCCTCATTTTGTCCAAGTACTCTTGTAGCTTTTATTTCCAAGTAATTTTTATATAAAGCTCACCACACTGGTGCTATATTTAGCCAGGACATTCAATCACTTTATTCCTTCTGCAGCTCAGCACTCCTGGACTCAAGTTATCTACCTACTTCAACCTCTCCAGTAGCCATGATGACTGGCATGCATTATGTCAGCTTAATTTCTTAATTTTATCAAACTATAGATTTAGAGCTGCAAAGAACCTAAGAGATAACCTAGTTCAATTCCCTCATTCTATAGATGAGTAAACCAAGGTGCAGAAAGGATACATAATGTTTCCAAAATCACACATATAACAGAGGCAAGATTATAATAGCATTCCTAGAAATATATAAAATGGTAATATTGGCAATGGACATCCTTTCTTTACCAATGATCTTATTAAGATCCCCTCTAGATTTTCTCACTAAGATAATAATGGTTCAAAAAAAGATAATAATAGTTCTTTGTTTTTGATAGATGCTATTTATATTAAAGGACAGTCCATTTATTGCTCTGCTTTTTAATGTCTTCACATAGATTGTATTCTATTAAAATGCTTTTTATGAATCTATTTTATCATTATTTAAGCAAGAAAATATGTAAATCATTTTGCAAATCAAAGCACTGTTATCCATTATTACTCATATGATCATGTGATTTTATTGTTTTGTCAGTAATGAAATCTATTTTGTTTATAGCTTTTCTTAATAGTGAATCAACCGTGAATTCTTGGTATTAATCCAACTTGATCATATTTTTCCATAGCCTCTTAATTAAAATTTTATGCAGTATTTTATTATTTTTATTATTCAATATTCATTATAAAATATGTCTCCTTTGTCTCACTTTGGTTCAAATATCAGCACCATATTTATCCAATAGAGTTTGGTAATATGCCTTCTGTCTTTTATTTTAGCAAATACTTTTTGAAATATTAGAGTTAATCATTCTTTGATAGAATTTGGTTGTTTATCTAAGCCTGGGATAGTGGTTATTTTTCTTTAATGTTAATTTTTCATATTATGGTCATCTTATAAGTAATATTTTTCATAATAGAGTATTGACTCATCTTAGTTTATCCAAGGAAATAAGGTATTTAGTCAAAACTCTTTTACCATAAATCTCTTCCAAAGCAAATATACTACAAAGAGAGAACAAACAGGATCAAAACAATATAAGAGTTTTGGACCATGTAGAGTCTGGTCTAGCCTCATTTGGACTCACTGGGCATGGGAGAGTGAAGGAAAGCACCTGAAATGAACCATTGCCAAGTAAGCTGGGAACATTGCCACTTTCATATAAAATCAAGTTTCTAAATACTTTATGTTCTTAGTCTAGGAATCTATAAGATTCTGACATACTGTCTTATTTAAGAGAGCTATAGTTCTTCCATCTTGCTATGTCTTGAGCCATATATGGTACAGATCCTTTCACTTCATATCCATTTCCAAATTTGGAAGGGAGCAGAAATTCTGACAAATAGTGAAGAAGAGAAAGAAAAAGAAAAAGAGAAAGTTTTCTTTGTTTTACTTTTCTAGATGGATACTGCTTGTATAACTAATGGTGGGTCACAGGTGGCATGGGGTTCGTTAGATTTTTCCAATACAGTCTAGACATAAATAATAAACTAGTCTTCCTGCTAACTCAAACATTTAGAAAAATATTTTGTTTATAGGGAAAATGTAAGGTAAATATCAAGATATCTTGATAACCTAAGGTACTAGAAAATATAAAAATAATAATATTGATTACTCACACAAGGTACTAGAAAATATAAAAATAATTAAAATGATTACTCACACCATAGATTCTTTTTTTTTTTTGCAGGGCAGTGAGGGTTAAGTGACTTGCCCAGGGTCACACAGCTAGTAAATGTCAAGTGTCTGAGGCCAGATATGAACTCAGGTCCTCCTGAATCCAAGGCCAGTGCTTTATCCACTGCACCACCTAGGTACCACCTATATATTCTTTTTTTTTTTTTTTTGGTGTGAGGCAATTGGGGTTAAGTGACTTGCCCAGGGTCACACAGCTAGTAAGTGTTAAGTGTCTGAGGCCAGATTTGAACTCAGGTCCTCCTGAATCCAGGGCCAGTGCTCTATCCACTGTGCCACCTAGCTGCCCCCTATATATTCTTTAAGATAAAATGTAGTTTAAAGTCTTCTGACCTTATAATTGTTTTGGATAAACATTCCAGTATGAATAATCCTGAATTCCAATGGTGTTAATTCACTATTAAAGAAATATGTAATAATAGCTAAAATTAAAATCATGTGTGAAAACCTTCTAATGGCACAAATACGTTACCCAAAATTCCTAAATTTTTAAGACCATTCTGAAAAAAGCAGTGGTAAATAATAGAGCAGGATAGTCTGAAGCAGAAAAAGGCAGAGAATCTTGCCATTAAAGAGCTATTATGCAGTAGTCAAATTGAAAAACAGAAGTTTACATAGGATTTCCTAGCTTGCTTTTGAGGATAGTAAGCCATCCTTCTGTTTTCAGTAAGCATATTGAAATGGTGGTGCAATACCTTTGATAGTTTAATGTGAGTAACTTGTCCTCAGTTATGTGTATACAGCCTTAAAAACAGAAAGCATGTGGAAATTTTTAGCAAGAATTATTACAAATAACATAAATTCTTACATAGGTTTTGGTCAGTTTGTCCTTTGACTACTGGGGTCACTTTGTCACTCTGCCATTTCATTTGAAAATACAACTTCTTTTTTTATTTGATCTTACTATTGTCTCCTATGAACCAGCCAGCAATAGTCTAGCAGCCCATCATACTTGGATGCATATTTGTGTGGGGGATTAGAAGGGTGAAATCATAGTTATTTATGGTATACTTATATGACATAGCTCAAGCCCCCATCCCCACATAAAAGAAAAACCCTAGAGTGAGAACAAAAACCTAGGCTAATAACAGCATAGAATCAGTAAAAGTGTCTTATTGAAACACAAAATAAAAATATTAGAACATTCTTAACACCTTTTTACCAAATTATTGTATTATTCTACTTATTCATGTGCTGGTAGGTTTAGGTATCAACAGTCTGCCTTCTCAGCTGGAAAACTTTCCATTTCCGAGTCTTCCTGACACTATCCAATCCCAGCATCCACCATGAAAGTTTCCCAAAGCTACTCTAGTGCAGGCATTTATCTTTACTTGCTTTGTGAAGTCATCCACAGTCTGCCATAATACCCAGTTTTAACATAACATGGTCCCAGCTTGTCCCTTTTTTTCAGTATCCCCTTGTGTTGGCATCTTATTTAAATTGCCTGCTTCTTAGATTTTCATGGCAACCAGAGTTCTCAATTGTCATGTCCATAGACATGGTTTCATGGGAAATGGAGCCTGGGAATTTCTCCCAAAGACATATGCTCCCAACCCAATACTTGGTAAATGGAATTCTGGAGAATTCTCTTAGCGATAACTACTGCAATTTATACTTCATTTGGTCAGTATTATCATTGATGTGTGTATTCCTACCTCCACACTTTCTAATGCTCTGTGATTTTTGTCCATGTCCTCTTACAAATCCTCCTCAAAGGCTCTAACTTACATGGTTATTTATGGTAAGCTTATATGACATGGCTCGAGCCCCCATACACACTGTGAGAATCAGAGTGCTTCCCCCTGCTGAGAAAGAAAGACATTGTGAGAACCGGGGCGACACCGCCCCCCCCCAAAAAGAAAGCATATGACTAGCTTGCAGAAGCTACCTGGTGTCCAGAAGTTATATCTGTTCATAGCCTGCCTGTAAGTCATGTCAATGAATGCTACTAGCCAATTAGCTTGGAGCTGTGTGTGGGGACTGCCCTGCTTCCTGTTTCACAGGGGGCTTCTGGGAGAAGCTGCTGAGAATCGCTTTTTTTTCTTTCATTTCGGGACTTTGGGTTGGTGGCAAAAAGAGGAAAGGAGATAGGCTTTTCTTGCTTTACTGTACTCCATATGTTATCTTTACTCTTTAATAAATGCTTAAAAGCCTAAACTCTTGCTGAATTTATCAGTAAATCTTAGCTAGTTTCCCCAAAAAAACTGGGGGGGGGGGGCAGGTAAGGACACATATTAGATTTTAAACATCACGACACATAAAAGAAAGACCCTACATTGAGAACAAAAACCTAGACAAATAACAGCATAAAATCAATAAAAGTGTTTTGTTCAAATGTAAAATGTCTATAGGAAACAACATTCTGTGCAGCACTCTCATTTTCTGTCTCATCCCTTATTCTCACTAGCTATCCAGCCCACCTCTTTTTCTAACTTTACATTCCACAGATATATTTTAATAATTTATCATTAATTAACCCAATAAAAATTAGTACAACTAATTAAGCTTGTTTTTCAATTATTACCTTTCAAAGTCCTTTAGCACCTCATTCCAGCCTGTATTTCCAACTTTTTTATATATCAAGCCAAACTAACTTCTTTGCTGTTCCTTACACATAACATTTTCTCTTCTGTCCCTATGTCTTTTCACTGTCTGTTCCCAATGCCTGACATGCACTCCCACCTCACCTCCTCCTCTTAATTTCCAAGAATGTCATAGACAAAGTCCCAATCAGAGTTAAAATGCTGCAAGCATTCAGAAAAAGTACAGAGGAGTCACAATGAGGAGCATACAAGATTTAGTAGCTGCCATTCTAAATGAGTGTAGAACTTAGAATGCAGTATTCCAAAAGGCAAAAGATAATAGCTTTACAACCTAGCATAACTTAGCCAAGAAAACTAAGTATAATCCTACAAAGGAAAAAGACACCTTTATTGAAATAGAGGACTTCCAAACATTCCTAATGAAAAAGCCAGAACAGAGTAGACATTTTGAAATACGAGAGTCAAGAGAAAAGTCAAAACGTAAATATGAGTAAGCATTTGTACTATGTTATATATGCAACAATGAAGTGTTTATGTTTGAATAGGAGTCGATATGTGTCTCCCTCAGAAACCTAATGTTATAAGAATTCATAGAGTGAGTTAAATAAGATAGATGACCTGGAAGTGATTTTGTTCTATTTTGATCACCTTAAAAGAAAATAAAAGGAGAAAAGAATATACTGGGAGAAAAAAGGAGTGGAAGGGTAGAAGAATTTATTTCATAAAATTGATGTACACAAGTAGAATGTACAAAGAGGCAGACCATGCCTCATTTGAAATTTACTTTAATCTGAACTTGTCAAAGGGTAGAAAATATATATATATATATGCACACGCACAAAGATTTTGTTTTAGAAATATATTTAACTCAAAAGAGAAATAGGGGAAAATTAGGAGTATGAAAGAGGAGAATAAAAGGGCAGGTAATTTCTGGGAATGATTGGTTATAAGCAAAACAAACTCTAAACAAACAATATATGAGAATAAGATGAAAGGAAATCCACAATTAATGATCATGACTATGAATGTGAATAGGATGAATGCACCCATGAAATGGATGAAGATAACAGGAGGGATTAGAAAGTAGAATCCAACAATATGTTGTTTATAAGAAACACACTTGCCACAAAGACCCACACAAGTTAAAATAAAATGTTGAAAATGTGTTCTGCTATAGCTGAACTGAAAACAGCATGGATAGCAATCAAAAATTCAGGCAAGGAAACAGCAAAAATAGACTTGATTCAGGGAGATAAGTAGGGAAACTACATTGTGCTGAAAGATACCTTTAAAATGAAATAATATTAGTACTTTACATATACACCAAATGGCATTACACATAAATACTTAAAGTTACAAATTACAGGGAGACATAGACAACAAAACTATAATGGGGGGAAGAACTCAATGTCCTTTTTCAACCTACACAAAATTAATTTTTAGATGAATAAGAAAGAAATTAGGAATATAAATAGTATTTTTAAAATTTTGGTTTGGTAGCTATCTGGTCATAATTGAACCCTTTTATGGCATAGAAATTCACAAGTAAATTTTTTTAAAAGAAGTGTGAAATACATGCATTACCTCTCATGATACAATACAAATTACATTCAAGACCCAATGAAAAAAATAAAATATTAATCAGAGACTAAATAACAATTTTAAAGAATTAGTGTCAAAGAACAAACCATTGAAACATGATATAATTTTGTGGAAGATATTGAAAACAGTAATTTAACCTATATTATATAGAGCTAGAAAAAACAGCAATTATCAATATTCATTAGGAAGAACAAAAACTGAAGAATCTCAAATGTAATGAAGAAAAAAAATGGGAAGGGAGTCCATTAGTACAGATCTCAAATTATATAAAAAGCAGTAATCACTGAAATGCTTTGGTACTATTTAAAAGATAAAGGCTGATTAATGGAACAAATTAGGTATATATCACGTAGAAACAAAAAAATTGTAGTATAGTGTTCAGTAACCCTACAACCCCCATTTAGGACTCATTATTGACCAAAATCCACTAGGAAAACTGGAAAGCAGTACAGTAGCAATTAGATTTAAACAAACACATCACACTACATGCCAAGATATGCTTCAAATGAATATATATCTAAATATAAAAGGTCATATCATAAATTAGAGGAAAAGGGGAGAAATGGTCTTTCATGAACAGTTAAAGGGTAGGATCAAAGAAGATAATAGATTATTTTGATTGCATGTTGAAAAGTTTTTGTTCAAATAAAAGCATCGCTTTCAAAATTAGAAGGGAAATAGTTACCTGAAGAAAATATTTGCAAAAAATTTCTCTGATGCAGGTCATATTTCCAATCTATATATGGAATTGATTAAAATATAGAAGAATAAGACCATTCTTCAATAAATGATCACAGGATATGAAGAGGAAGTTTTCAAAGGTAGAATTCAAGCTATAAATAGCTATGTTTTTTAAAAATGCTCCAAATCACTAATAATTAGAGAAATTCAAATTAAACCAACTTCAAGATTCTAGCTAACACCCATCAGATTGACAAAAGTAACAAAACAAGGTGATACATTATTGAAGGGGCTGTAGGAAAATAGGCATACAAGCCACTTTTGATAGAGCAGCAACTGACATAGCCATTTTGGAGTACAATTTGGAACTAAACCAAAAATGTCTCTAAATTATTAATACTCTTTGACCCTCGACTAAGCCTTAACTTAACAATTACAGCAGCTGTTGGCACAATGGCTATGAGTGCTGGGCCTACAGTCAGGAAGACCTAAGTTCAAATTTGACCTTAGATACTTACTAGCTGTGTGACCCTGAGCAAATCACTTAAACTCTATTTGCTTTCCTTAACTGGAAAATGGGGATAATAATAGTACCTACTTTGTAGGGTTGCTATGAGAATCAAATGAGATAATATTTGTAAAAATGCTTAGCACAGTGTCTGGCACATAGTCAGTGCTGTATTCCTCCTTCTTTCTCCTTAAACCCCCAAAGAGATTAAAACTTTAAAAAGAGGAAAAGGTCCCATATGTGCAAAAATATTTAAAGCAACTCTTTTGGAGGTTGTAGCAAAGAATATTTGCTTGATTATTTATATTTGTTGCAAAGGTTGTGTTTTACTTTTTTTCTTTAAAATTGGAGTTTAGGATAGGAGGGAAAGAAAACACATACTTCTTAATTTTTAAAAAAGTGGGTAGATTAAGTCAGTAAGCCAAACATCTGCCCAAATATTAGGGATCTTCCTAACTGGGAAAGCTGAGCAATTGTGGTTATACTTCTAACTTTTAAATTAATATGCATTTCATAATGCAACAGAGGAAGGGGTTTCATGAATTAGAAGTTATTTCATTAATACTGAATTGCTAAATGACCTAATTTTTATATGTAATCATAGTGTATAATTTATATGTATATAATTATTGTATATGTTTGCCTCAATCTCCAGAAACAAAGAGGGTAATAGAGGACTACAAAATTACCACAACTGAGCCTTTTCCCACAACATCAACATCCACCAGATTTACATATACATATATATGAATATATTTATGTTTATTTATAGCATAAGCATATGCTTTTTTACATTTATATGCTTAGTATTTTCTTCCCAACAATGACTAGCATAGTACCTTTTACATAGTAAATGTCCAATTTTTTGGTTGGGCCAAGAATATGGAGGGAATATTACTTTTATTAACCAAAAAATTGAGAAGTTAAGAAAGGAGGCTATTTGGGGGCAGATAGATGTTTGATATTATGAATGTTGAACTTGAGGTAGCAATAAGATATCAAAGTGGAATCCTGAAAGTAATTGGAGTGTGTGTGTGTGTGTGTGTGTGTGTGTGTGTGTGTGTGCGCGCGCGCGCGTGTGTGTATAAAATACAAGAATAATAAAGATAGAGCTAAATAATTGGAGAGGAATTCTTCAATTCTCCATGGACATGGTTAGTCAGACAATAAGTACTTAAGTGCTTTCACTGCTTGTCAGGTAGTATGCTAAGTATTGGAAATACAAAGTAAAGTAACAGCACTATGCCTGACCTCAAGGAGATCACATTCTACAGAAGACAATATTTCAATTACTATGTACATAGAGAATATATACATATAGTGAAAAAAGAATGTAATCTGAAGGAAGCCACTAGCAGTATATGTATTTGGTGGAATAGACTAGGAAAGGTCTGGTGCAAAAAGTGAGGTTTAAACTGATTTTGAAGGAGTCCAGGGAAGCCAGGAAGTAAGGAAGGAGAACATTCCAGGTAAGAAGGATAGCCAAGGGGGGCAGCTAAGTGGCACAGTGGATAAAGCATCGGCCCTGGATTCAGGAGGACCTGAGTTCAAATCAGGCCTCGGACACGTGACACTTACTAGCTGTGTGACCCTGGGCAAGTCACTTAACCTTCATTGACTCACCAAAGAAGACGAAGAAGATGAAGAAGAAGGAGGAGGAGGAGGAGGAGGAGGAGGAGGAGGAGGAGGAGGAGGAGGATAGACAAAGAAAAGGCATGGAATCAATAGATGAAGCATCCTGTTCTAGAACCAGCAAGAAGTTTAGTGTCTTTGGATCACAAAGTACCTGCTATAAAGTACGGTAGAAAAGATTGGAAAGATAGGGAAGTAATAGGGAGTCATTTGAGTTCATTAAGTAGTGATATAAAATGGTCAGACCTGTGATTTAGGAAAATCACTGGCAGCTGAGTGGCAGATATATTGTAGTGGAGAGATATTTGAGGAAGGAAGATGAACCAGAAGGCTATTGCAATTGTCCAATCTTGAAATTATGAGGGCCCTCCCCAAAGGGGTAACTGTGAATTGAGGAAGGAGATGTATATGTGAGATGATGAAAAGGTAGAAATGATAGAATGTGACAACAGGTTGGATATGTGGAGAGAATGTAAGTGAGAAATTGATGACACCGAAGTTGTGAGCCTAAGTGCCTGGGAAAATGGTGGAAACACTGATGGTAAAGGAAAGTTGAAAAGGAGGAACATTTGAGAGGAAAGATAACAAATTCTCTTTTCTGCATGTTAATTTCGAGATGTCTATAAAATATGCAGTGTGAGATGTCCAAAAGGCATTTGGTGATGTGAACCTGAAGCTCGGAAGAGAGATTACTGTTGGATATATGCATCTAGGAATAATCTGCATAGAGACCGTAGTTGAACCCACAGGAAGCTGATGAATTGCTAAGGAAAATAATATAGAGGGAGAAGAAAGAAGTAGGCCCTAGACAGAACCTTGGAGGAAACCTGCAGTTAATAAACATGTCGAACCAGCAAAGAAGACTGAGAAAGTGGTCAAACAGGTAGGAGGAAAAACAGGAGAAAGCAGTTTAGGTTTTCCTAAGAACAGAGAATCCAAGAGGAAAGGGTAATGGTGCCAAATGCTGCATATGTCAAAAGGGATGAAGATTAGGAAAAGGCTATTCGATTGGGCAATTAAGAGATCATTGGCAACTTAAAAGAGAATAGTTTCATTGGAATGATACACTCAGAAGCCTGATGGCAAAGAGTTCTGTATGAATCACATGGCTACACTGAGACCTTTAATAACCATTAATAACCATTCATGGCATAATTATTTATATAGAGAGAGGGTTTTTTGTTTTGTTTTGTTTTTGCAGGGCAATAAGGGTTAAGTGACTTGCCCAGGGTCACACAGCTAGTAAGTGTCAAGTGTCTGAGGTCGGATTTGAACTCAGGTCCTCCTGAATCCAGGGCAGCTACTTTATCTACTGCACCACCTCGCTGCCCCCATGGAATAATTATTTAACTGTTATTTGATATTCAAATACAACCTTCATAATAAAGTTCAGACTTTATGTTTTACCTTGTGAATTAAATGATAAATATATTGTCCTCTTATTTATGGATACTGAACAAGATGCTGCTTAATTTGCTTTTAAAGTTTTGACTTTTTTTTTCACTGAAGTGATTGAATGATTGACTGAGATAAGTTGTCATTCAGGCACAGTCTGCAAGAATATTTCCCTGGCGTCTTTCTCCTCTCCCCCAATTTTCTTGCCTTCCTTCTGAAATTACCTCCAATTTACACTGTTTATGTCTTTCATATATATATATACATATGCATATATATATATACATATACATATATATACATACATACAAAGAGAGAGAGAGAGAGAGAAAGTTCTCTCTCTCAGTAGAATGTTAGCTCCTTGAGGGCAGGGGCTGTATTTTTGCATTTCTTTGTTTCTACAGTACTTACCATAGTGCCTGGCATATAGTAAGTACTTAATAAGTGCTTCTGACTAACTGAAAGGAGAGGAAGCAGAGGCACCAAATCTAGATTGCTTTCTCAACTTTAGCCAAGAAGGGGAAGAAACATATAAGTCATAGTTAGTAGGGATGGTGTGATTGAATAAGGTGGCTTTTTTTTTTAAAGGATGGGGAAAACCTAGGGTGTAATTGAAGGCAACAAAGAAAGATCCACTAGATAAGGTGAGTTTGAGATTAGAGATTGTTATAGAATGGACAAGCTGTTGGAGAAGACAAAAGAGGATAGGATCAATGGTGGAAGTTGAGGGATTTGTCTGATTAATATGAAATGAGAAGGAAAAGAGAAGAGGTGTCTCTTAGGGAATGACAATACTACCTAAATTAATTTACAGATTCAGTTCCATGCCAATCAAACCCCCAAAGGATTACTTTATAGAACTTGACAAAATTATAACAAAATTCAGCTGGAAGAACTAAAGGTCAAGAATCTCATGGGAAATAATGAAAAAAGTGGGAAGGAAGGGGTTCTAACAGTACTAGATCTCAAACTATACTACAATTCAGTAATAATCAGAACTATTTGGTACTGGTGAAAATACAATTAATAGAAAAGATAAGGCACATAAGATTTATAAGTAACTGAAAGCACTAGTATGGTGTTTGATAAACCCTTAGGTAAGAACTCATTATTTGATAAAGACTGGTTAGAATGTTGGAAGGTCACCATCTGAGACCATAAACATAATAAGATCCAAATGGATACATAACTAACCCCAGCTATAAAAAGACATATCATAAGCAGATAAGAGAAAAATGGAAAGCATTAGCTTCCACAACTATGGATAGGGATATTTATTAAATAAGGGTAGGAGTTAATCACATAAGATAAAGTGGATTTTATTACATACAGTTGAAAACTTGGGCATAAACAAAAGCAATGAAGTCAGAATTAGAAAGGAGATAATTAATTGTGAAAAATCTTTGCTTCAACTTTCTCTCTGTGATGTTTAAAATCTTAATTGTGGTTGCCAAAAATTAGAACATACAGATATTTACAAAGAGTTCAGAAGGTTATGAAAAAGAAGTCCTACCTAGCCTAGAGTTCCAGCTTGGTTGGGTTCTTCCTGAAGTTCTCCTCCACAAGCCTGCTTTAATCAGGAACTCCTTCACCAGCCTGTTTTAATCAGCATTCCTTAGCAAGCTGTTTGTGGAAGCTTTTTTATAGATCCGGAACAGAGGCGGTCCTTACACACTGCTTCAAGGTGATTGGTTGGTGTCCTCCAAATCCATTGTCTTTGAAGGTGTTCTCAAGTTGAGTTCACAGTCTAGTTTCTGAGAACAATACCTTCCTAAGGGATAGCCAGGTGTGATTACAATCCAATTAACTTGAAGTAGGCTTAATCAGCAGTCAATTACTCTCACTTGATTCAATCAGATGTAGTCTGACAACTGCTCCTGCAGATGCAGATAACCACAGCTCCTTAAGTCCCAAAAAGAAAAGATATTTGCAAATGCTATCACGGTATTCTGCCTTGAGATGATGAGGGCCTGCACCAAGGCGTCAGCTGTGTAAGCAAAGAAAGAATATATGTGAGAGATACTATAAAGGTAGAAATAAGACTTGACAACAGTTTGAATATTGAATAGTTTGGATGTGTGGGCTGAGTGAAAGGAGTGGAGGATGATGTGAAGGGTGTGAGCCTAAGTGGAGAGTAGTGCCTCAACAGTAATTGTGAAGTTCAGAAGAATTTGCCATGTTCAGTTTAATTTATATTTAAAACAAGCTTTATGTAATTGTATAGCTTAATAAAGGCTTGTCAATTGAGGTAGTATATTCAGTTTCATGTAGAATCCTCTTTTTCTGCTCTTCTTTGTATATAGATATGTTCATATTTATTAATAATTTTCTAGCACGTTAAAAATTTTAAACAAATATAGCACAAACAAGTTGAGAAAAGAGCATTCTGTGATGGAAGAAAGGAGTGAAAAGGGTTTAGAGCTAGAAGGCACTGGGTTAAATTCTGGTTCTAGCACTCCCTTGCTTTGTGATCTTGGAAAAGTCATAACTTCTCTGAGCCCCAGTTTCCTACCCTGTAAATCAACCTGAAATTGGCCTCATCTGTGGGATGATAAAAACCCATGATTAGTTACAGACCCTTCTTCCACACTCAGGTATAATTCAATTCAGAGGTCACATGGTTCAATTCTGAAAACTAACTTCACCAAAATCTTTCTTATCACAGTCTTGAGTATGATAAGAATCAACATTTTAAGGAATGCCATTCAACGGCAAGCAACCAACAGAGCTTTGAGAAACTGAGGAGAAGTTGGCATTGGGCATCCAGGCTTCTGTCTATTAAGAACTCTTAAGGCCTCTCTGTCTCAAACAGCATTTTACTGTTGTAATTATAGGAATACATCCAAGTAGTAATCTGGCATTGTGAGCCAGAGTTACCTAACTCCTTTTACCAGGTAATGGCCTCTATTTCCACATAGTTTGGAACTCAGAGTCAGAATTTACAAAGTTACTCTGAATTTTAAAAGATTGACTCTAAAATCTATATCTGAATTCCACTTAAGAATACAACAAAAGTCAAAGCCAGGGGGCATCTAGGTGGCGCAGTGGACATAGCTCCAGTTCTGGATTCAGGAGTACCTGAGTTCAAATCCGATCTCAGACACTTGACACTTACTAGCTATGTGACCCTGGGCAAGTCACTTAACCCTCATGGCCCTGCAAAAAAAACAAAAACAAAACAAAAAAAAGTCAAAGCTAGAGTTTGAAGTGACGTATTTTGCCAAAGAAGTATCCATTAAAGCAAACCCATTTTGAGAAGATATCATTTAGTTTGTGTAAATTTGGAGCTACTTTTAGATTGTAGTTATGTGTGAGTTTAGATATAAGCAGCTTAAAAGCACCATCTGGGGGGCAGCTAGGTGGCACAGTGGATAAAGCACTGGCCTTGGATTCAGTAGGACCTGAGTTCAAATCCAGCCTCAGACACTTGATACTTACTAGCTGTGTGACCCTGGGCACTTGCCCAGGCACTTAACCCTCATTGCTCTTAAAAAAAAAAAAAAGCACCATCTGAAAAAAGTTTAGAATTTTAGAAAACTGATTGTTTCAAGCCTCTAAAACATTCTGAGATTAATCTGTTAAAAATAAATGTTTCTAAAAACCACTGAGAAATTTTTGAGTTATTCATTCAGAAAATATTTCTTTGAAATTTAGAATAGGAAAATATTCCTTCAGAAACAACTATGCAAGGTCACTATATTGCCCAAGCCTAATCTAATCTGTGAAAAAGATGAGTTTATAGTATTCATACATCATTCTTTATATGACATTGAAAAATCCATGAGGATTTCCTTTTTATCCTTTTGTCATCAGAAGGTAGGTTTAAGGTTATTCCCTTTGCCCTCTACTGTGAATTCTTCTTCCAATTAGGCTAACAAATTAATCTTCAGCTGTTAACCAATTGCCATACAATTGCTCAGCAAATTATAATTATATAAATAAATGTGAAATTAAAAAAATATTTAATGGTAGAAATGAAGGACATTGTTTCTTTTTTCTTTCTTTCTTTCTTTTTTTTTTTTTTGCGGGGCAGTGGGGGTTGAGTGACTTGCCCAGGGTCACACAGTTAGTAAGTGTCAAGTGTCTGAGGCCAGATTTGAACTCAGGAACTCCTGAATCCAGGACTGGTGCTTTATCCACTGTGCCACCTAGCCGCCCCCCAGCCCCCCCCCCATTGTTTCTTTTTTAAATAAGTTTAATGTGTTTTTTTTTTCATTGCTTCCCCTAACCATCACCTGGGGGTATCCTTTATAATGTAGAATAAGAAAAGGGAAAAAATTCTACAAGTGCTGTATTTTGATATGGCACTAGATGAGTAAATTAATTTAAATAGTATTGCCATTTTGTTATACTGTACTGGCATGACCTAGCCATTAGAAATTAATATTCATCCATTTATTTGTGGTTTTTAAAAAATTTCTTCAATGAACATCTAATTTTTAGCAGTATAGGTTGTTATTACTCAGTTGTTTCATTTGTGTCTGACTCTTCATAACCCTATTTGGGGTTTTCTTGGTAAAAATACTAGAGTAGTTTGGCATTTCCTTCTCCTGCTCATTTTATAGGTGAAGAACTGAGGCAAAAAGGTTAATTGACTTGCCCAGGGTCCCAAAACTAGTAAAAGTCTGAGGCCAGATTTCAACTCAGAAAGATGAATCTTCCTGACTCCAGTCATGACACTCTATATAGACTATATCACCTAGCATTCTTAGCAATGCAGGTATTCATTGGTAAATTGAAATCTAGATGTTTTATGTATTTTGTTTCTATTTTAAGTGAAAATTCCCTTTCTATTATTTTCTCCTGGATTTTATTATGCTGAAATACTGTTGGATTTTGTGGATTTATTTTTTAGCCTGAAACTTCACTGGAGCTATTAATTATCTCAATCTCTTTAGTAATTCCTTAGGGTTTTCTATTGAGACTTCCCATTTTGATTTCCCCAGTGTCAACTCCACCTTTCTGCCACTTCTCTCATTCAACTGTATCCCCTTTCCTTGCTGAAAGAAAGTGAAAGTTAACATCCCCTAAGTGGAGAAAAGAATTTTACAAGGTGCACATATCTCCCCCATTGCCCAACAGTGAGGCTAAGGCAGAGGCCAGCAGAGGTGATGAAAAAGCTGAAGAAAGAAGAAACCAGAGTTAAGGAACACAGACCATCAGTGACTGTCCTGGGATTTTGAAGCTCAAGGATTGATCAAGGGGCCCATTGAGGGGGAGATGATTTGTATATTCATACACTTTTTGAGGCCCTAGCATTTTGATGACCCCATGATGCTTGTGGATTTATCCCACTATTGTAGAGAGGATTTCCAGCCTCCTACAAAACAAGAAAGAAGGGGGAAGGAGAATGAAGATGCCTAGATTTCTCTTAGCCCTTTAAAGGAACCCAGGTCCCAAGCCATACCTCTTCCTGTATTCTCCTCCCCACCCCTCATGACTCAGCTGTTTGTTTGTTTTTTAATTGGTTATCCTTGGTCAAATCTTGACTTAGGTGGGGCTGAGCCTATACTGGGAGTCAGATTATCTTCAGGCCAACTGTAACCCTATCCTATCTCACCACCACCCAGGCCTTGGGATGGACTAGCCCTGAGTGCTCTCCATTAAGTATCTTTTATATAGCTCACATGTCTTAAAGAGTAATCCTTGAAGCAAAAGAAGAGTAAATATTAGCTTTCATTTCAAAGCATCCTGGCCATCACTATTTGGTAGTACTATTTCTGCTACAGGTTCTATAGCAGACATTTTTGTTATTGTGTTATTTGTCCTTCATTCTCAAAGAGGACCATGACATCGGGAGATAATGTCATGACTTGCAGTGAATTGAATTTAAGTGAGGGAGGGCTGTGAAAGGTCACCAACCTCACTCTCTTCTCCAGAGTCATCTAGGTCCAGTGGCAAGATATATATCAGGATAATTGGAGATGGCCTGGGATCTTTAGGGTAACTTTCCCAGGATCACACAACCAGTAAGTGCCTGAGGTGAGATTTGAAATCAGGTCCTCTTGACTCCAGGACCAGTGCCCTATCCACAGCACCACCTAGATGCCCCTGAGTGGTTACTAAGAACACTTAGTGCAGCAATGATAAATGTACATTCCTGTTCTTTTCTGTCCTGCACCTCCATTCTCCTCATTTATGTACCTTCCCACTCTGCAATTTTGTCTCACAAAATAACATTGAGTGACCTGTAAGTGGGTAATGGACAGTCCGTAGTATTTTAGTTTAACTTTTCTAATTTACTTTTCCCATTTCTTTAAATTCTGTGTATTATCCCCTTGTTTGTCCTTTATCTATTGATGGTCTCTTTTTGTTTTTTATCCCCATAGCTCAATCTTTCTCCTTATTTCTCTTTCTTTAAACACTCTACAAACAGGATAATTTATTTTTTATACTTATTTTTCCTTGGTAATTATACTTTTATGTAGTATATTTATATAATTATTTGGTAATTATACCTTTCTTGTGTTTTGCTATTTCAGATGTTTGAAAATTGATTATTTTGCCTATTTTTTTTGCAGGAATTTCTCATACCTCTCTTGATGAATGTCCATCTCTTATAATTAATTATTATGCTCAGGTTTTCAGGGTTTGTCATTTAGAATTGCAGCTTCAGCTCCTTTGCCTTTCAGTATATATTTCTGTGTATTTTTTTGTTTGTTTGTTTGTTTTTGCAGGGCAATGAGGGTGAAGTGACTTGCCCAAGGTCACACAGCTAGTAAGTATCAAGTGTCTGAGGCCAGATTTGAACTCAGGTACTCCTGAATCCAGGGCCGGTGCTTTATCTACTGTGCCACCTAGCTGCCCCCTATTTCTGTGTATTCTAATGGGTATAGAATAGTTTTGTTATTTGGATTCCCTTTCCTTCACATTCAGTCTTTCTCCCAGCTGCTTGCAAATTTTCTTGTTTACCATTGGAATTGTTCAATTTAACCACCTTGTGTCTTGAAATTTTACTCATAGTTTTATGAGGATGGAAGGTGAGGGTGTGGAAATCTGTGGATTCTTTTATTGATGCCTTGTTCTCTTTATTCAGAAGTTTGGAGCAGTTTTCTGGGTTATTTCATAAATTATAGTATTCAGAGTTCGTTTGTTTTTACATTTTTTAATTCTGGGAGCTCTATTATCCTTAAGCTATCTCTATGTACCCTTTCTTCAAGGTCAATGGTTTTGGCTTGCATAAAGAACATGTGTTCTTTTAACATTTGAATATTCACCTCTTAGCTTTCATTGCCTATTTCATTTTTGTCAGGTATTCCTCTGATTCAGTATTTTTGTTTTCCAAATCTTTTATTCTTTCTTTTTGGTATTTTGCAAAAGCTTGATATTATGGATTCAGTTTTTTTCTAATGTGTTAATTCAGTCATTTTTTTTCCCTGCTTTTCTCATTTCTTATATAAATTACAATTTTCTTCTTAAATGTTCTGGAATGTTTTGTTCTTGTCTCATTCTTTCTTTAGATTGCACAGAAAGAACAGAGGGAGAGAGTGAAGGGGAGGGAATAAGCATTTATATAGCACCTACTGTGTGTCAGGGGAAGCTAGGTGTCTCAGTGGATCAAGTGTTGGATTTGGAATCAAGGAGACCTGAATTCAAATCTGACCTCAGATACTTACTAGCTGTGTGACCCTGGGCAAGTCACTTAACCCTGTTTGCCTTAGTTTCCTCCTCTGTAAAATGAGCTGGAGAAAGAAATGGCAAACCACTTCAGTATCTTTGTCAAGAAAACCGCAAAAGGGGTCATGAAGAGTAAGACATGACTAGAAATGACTATACAATAACAACAACACTATGTGCCAGCCATTGTGCTAATAAGCACATAAAAACTCTGCAAGGTAGGTGCTATCATTCTCCCATTTATAGTTAAGAAAACTGAAGCAAACAGAGTTAAGTTACTTGCCTAGGGTCACACAGCTAGTAAATATCTGAGACTGGATTTTAACTCAGGTCTTCCTGACTCCAGGTCCAGCACTCTATCCTCTGTGCCACCAGCTTCCTCTGTTTTATCAGAAATTGGTTCACTTTCTCTTGTCTTGTAATATTTAAGAGACCTTTATAATCTCTTTGAGAGTTGAGCACTCATACTTGCTTCTGGCATTAAGTTCCTGGGGGAGGAGGGCATTCTAGGTTTTCATTGTATTTTTCCTCTTGAAATCTTTGGGGTTAAAATGTGATTTTTTTTCCCCTTATGTTTCCCCCATCACTCACATTCTTCTTCATTTTGCTCCTGGATATAAACATGTCCTCCCACTTGAGGGTTTCACATTTTGCCACTCTCAGTCCCTGCTGGAAATATCTTCTCAGCAGACAACTAACCCTATCTAGGTTTCAATCCCATTTTCTCCACATGTGGCATAGCCACTAACAATGATTCTGTGCCCTGGTTCTTCCCTTAGCTTTCATCCTTTCCTTTCTGATGAGTTCAATCAATATCTGTCCTTTTTTTTCAGGACTGAGTGAGGGTGGATAGGGAGTTCCAGAATGAGTCTATACAATAAGTGGGGGCCTAAGGACCAACCCAGTAATAAGGTAGCATGCATTCCCTCCTATGTGACTGAATGGAATTAGTATATATCTTGTGGGTTGGTAGTGGACAAAGAATATGTTAGACCATCAGAATCTATAGCAGAAGAGTGTGAGACCCAGATACAAACCCATAAGTTAATTTATGCTGATCTGTGTGAAGGCTGATGGGAAAAGGCTGAACAACTTAATGATAAATATTTTTCAATGTTCCTTGGCAAGTCTTTTATATTGTTAGGACTTTCTCTTTTTTGTGTATTCAGCTATAATTTTCTATCAGATTCATAATTCCTCTTTAAGGGACTAGAGAGGAGTGGGTTCAGAGTTAGTGGTCACTCAGGGGGGAAAAATCTAGTCTGCCATCTTATTGGTCACATGACCCAAAGTCAAGATATTATTTCTTATTTCCATTGCTTCTAAATTTTATAGATTCTCTAGAGTACAAAAGTCTATAAATATTGTTGATCCAGTGCCATATTCTGTGACTTTAGGAACTGATGAACTTGTTTCTTCTGAATGACAGAATTACCTCCTACAGTTCACTGTTATACTCTAGTACCCTGAAAGAGTTAATGAGCTTCCCTAAGCATCTAACTTACTACCATGGAGGGATTTAGCCACTGGGGAGAACAGGACCCATTAATCCTTAATATAAAAGCTTTAATACATAAAAGAAAGATATGTATAATTTAATTTCAATTCTGCTGTAGTGCTTGAAAAGTATTAGCTGTGGAGTACATGGATATTAAAGATAAGAAATTACATTGCAAGTGTCATGGAAATCAGAATTCAAATATAAAAGGAATTTGGTCAGAACTGCTATTTTCTCTATATATCCGTTGTTCTAGGTCTTTCCAGCACACAGGAAATATGTGTATTTGAAATAGGCACATTTGTGTAAACTTAATGAAATCCCAAACTTTGAAACTCCTTTTTTTCTTCAGCATTTGGGGTTTTAGGCCTTTTTTGATAGTTATTTTCCATTTTAGCAAATGTTATCTCAGGGGTAATTTTAAGTAAAATCTATCTTAATGGTTTGCTTCATACTTAGATAGTTACTAATTTCCTTGATGTAAGGGAAAGATCGCAACTCATCTACACCTTCCCATAATCATGATGATTTTTGTTCATATCATCACACAAATCTTCTATACTGGGTTATTTGGCTCTTTGAGTAATCTACAAACCTAATTCTTCAAAGATCATTGTATTCCATCACTGGAAAATTACCAGTGTTAAAGTATTCCTGAGTTCTTGAGCTCTGGTACATTCTATCAGGTTAGAAAGACAGTTGAGACAATACCAGCACCACTGTATCTGTATTGTACCAAACTGTATCTGCTCTTCAGGGACCAGGAAAGGCTTATCACCAATAGGTCTCCAGTTCTTTGACCATGGCAATGTTAAGTATGCATTGTAAACCCTCAAGCTCAAGTACATAGATTTCTGTTACTCGTTAAATTCCTCATGTTAGAAAAATGAAGCTTTGTTGTTCATATAAATAGTGGTCTGTCTAAACAAATATCCAGTAACAAGTACATACAACTTAAAGCTATGAATGGGGCAATGAATGGGTCAAAGGGTAATACCATGAAGAAGATTATAGTTCAGACTTCTGACCACTGCATCTCTTGAGGCTAGAGAACAACTTATTCAATGGGATAAAGTGTTTTAGTCAGTAATAAAAGAACAATTAGTGATTTCAGGAGACTATATAAGATGTAAATTCTTTGTCACTCCTAGTTATTTTTAATCAAGATATTATAAACAATAAACCACTAAGAAATTAATCTACTTTTATTTATGACTTTGAGAACCCTGCCCCTCTCCCCAGCAGAAAATGGTATCTTGCAGAAAAAAAAAAAAGATCCAAAAAAAAGTGGAGTTTCACTCTTAATAGCTACAGAGAAGGAAAGTTCTTTTGAAAAGATTCTTCCCCACTCAGTCACCAAACATTAGGAGATTCTGTTCAGTGTGAAATCAAGAGTTCACTGCATGCCTGGCAAGGAGCCAAGGGTTGTGCCTAACCCCATAGGAGATGCTTCTGTCTAACAAAGGTACATACTCTATAATCACGTCAAATGAACTGGTGAATACACGAAGTTAATCCAAGGTTTCTTGGATCATACACTGCCAAGGTATATATGCTTAACTAAATTTTAAAAAGCTATAGTACATAACTATATATATATATATATGTATATTTGTGTTTGTATATGTATGTGTGTGTATCAGACTTTTCCTAATCTTTAATAGGTAGGGGCAGCTAGGTGGCGCAATGGATAGAGCACCAGCCCTGGAGTCAGGAGTACCTGAGTTCAAATCTGGCCTCAGACACTTAACACTTACTAGCTGTGTGATCCTGGGCAAGTCACTTAACCCCAATTGCCTCACTAAAAAAAAAAAAAAAAATCTTTAATAGGTAAATGGTTAAAGGATGTAAAGATTATAAATGTGTTTCCCTCCCCCGCCACAAGAAACATCACTACTAACAGGGGGGAAAAAAAGAAAAAGAAAAAACTAACCAATACATCAACCATGTCCAACATTCTATGTAGCATTTCCCATCTATAGTATCCTCCCTTTGCAGAGAAGAGGAGGAGCTTTCTCTTTTCTTTGGGTCAAGCTTTCTCATGAAATGTTCTCAGCATTTAGCTTCATTTGTTTGGTTCATATTGATCTTTCCATTTACATTGTTGTCATTGTGTATAATTTTTTCCTGGTTCTTCACTTTGTTACTTCACTTTGTATCAGTTTATATAAGTCTTCACATGCTTATGTACATGTGGATATATGCATATCTATGTATATATAATATTCATCATTTCTTATAAATCATTAATATTACTTCATCTCATTCATGTGCCACATTTTAGTTAGCCGTTCTCCAATCAATGGGCATGTTTTGCTTCTAGTTCCTTACTACTTAAAAATTGCTGCTATAAATATTCTTATGCATATGGCATGTTTCTTTTTATCATTGCCTTTATTTGGGGGATATGTCTAGTGATATTGCTGGGTCAGAAAGTAAAGATATTTTACTCACTGTCTTAGCATAATTATAAATAATTTTTTGTAATGGTTGTACCAATTCACAAGTCTGCTAATATTACATTAGTTACAATGTTGATTAGTCCCATCATTTCTCATAATTTATTATTTTCTGGGGTTTGAGATAAAACATCAGAATTATTTTGATTTGAAATTGGTTTAAAGCTATCATATGACTGTTAATAGTTTGTAATTATTCTATGCTTCAAATACTTAATGATTGGGGAATACCTTTTGGTCACACATTTGTATAGTTCTCTTTATAGATTGAATATCAGATGCTTATCAGAGACATTTTGAAATATTTGATGTAAAGATTTCCCCCAATCAAAAGCTTCCCTTCTTGTCTTGGCTGTATTGATTTTGTTTGTGCAGAAGGTGTTTTTTTTTTTAATTTTATGTAATCAAATTATGCACTTGATCTTTGTAACTGCCTTTATAGTTACTTATTTGGTTAGGAATCCTCCCCAGATCATAGTTATGAAAGGTACCTAATCTAGTTATCTTCCAGTATTTTATTGTATGATTTAAAGTACCTAGATCACATATCAATTTCAAGCTTCTTATAGTATATGGTATAAGTTATTGGTCTAAACCTAATTTCTGTGAAAATGCTTTTTGATTTTCCCAGAGATTGCTGTCCAATAGGAAGGAGATATAATTTTTTAAAACAGAAACTTTATATTATTAATAATCATTTTGAAAAATGTTCGATCTCACTAGTGCTTGAAATGATGCAAATTGAAGGAACTTGGAGGTATCACTTCAAACTTAGCATTTAGCAAAAATAATTAAAAGTAACATAATTTGGTCACGATCAGGTTGTAGAGTAGTGGTGTCAAACACAAACATAAACAGGGGCCACTAAACCATAGGTAAGAATCCCTGTGGCCCACATATTGACTTAGAAAACCACATATTAATATTATATTCTATTTTTTTATTTTGTTAAATCTTCCAATTACATTTTAATTTGGTTTGGCTCCCCCCTGCCCTAGCCACATGTTTGATAATTCTGTTGTAGAGAAAGAGGCATACTCATTCATTGCTTCTGCAGTTGACAACTTATAAAATGCTAAAAGAAAAATAATACCCTTGATCCAACAATCCATTGTTGAGAATGTTTCCTAAAGGTGATAAGAAAAAACAAGACTATATAGGCAAATATATAGTAAATAAAAGTCATTCCCTCATAGATATGTTGTCAAAGGATATGAACAACATATCTAAACAATTGAAAACTATTAAAAACTATGTGAAAAAAAATGTTGCAAATCACCCATAATAATAGAAATACAAATCAAAATAATATTGAGCTTTCATCTCATACCCTTCAAATTGGGAAAGATGACAAAAGATGAGAATAGTCAATGTTAGAAAAGTTGTGAGAAGATAGGCATAATAGTACATTATTGGAGAAGCTGTGAATTAGTATATCTGTTTTGGAAAATGGTTTGGAATTTTACAAATAAAGTAGCTAAAAATGTCCATATTCTGAGATTCCACTGCTAGGTTAATGCCCCAAGAAGGTCATTTGATGTATACCCTATATACACCAAAACATTTATAGCAGCACTTGTTTTGGGGTTTTTTGTTTTGTTTTGTTTTGTTTTAAGTGAGGCAATTGGGGTTAAGTGACTTGCCCACGGTCACACAGCTAGTAAGTATTAAGTGTCTGATGCCAGATTTGAACTAAGGTACTCCTGACTCCAGACCCAGTGCTGTATCCACTGCGCCACCTAGCTGCCCCAGCACTTGTTTTAATAGCAAAGAATTGAAAGAAAGTAGATTTCCATCCATTGGGAAATGGATGAACAAATTGTGGTACATGGATTTAATGGGATTTTATTATTAATATGATGAATACAGAGAAGGGAAGAAAGAGCTACACAAACTGATTTGGAGTGAAGTAAGCAGAACCAAGAAAACAATATATATAATGACTACAACAATATAAAAGAAAAGAAGAACCACAATCAAAAGTGAAAGTTGCACAATTACAAAGAACAAGCCTGACTCTAAAGCAGAGGTTTGAGAAGACACTCCGATATGTCTCCTTTGCAGGGGTGAGAGAACAATGAGGGTGATACATTGCTTATATTTTTAGACTTTTGTAATACATTGATTGATTTTGCTTATTTTTTCTCTTCTTTTTTTCTTTTTTTTCCTTTAAATTTAAATATTTGCTAAATGGGAGGAGGAAAGGAGAGGAATATCGGGGAAAATTAGAGTGATAAAAAATCAGTAAAATAATTGTTTAAAAATAAGATTTTTTTTCTTTTAGTGAGGCAGTTGGGGTTAAGTGGCTTGCCCAGGGTCACACAGCTAGTAAGTGTTAAGTGTCTGAGGCCGGATTTGAACTCAGGTACTCCTGACTCCAGGGCCGGTGCTCTATCCTCTGCGCCACCTAGCTGCCCCCAGCATTTTTAAAAAAATAAAAGATCTATATCTTCAAGGTTTTTAATAACATAATTATATGTGACTATAAAAAGTTAGAAGCAACCTAAATATCCAACAATATTTGATAGTTAAATTGTAGTGCATTAACATAACAAAATAATATCATTCAATTAACCTTTATCAATATAAAGAGTACAAAAATTTTT
This sequence comes from Dromiciops gliroides, assembly GCF_019393635.1. NCBI lineage: Eukaryota > Metazoa > Chordata > Mammalia > Microbiotheria > Microbiotheriidae > Dromiciops > Dromiciops gliroides. Next base: position 272,022,696 of record NC_057862.1, read on the forward strand.
AAAGATCTTTATTATGCAAAGTAAAAAAATATTAATTATGAGTGAATAAGAAAGTCAATAAGCATTTATTAAATGTCTACTATATGGCAGTCACTGTGCTAAGCAATGGGGAGATAAAGTCAAAAGAGAGTACCTGTCCTTGAGGAGCTCACAATCTAATCAGAGACACAACAAGCAAACAACTAAATATAGAAAAGGTATATACAGTATAAATAGGAAATAATTTATGGAAGAAAGACACTATAATTCAGGGGACTTGGGAAAGGCTTCCTGAAGATGGGATTTTAGTTCAGACAGGAAGCCAGGATGTAAAGGTGAGAAGGGAGAACATTACAAGCTTGGGAGACAGAGAAAGTGTCTAGAGCTGAGATGGAGTGTCTTGTTCATAAAACAAAGAGGCCAGTGTCACTGAATTGAAGAGCCCATTGGTAAGGTATTAGAAGCCTGAAAAGTTAGGAGAAAGGGCTTTGAACACCAAATAAAGGATTTTGTATTTGATCCTGGAGGTGATAAAAAGCAACTGGAGTTTATTAAGTAGAGGGTTGACATAGTCAGATTTGTACTTTAGGAAAATCACTTTGGTGGCTGAATGGAGTATGGCTTGACGTAGAGATAGACTTGAGGCAGGGAGAACCATCAGCAGATGATTACAGAGTCCAGGCATGAAGTGATGAGGGCTTGCACTACAGTGGCAGCAGTGTCAGAGGAGAGAAGGGTTAGAATGAATGGACAAAGAATGGTAGTTCTATATTTTATTAACAAATTGATCTCAAGTTCCTTCCTGTTCTAGTCTGATTTTGTGAAAAGTATGGCTATTGGTTCTAAGTTACTTTTCCCTAAACGTATCCTTAAATTTTAGTAACAATCTACAAACCTCATTATTTCCATAGTCAAATGTATTTGGCTTCCTCTTTGAGACTGGGCTAGAAGAACAAAATTAAAGATTTGACAGACAGGTAAAGATGATGGAGAAGGAGTAGGAGCCAACTACTCCAGCAAAGCTTGAGAAAAAAGACTAGACCAAGTATTAATAAAGAAATCCACAGAGAAACTATAGTGGGTGCCTTTTTCCAGACCCAAACAGCACAGGGAGACAGAGGCCTGAAGGTACTGAGGAGAGCATCACCCAGAAAGAACTATTCATAGCTCAGATCATATATAACCCTGCAGTTCTGTCTCTGCAGAGCTTTCTAACATAGGAACTGGATCCAGCAGCTATATACTAGAGTTCTGACTAAGGCTATCCTGAATCTTTGTTACCCAGATCCCAAATTGGAGTTGGGAGCTTATTAAAGCTCAGAGTAGAAAAGCAGTTCTTCAAGTACTGGAGGTTTGCAACTCCCCAGCCTGAGCAGCTCCTGAAGTCCTTGAAGAATGTAATTCTCAATGCCTAAAGGAATCAGTAACAGTACCCCAGATAATACATATCAGGACCAAATAAGATCAGTCCATCCCCTCCAGAAGCACACAGAGCCTGGCCCTAAACAAAGTCCCACTTCAGGAAATAAGGCTATGAAAATGAGTAAACAAAAGATGACATTGACTATTAGATCATATAACTAGAAAAGGACATGAACTGGTCATGCAATCCTAATGAGAGATGCTTGAAACAGATAGTGTGGCTCCTCCTCTAATATATACATAAAGTCAAGATATCTCAAGAAAGATGCACAGTATGTTCTGGTGGAAGGTGGAAGGAATGACATGAATGAGAGTTGGCCATGATAAGAAGGCATAGATAAGTTATTATTTGCTTCACTGGAGGAAGTACACATATTGATGAGATGACAGTTGCAATATAAGTTAATTTTCTGTGCCTATTTTCCTATCTCTCATTGAGATAATTGTGGAGATCATAGTGAGGTAATTTATAAAACACTTGGAGCCTTTTGGAAGGAGCTATATAATTTTTTCTTTTTGGGTAATTGGAGTTAAGTGATTTGCCCAGGGTCACACAGCTAGTAAGCATTTGAGGCTAGATTTGAACTCAGGTCCTCCTGACTCCAGGGTCAGTTCTTTGTCCACTGTGCCATCTACCTGCCCCAGGAGCTATATAATTTTTTTAAAAATATTATTGATTTGTTTAATCAAAATGGCCTGGAGGGCCGATCACGTAAGTTACTTGGATAGACAGTAGATGTATGAGTCATAATTACTTAGCTTCCTGTTGGCGCATCCCATGTTTGCCTGGGTCTTTTCCATCCCTTACAGGGATAGTAGCTTAATTGTGTTTCAAGAATTAATGGGGTTTTATGAAGCTAAGTAACTGACATTTTTCTCATTTCTGAGATCAAATTTTCACAAATCATTCAACCAGGATAAATTGAGAATGTTGTTGTTCTGGTAGTTGTTGAAATACCAGACACAGCAAAACATGATACACAAGTGCTTTTTACTAACCCCTTATCTCAGCAAGATTATTCTAAAGAAAAAGGTATTATAATGATCAAGAAGGAGCCCAGGACAGTGTGGGTCAATCTGAAAGAAGTAACAAAGGAGGGACAATCTACTCAGACTTCATTAATTAAGACTGCTGATTCTGAATTTATAATAATTAACCAGCAATTTTGGTTGATGATAGAAGGGTTTGTTGAGACAAGTTAATCATGGACATATCATGGTGGAATATATTTAACCTATTTAATGAACAAATTATTTTAGGTATGTTGTATTAATTAATTAGGTATTTATATGTTGTATAAAGAAAAGTGCTATTTGTTATGTGTCATATAACTATTAAAACAGATGCAGTAGGGTCTATATTTGAAAACATTTTATTAGCAATTGTTTTGAGAAGTAGTAAAAATAACAGAACAGAATATTAAAATATTCAGGTTTCATTCATATTGCTCCCCACTTTGTCTCTCAATCAACCCTAATTAGTAAGGCTTTACTATCTATTGTAAGATATTTATAGTAATATGGGTGCTAATATCCAAAAGTGTATACTTTCTGATATATAAAGGCAAAGCATTGGGTTTATCTCTGTGGGAAATCTAACTAATGCTTCCTAATCTGTGAATATAATGAATTTTCCAATGAATCTCCTGGCTGCTGCTGCTATGTTTGCCATTTGTTGAAGGCTACTTTGGCAATTTTAAGGTTACTTGTATGATACTCGTCATGCATATCAAAAAATAGCACTGTGCTTTTCTTTAAGATCATCATTATATTTTTCAATGCAGACTTTTGCTGTTAGAATTTAGTCATTTTATTTGGTATAACAAAGCCTGTAAAATAAATTACTTGATTGACTTTTGAGTTAATTTTCAGGGTTATAAGCAATTGACCAGATTCACTCCCCCAAAAAACATCCACATGACCTAATCCAATGTACATGGCACAGAGAATACCTTCATTCCTTCAGTGTCTAACTTTGTGCTATGTGTTTATTTATGAAAGAACCTCCATGCATGGATCCCGTAAAAAGGAGACAAACCATGGAGCAAACTGGAATGTGCTGCAAGGGAAATCCTTAAGGGGGGAAATGAGTATAAATTAAAACTTCTGGGCAAATTTTTCACTTTTAAAGAAAGATTTATCTGTATAATATCAAAGGGGATTTGGGGTTTAGGTGTTACGCTTTGAGCAAAGAACCTCCCTCTCCCAAAGAAGAAATCTAATTAATAGCCTAATTCTATAGTCTTCTTGTCAAGCAAAACTTCCATTGAATACACAAGAACATGACTGCCTTCCCAATGAGTTGCCTAAATGACATCTAAAGAATGGTCTCATAAACTGACTACATTTTTTTATTTTGTTGACTGTAAAGTGTAGTAGTATGTATATGATCCCTAGCTTTTTGGCAGCAGTTTGGAATAAAAATGTTTTATTTACTCTGGGAATTATAACTGTATTACTCTCAAAAATTTTTATACAATTTGCACATTGACAGAACTTAAAGGTTATGAAACTGGATTCTTTGCCTTCCCTGTCACACCAATACACTCATTCTGTTTATTAAATGGTCCATTTCCATTGCTGTCTATTTTTAAATGAAGAAAAGTTAAATATAGCAATTGAATAGCTATGTAATATGCTAAACACAGAGGACCTTATGAGCTAAGTAACAGGTGCAAGATTTTCAATGTTTCCATGGGTGCTAAAATGGACACTTCTTAAAAGGTGCTACAGTATAGCCAAAACTCTAGTGAGGGAGCTGTCAACATTTAATATATTTATTGTTAAATAATGATTCATCTGCAAATTGTATTCCTGTATAGCCAGTTATATTATAATGTAGCCCTCAGCTGTCATGGAAATCTTTGATATTTCATGAGATAGAGTCAGAATCTAACTACTTCTGCTTTTATCTAGGCTATCAGTTAAAGTTTTTCTCAAGTTGTTGGCATTCTGTGCCCGTGTGTCTCCCTTACAATAATGCTTTGTTTCTTGACATGACCACCAGGACAGCTTGGTCCAGTGCAAACACTGGCCCTTTCAGCCAGTACATTCCTAACACTAATTCTCTTTTTCTCCCCTCATTCCCCTCCCCCCATTCCAGGTTGGAAAGGTTGGTGGACGTCCTGAGGAAGAAGGTTGGAGCAGGGACCATTAGGACGGTGATCTGATTGAAAGCTTCAGTCTGGGGAAGCAATCACATCTGGTGACCAGGCTGCTTCATTCAACACTGTGTAAACACTAAAGCCTTCACTTAACAAACAGTTGTTAGAAGTGGGACACTTCAACGACATACCAAGCTGAGATAAAATCAAATCACAAATGTTTAACCACTTTGCTGCTGAGTTTGGGTTATTTATCCAAATGTATTAACCACAGACTTTTACCAATGGGTGGCTAAAGGCTTAGAGCACACTTTGGAACTATTTCTTTTGTCCCAATTTATTTTAAGGTGTTTCTATACTGAGGAACCAACATAGAAACATGGTGCAGCTGAGCTGGACATGTCTTCCCATACTGCCTGCTTCAGAATCAAAACTTAGCAAGGCAAATATTGTACAAATCTAAATCCACTGTGTTAGGTCAAGATTTCAAATACCTGCATATTTTAATATTGAATATGTTTCTGAATCAATGAAAAAAGTGCAGATTTAAGAAGAAGCTATGATTACTGTGTAGACATAAGAACACAGTCTTTTCTCGGTACTTACACATAACCTTTGATAGCATTAAAGGGAATTAAGCATATGCACCAAGAGGTAGTTGTGCAAAAGATGCCTTATAAAGAGTTCTATCACTAAGGTCGCATTCATGAAGGAATCATGTTTTAGTCATACACTGACACACAAATGTAGCATTGGGGTCTTAAGGACAAGTTTGAGGACTGTCTTATTTTTAATGTGCCTTCACAAGGCTACATATTGTTACTACTGTTATTATTAAGAATTGCAATGGATAACAATGAGCTAGACCTGGTTAAAAATATATATAGAAAGGGAAAAGATTTCTGTCTACTATGTTTGTCTCATGTAAATTAACATGCATCTGCATGGCCTGGGCCTAAAATACACTAGGCCATGGAATCTGATAGGTAATCTTTTATTAATTTCAACTAGATTTTCTTTGTATTTGGCAGGAGGAATAAGAAATATTTAACAAAACCATGATAAATTAAAATAAAAAGATATTTTTAAAATATAATTTTAATTAGCAAAGTTAGGATTACCTATTATTTCTCTTGAAGAACAAAACAACAATAATAGCTTATGTTTATATAGTGCTAGATGTTCTATAAATTGATTTGCATACATTATCTCTTTCAGTTCTTAAAACGGATAAACTGGTTGTCAGAGAATAGCAGTAGATTCATGTAATTTCAAATGAACCTGTTGCCATTGTCTTTGGCTAGATAGGTGCTTATAATGTAGGATGAGATGGGAATGAATATGGCTAGCCAGGAATAAGGAAACTTGGATAAATCAGTGAGAATTGTGTGAACATATAAGAAATTCTCTAAGTCAACTACATTTTTTAAAATATCAAAAGACAATGTGACTTGTATACTCTTCTGTGTCCTATAAAATAAAAAATCATTTGAACTTCTCTGAAAAAAAAAAGTTTCTCATAGGATACAGAAATACAGAGAGTACAAAATCAATTCTTTACTTATCCATCTTTATTCCTTTTTTTTCAAATGGTAATTAGGAGCATTCCCCGGAGCTCTAAACTAATATGTTACTCCTGCTGCCTGATTCTTTAATAGGTACTAAGCCAATACTAACCAGATCTGATTTTCAGTCAGAAAGAAATAGAGCTTCTCCCAGACCAGCAATGCTCTTCTCTCTCCATTACATCAAGCAGAAATAGTTATAGTGATTTAGGTCTCAAATGCTACATATTCACTCAAGAGCAATAGCGCTTTGCTCTAAGTTATAAAGGTATAAAGTGAAGAGACAAAATTTGATAAATCACCACATGACACCAGTTTTGCTCAGAGTTAAATAATTTATTTCCTCTCATAACATAGTAATGAAGATGACTTGCATTTATGAATCCTACCAAATCTATTTTTAATCAGAAGGAAAGTAGAATCGCCACCACTCGTACACTCACACACACACACACACACACCACCACCACCACCACCACCATCATCATCCTGAAAGGACATAAAACTTTTTCTCAGATTTGTTTGCTTTGGGTTTTAGAAACTGCAGAAAGGCATGGAAAACATTGCACTCTTCTTCAGGCATCTTTTTCTATACCTAGGTGACCATAATGGAGATATAACTGCCTTGAAAAAGATGCCGGGGCAGCTAGGTGGTGCAGTGGATAGAGCACCGGCCCTGGAGTCAGGAGTACCTGAGTTCAAATCCGACCTCAGACACTTAACACTTACTAGCTGTGTGACCCTTGGCAAGTCACTTAACCCCAATTGCCTCACTAAAAAGAAAAAGAAAAAAAAAGAAAAAAATGCCAACATATCTTTTGTAAACTTTCACTATAAGTACAACCAGTATAGATCATATTAGCAATACTGATTTAATAATGGAAACCAGGGTTCTCTTCCTCAATCCATCATTGTGGCTTTGGACAAGTCACTTTGCAGTGCCATTTTTTTTTTCATTTAAGTCAACAAATTCAGTTCAATAAGCATATATTAAGTGCATTTGTTGTTCAGTTATTCAGTCATGTTGTACTCTTCATGACTGAACCATACTGTTGATGGGGTTTCCTTGGCAAAGATACTAGAGTAGGTTGCCATTTCCTTCTCCAGTGGATTAAAACAAACAGAGGTTAAGTAACTTGCCCAGGGTCACATAGCTAGTGTCTGAGGCCAGATTTGAATTTAGGTCTTCCTGGCTCCAGGTCCAGCACTATTGAGCCACCTAGCTGTTTCCTGATATTCTATGGAAACAAAGATGAAAAATTACACAGTCTTTAAGGGCTAAAATTCTAGCTAGTCTGTCTAAAATATCTAATGAGTGGTCGCCAATAAATTATAAACTTTAGCAAGAGTTAGACTTTTAAGCATTTATTAAGGAGAATAAGAATTTGGTGAAGAGAGAGAAAAAGGCCTAGATTCATCTATCTATCAAAGGGAGAGTGCATTTTAGCTCCACTCTCCATGAGAGTCCTCACGAAAGAGTGTGAACCACCCCTTCCTCAATCCCACAAGCCTCCTGTGAAAACTGGAACTGTCCTGTCCGCACACACACAGCTCCAAGCTAATTGGCTGATAGCTTTGATTAACAGTACCCATGAGCAAACATCACTTCCTGACACCAAGGACCTGACTGTATGGTTTGCCCTCAGACACCTTCTCCTCATGGCAGAGCTTTCCTACAGTAGCTCTCCAGCAAGTGGAGTCATTCCAGTCATTACAGGGGATATAAGATATCACAAATAATCATGATACCAGGTAAAATATCATAAGGATAATGAAGAGATATAGACAAAGAAGATTTATGGAAGAAAAAGATCACTACGGGTCAGCCCTCCAAATTTCTGCACACATACCTTTGAGGTAGAATGAATCATCTAAAAAATATTAAACACTGTAAAACAGACATATAGATATCAATGAGTACAATAGATATAAACAGCCCATGCATACATCCACCTAAATGTAACAAGGTTATGGTGTGATGACAAAACATGAAATAGCTACCCGCCATTGTAACAATATATTATTTCTTTCATGGGGTACGTTGACTCCCATTCATGTTTTATTTGACTCAGTCATTCCAACCGGCCCCCACCCTAACAGATATCAATTCCCAGATCTAGACCATCCTGAAATAGTTACACTGAAACTTTCTCAGGATACTAGGAACAACCCTTTTGAGACAAAATACTTTTCCCTGTTTGCCACTCTATCTCTTGAGGCCCCCATCTGATGTGTTTTCTATCCACATAACCAGTCACTCATAATGTAATATAGCTATGCAGTGTATGAAATTTATACAATCAGGCAATAACAATAATGGCTCTTCAAGGTCTTATATATAATTATTTTCTTAACAAAAACACAGAAGAAATAATAAGGAAATGGGAAAGGAATAAGAATTTTTATATAGCACCTACTATGCACTAAAGCCTCTGCTAAGTGCTTTACAAATACCTTATTTTATCCCTAGAACAACCCTGTTGGTTAAATGCTATTATTATCCCTGTTTTTTAGCTAAAGAAACTGAGGCAAACAGGTTTAAGTGACTTAACCAGAGTCACACAGCTAGTAAGTATCTGAGGCAGGATTTGAATTCAGGTTTTCCTGACTCTCAGCTGAGTGCTCTGTCAACTGTATCACCTACTTACCATCATAATATATTTTAAAAATCAATGCAGGGGCAGCTAGATGGTGCAGTGGTTAAAGCGCTGGCCCTGGATTCAGGAGTACCTGAGTTCAAATCCAGCCTCAGACACTTAACACTTACTAGCTGTGTGGCCCTGGGCAAGTCACTTAACCCCAATTGCCCCACAAAAAAACCCAAAAAAAATCAATGCATAAAAAACATCACAATAGTAGAAGCAAGATGACAGATTAGGGGCATCCACCAGATGAACTGCCTCAATATTCCCCTCCAAATAACTTTAAAATAATGCCTCAAATCAAATTTTGGCACAACGGAGCCAACAAAAAGACAGAGTGAGTTTTTTTCTACCCTAAGAAAACTTAAAAGGTCAGCAGGAAAAGCCTATGATACCATAATGGAGCTCTATCTGAAACCAACACCTGTGGCAACAGCAGCCATACCAGCAGCAGCTTCAGATCTCAACCCAGACACTGTGAGTGTTCAGAAAGAATACAGGGAGCCCTTTGCTGGTGCTGGGTACATCTACCAGTGATTCACAACTCTATTGCTTATATTCAGTTCTGGTTCACAGTTTCAGGGCAGAGAGGAGTGCTGGTTGTTAGTCACAAGGGAACAGGAACCTTAGTCACAGTACAAAAGTGAGAGGAGTGCTAGCATGTGCAGCTGCAGGAGACCAGGGGCTCTTCCTTGGTGAAGACCAGAGAACATTCCAGGAGATCAGTGACCATATGTCTCCCAGCATCATACTACCTTGGAAATACCAAAACCTTGCAGACCCCTAGTTCTCAAACTTGGGACACAACCTCCCCAACCTCAGTGAGCAGAGTCCAACTGTAACATAGAGTTCAAAGACAAGAAATAGGCTGAGAAATTGAGCACAGCAAAAAATTTATTTGACCATATAAAGCTACTATGGTGGCAGGGAAGACCAAGACATAAACTCAGAAGGCAACAATGTGAAAATGGCTACTAAAAAACAACTTCAAATAAAAATGCCAATTGGACCCAATTCCAACAAGAATTCCTCTAAGAGTTGAAGAAAGAGATAAAAATGGTAGAGGTAAAAATGGAAAAAACAAATAAGAGTGATGCAAGATAATTGTGAAAAGAGAAATAATCGCTGTTAAAATACTGAAGAAAATAACACCTTAAAAAACATAATTCGATTAATGGTTAAAAAGGCATAAAAATTCACTGAAGAAAAGAACTCCTTAAAAATAGAACAGGTAAAATAGAAAAGAGGTTTTAAAAATTCACTGAAGAAAAGAACTCCTTAAAAAGCAGAATTTGCCAAATGGAAAAAAGAGGTACAAAATTTTACTGAAGAAAATAATTCCTTAAAAATTAGAATTGGGCAAATGGAAGCAAATGATTCCATGAGACATTGAGAAATAGTAAAACAAAATCAAAAGAATTTTTTTATAATAGAAGATAATGTGTACTATCTTGTTGGAAAAACAATTGGCCTGGGAAATAAATCAAAGAGAGAGAATTTAAGAATTATTGGACTACCATAAAGCCATGATCAAAGAACCTAGATGTTATATTTCAAGAAATTATCAAGGAAAGCTCCCCTAATATTTTAGACCCAAAGGGTAAAATAGAAATGGAAAGAATCTACCAATCACCTCCTGAAAAAGATCCCCAAATGAAAACTCCCAGGAACATTATAGCCAAATTCTAGAGATCTCTGGTCAAAGAAAAAATACTTCAACCAGTCAGAAAGAAACAATTCAATATCATGGAGCCACAGTCAGGATCACACAAGATTTGGCAGTTTCTACATTAAAAAAGCAGAGGACTTGGAATATGATATTCTTTTTTTTTTTTAAGTGAGGCAATTGCGGTTAAGTGACTTGTCCAAGGTCACACAGCTAGTAAGTGTTAAGTGTCTGAAGCCAGATTTGAACTCAGGTACTCCTGACTCCAAGGCTGGTGTTCTATCTACTGCGCCACCTAGCTGCCCCGGAATATGATATTCTGAAAGATAAAGGGGTTAGGATTTCAACCAAGAATAACCTATCCAGCACAATGCTGTGACCTATATAAATTGATACAAAGTGAAGTGAGAAGAATCAGGAGATCGTTGTGCATAGTAACAGCAATGTTGTAATCAGCTGAAAATTTGGATGCTCTGATGAATAAAATAATCTAAGACAATTCCAACCAAAGGACTTATGATGAAAAAACACTATCCATATGAAAAGAGGAAAGTAATGAAGTCTAGTGGAAATTGAAGTATAATTTTCTCATTTTATTTTTCTTGCTTTTTTTGGAAAGATGGCTAATATAAAAATGTGTTTTGCATGATATCACATGTATAATTGATATATTACTTGCCTTCTCAATAGGAGAGGGAAAGAATGGGAGGGCAGGAGAGAATTTGGAACTCAAAATTTTAAAAGAAAAGCATGTTTAATTAAATAAATAATAATTTTGGAAAGAATATATCACAATATACATATTAACCTGTATCACACTCTCAATATACACAGTTTCTCTGGGAAAGAGTAGGCACACTTATAGGACCCCATCAGGAAAGCACATGAGGGAGGAAAACCCATTTTCTTAGAGTAACTCACTGTTCTGGATTGACTTTAATGTCATAAGTTCATTCAAATATATCCGCACCACACAAAACTGCTGTTTTGCTCACTGCTTGACTTTTGATCCTTAGCACTCTTCAGCTAGGCAAATCTATTCTCTATTTACAAATGGCAACTCTGTGGATTTACAATTATACTCTAAAAGATGTTTAGAAAGTGTTACCTCTTAATATAAATAGCAATTGCTTTAAGCTTGGAGAAATGCAAAACTCAGAAAACTATCACTAGGCTGCACAAACCAGATTAGCCAGGTATTCACTCACACAGATAGTGTTTTGTCCTGTAGGAATGAACCTCCCAACAACATGACTCAAGCTGATTCAGAAAATCCATGCCTCTGCTAGAAACAAACTGAAGCAACAACAAAGCCCACTGTGCTTTTCTTTTTCAAGGTGGCAAAAGAAATCAACAGACCCTAATGAGCTTTGCCTCTTCCCAGCTCTAGGGTAGCAGTAGAGTATGATAGCTGCTACTGAAGCTCTTAGCCAAGGAAGTCAATTCTTTCTCCCACCAATTAAGAACCACTTAGCTGAAGCCTTCTGTTATCTGACTACTTCTGTCACAACTCCAGAAGAACAGCTTTTAATGCCCCTGCTGTATATTTTTTTAGTTCATCTCAGGTTCCTATACATAGTTTTGACCTAGTTCAGTGTCTTAAATGAGAGCTCTTTTGATTCTCAGTGTCTCATTTTTTACTTAAAGGGTTATAACTTCCCTCAGTTTCCCCTATTAAATATATAGTCCTTTTGAAATCATATCTGGGTCTCCAAATTTATATCTGTGTATATGTGTATTTGTATTAGTTTTACCCTCTATAGTCAATAAAACACATATGCAAATAAACTTGGGTACCATAATACCTTGCAGTTCTAAAGGTTTCAACATAGTCTACCAATTGCTTTGGTGTCCTTGAAACTCTTGTTACACTCTTTTTCCCAGTTTTTTGTTTTGGTTTGGTTTGGGGTGGGGCAATGAAAGTTAAGTGACTTGCCCAGGGTCACACAGCTAGTAAGTGTCAAATATCTGAGGCTGGATTTGAACCCAGGTCCTCCTGAATCCAGGGCCAGTGCTTTATCCACTGCACCACCTAGCTGCCCCCCACCAGTTTTCAATAAACAAAAAAAATTTCTTTGCTTCTCATTGATGAAAGGCATCATTCTACACTGGGCACAAGTAGAGTTGAGTCTTTATAATAACATCACAGTTTACTTCTTGTCAAAAACTGCTCAAAACTGTAATGATTGGAATGACGCCACCTGCTGGAGACTTACTGTAGAAGAGTTCCGCCCATGAAGCGAAGGTCTTTGAGGGCAAGACCAGGAGTCTTTTCTTTGGCATCAGGAAGTGACACGGGCTAGTTGGAGGAGGAAGGAAGAGACTGGCGCTCAGTCTCGCTCTCTTTCCTCTGGACTCTGGTGGAGAGCGGAGCTAGAAATGTGCTCTCCCTTTAATAGATAGGAATCTAGGCCTTTCTCTCTCTCTTTACCAAATTCTTATTCTCCTTAATAAATGCTTAAAAGTCTAATTCTTGCTAAAGCTTATAATTTATTGGCGACCACTCATTAGATATTTTAGACAGTTTAGCTAGAATTTTAACCCTTAACAGATGGCGACCACTCATTAAATATTTTAGACAGTTTAGCTAGAATTTTAGCCCTTAACAAATCTTATCTTCAAACTATATTTCTTTATACATATATTAACATTGTTTATTAAAACAAGTTTTTTACTGCTTTTATGTATCAAAATATTTTATCATCTCAGAGGAGATATTTGTAAAGCACTTAGTACAATTCCTGACACATAATATGCACTATATAAGTGCTAGTTATTATTGTTATGTGCTATGTAATTTGATATTTAACATAAATATTTTCATTTACACAAAAATATGTTTTCTTATAGTTTTATCATTGAACTGTTCCATATCAAAAGAGCCATAAAGGGGCAATATACTTTTCAATGGAATTATAATACAATGTAAAATAGTAGTTAATAAAATTTCCCTGCACCTTTAAAATACTATAGTGCTTCAGAATCCATTAGAATATAAAGGAAATAGTTTCTGTGCTCCAGTAGGTTTCACTGGGTATTACTACCAATGAACAACCTTTTCCAAGATCCCAACAGACCCCTTTTGGTAATGTGCATAGAAACTCCTGGTTAGGCTGAAAAAGCAAGAATTTCAGAGCCTCTCAGCCCTCAGAAAGTAAGATGAAAGGGGGGTGGGGGAGTGGGAATCAACCTTCCTAAAAACAGCAGCAGAGAAAATCTCTTACTCTAAAAAAAGGTCTCTAGACTTCATTTATACATACATATACATATAAACTCAAGACGCAGAGATATCATTAACATTTCACACTTTATTATGGTGGGAGTGTTTTTATTAATGTGCTTTGTTCTAGCACATCACTTGGTATTTTGGTATGGCCTTACAAAAAGGTATTTTCTAAAACATAGAATCAATGCCTGCCTAAATGCTTATATAATATATGTGTGTGTGTGTGTGTGTGTGTGTGTGTGTAGTATGTATATCTATATCTTTATACACACACATATGTGTGTGTGTGTGTGTGTGTGTATACACTTAGGTATCTTCTCTAAAGGCAAGCTGAATTTATTGTGGAAGGTTGGGTGTATGTGAAGGGAACACCTGTATATATGAGTTTTGTCCATGATCTACCAAAGAGAGGTTTAAACAATGTGTTAGACTCCTTCCTCACATTATCATTATATTATATATAGACCAATGAAGTATATGGAATATCCATTAGTTAGCCTTCAGACTTCCTTTGTGACTGGACTCTTTTTTCTTTTGATATATTTCTCTGATGAAATCCTTTACTCTGCTTTTCCATGAAAAATTACTCATTTATAATGTGTTGCAACCTGTGTAAATCCACTACACACCTGTCTATTTCCTCGTGAGTGATCTTCTTGAATTCTTTGGAAACTTTAATATTGTATGACTCAGAGCCATGCAATGCTACTGGAAGAATACTGGCATTTAAAAGATAGAATTTGTTTCATGGAAAAGCTTCAGATCATTAAAAGAACTATGCAGTATCCCAAAGCCAATGTAGCTCACTTTCCTCCCATTCTACTCTGCACCCAGCTCATTATCCATTTGCAGTGCCTGTCCAAGATACTATGTGAGTGCATATATACATACACACATAAATATGCATCTGTGTATGTATATATGTACACCTCAGATATATACATGTGTGTACAAACATGTACACCTATGGATCTGATAAATGAGCTCCATGAATTGACCATCCAACTATATAATAGTCATCTTATCCTACAAACAAATAAACATCTTTGGTTGTGAGAACACCCTCTCTCATCAGAGTTGAGTGTATTATACATATCTGATATGTAATACATATTTACATATTTGATTATTATTCTTCATTCCATTTTTCATAAGTTTTGTTGTATAATTTCTTTTTGTTTTGTTTTGTTTTGTTTTGGTTTTTGGTTTTTGGTGGGGCAATGAGGGTTAAGTGACTTGCCCAGGGTCACACAACTAGTAAGGTGTCTGAGGCCAGATTTTAACTCAGGTCTTCCTGAATCCAGGGCCGGTGCTTTAACCACTGCGCCACCGAGCTGCCCCATGTTGTATACTTTCTTCAGACAATACCCAACCAAATCTTATGGAAAAGTCAAAGACCACTTTCACTGTATAAGATAAAAGAATTCTTCATAAAAATACAAATAATAACTGTGGATTATAAGTTTTTTACTTTTCTCTAATTAAAAACAATGAAGGAAAAATGAGTGTTTTTCCCTTTTCCCCCAAAGTAACCTCTGTTATCTCTAAAGCAAATGGAATCATAGAGAGTCTTTAATTTAGTTGAGAAAGATAAAAATGAAGCCAGAAGTTCTGGTCCCTAGAAGACCAACATTTCAATAAAATAGAAACAAAAAATGTGATCAGTCATTACTGTGTTGTAGAGTTATTTCACTGTTTCTTTAAAACACAATAGTTGGGCAGCTAGGTGGTGCAGGGGATAAAGCACTGGCCCTGGATTCAGAAGGAGCTGAGTTCAAATCCGGCCTCAGACACTTGACCCTTACTAGCTGTGTGACTCTGGGCAAGTCATGTAACCCTCATTGCCCTGCAAAACAAAACAAAATAGTCGCATACATAAATTACAGACCCATTAAGAAGTCCCATGAATTGTCTCCTGAGATCTCAAAGAATTGCAGCCCTACAAGCTGCACACCACAGGATAAGAATATTTATGTTTTTTAGCACAATAATTATATTCATAGTGCTATCCTGTGCTTTCACTAATTAACAATGTAAAAAGTCTTTTAATAGAAAAGAAGGAGACACCTTTAGTTATTTTTGCACTATTGCTAATTTGGCCTGAAGCTAATACCTAACAATGTACTTTTGTAAAATGACATCACAAAAAGTTGAAAAGTTCATAGCCCAGTCAAGTCTTTTCATAGACAAATCCAGTTAAAAGGCATTTAAATGAGTTCAACTAATAGCAAAGTTCAGTAACTAATCCCTAATGTGTGAGACATTTGAGTTCTGTTTTTATTTTTTAAAAGCCATCATAACATTTAATCATGTCGTTTAATATTGAAACAGAAAACCTTTATTTGTTTCTTTCCAAATTATAGGACTTGATTATAAGATTTACTTTGATCTCAAATTCTGGATTCTAATGAACTTCAGAATATTCTTAAATATATTTATAAAATTGTTTGCTCCCAGAGTTGTTTTAGTTCAGAATAAGTAGTAATGCCCTCTAAATAAAAGTTTAGTCTTGCCTATCTACTCTGTTTTTTACAGAACCAAAATTAATTTTTAATTGTTCTACATAAAAATAGTTATCTGGCTAATACTGTGCTGTGTGGCACATGAAGATGAAATTCTTATTCTTCATGATGAAGAAATTCTTACTCATGACTTCATTAGATAAGATATAGCTTGTGTAAAATCCAATCTTTTACCCAACTTTGGTAACTGAAATGTATCTGCAGATCTCCCCCCAAAATGTTTTTGTCTTGTTTAAGCTTGATTGTAGGTCAGCTGTTAGGCTCCAGTGGTCTAAACTTTTCATTCTTGTTTTGTTGAGAGTGCACATGTTCTCTGAAGCCTTTAAATAAATACTTGGAATGGTTGAAAGATTTACATTGCCAATGCCTAGCTAAATATGTCATCTTTGTAAAAGATGTGGTTTGTTTTGGCACTGTTAAAAAACTCAAATATTTTAAACATTTGTTAAGTTCAAGCTTGTACATTTGAACTAATAGCATACATTTCAAAATCATGTCTCAATTTACTAGCCTTTATTCCTCATTTTTGTAATCTATTCATTAAAATCATTTTCTTAAAGATTTTTTCCTCTTATGATGTAATAGAAGTTGAGAAAATATTGTTACTTTAAAAGAATTTCTTTAAAAAGTGTTATTTTAAAGTAAAGCTTCATCAATTTCATTTGGACAATAAAACAATGTAAATAAATTTGGTTTTCTTTTTTTAAATAATAGTTAAGAACATTGCTAAAATTTCTCCAAGTAATGTGCTCCTTTATTTTTAATTCCATGATTTTCCAGATTTAGTTTGGGGATACAATCAGGAATCTACTCATTTCTTTAATTATCTGGTTGACTGTAAATTTTAATATTTTTGGTCCAAACCTAGGACTTCCTAATTGTGGAAATTCTCTCCACCAATGCGGATTGATATCTGACTTGCAACATAAGAGTTTTAGAGCATTGCCTGGAGATTATTGAAGTAAGTGAAAGGTGAATTGATGTGTTCATTGTCACAGAACTTGAGAGAGAGAGAGAGAGAGAGAGAGAGAGAGAGAGAGATTGTGTGTATGTATGTACATACATATGTGTGTATATGTGCATATACACACATACGCATATATATTTCTATTTATATATGAAAGGTACAAACTGAACCCAGGTCCTCCTGATTCTAATGCTATTCAAAGTTCTACAATGTCTCCCCAAAATTTCATACATACACTTTCATTTTTTTCTGGACTTGGAATTTCATTGATATAGGGAAATCCAAGTAGAGAAGCTCCCTCCAAAATGCAGATCAGCAACTTTTCCTTTTATTTTAGAAAGTTGCCTAGGGAACTAAGGAGTAAAATTATTTGCCCAGGATCATATAAGCACTATGTGTCAGAGGTAAGCATGGAGTCCTGGTCATCTTAACTCTAAAGTCAGCATTCTATTTACTGTGCCATCTTGCTAATATATACTGAAATATTCTGATATATTGGGAGAAAATTAGTTACTCATTACTTACTTATTTGCTATTTTTTTTGCAGGGCAATGGGAGTTAAGTGACTTGCCCAGGGTCACACAGCTAGTAAGTGTCAAGTGTCTGAGGCCGGATTTGAACTCAGGTACTCCTGAATCCAGGGCCAGGGCTTTATCCACTGCACCACCTAGCTGCCCTATTTACTATATTTTTAAACAAAATTGAGTTTTCTTTATTTAAAATTTTCTCCCAAAATATTCAAACCTTTTTTCAATGGAATTTATTATTTATGCTAAAATTAGTAAAGTATGTAAGTAAAATCATGATATGACTATACTTGATCACAAACTATCAACATTAACTAATTGCTTCATCAAAGAGCCTATGGCTTCTTTGAATATTTCAATAAAGTTAAAAATTAAGCAATGTTTATTAGTGAAAAAATTGTTAGGTACATTGTAACAAGTTAAATTCAGCTCTATTGAGATAAACATAAAAATAAGAGTTATTACAGAATCTCAGAGTTGTAAGGAACCTATAAAACTCCAAATTCTTTTCCAGGTAAACAATCTTGCCTCTTCTAAATTATACTTATAAAGTTGAATTTTTTAACCCACATTTTAAACTCATTAACTTTTATCTTAATCAACTCAACCCCAAAATCTAACCTGTTGAGAAATGTATGGCTCCTGATCCTTTTATCCAGTATATTAACTAATTCTCCTAGCTTTATATCATCTGAAAATTTGAAGACCATGGCATTTATGCTTCATCTAAGTAACAGATGAAAACATTAAAGAGCATAAGACCAAGCACAGATCCATGAGACACTCTACTAGAAACCTTCCAAATTGACTTTTTAATCACCATTAATGATTTGACCATTCAACTAGTTCTGAGGTGACCTTGCTGTAAAGCACATCTCTCATTTATTTTTTCTACAAGAAAGAGAGACCATGTCAAATGTTTTACTAAAATTTTGTTAAATTTGAGCCATAGCACTCACCTTATACACAAGTCTAATAATCTTATCAAAACAGGGAAATGAGGTTAGTCTGGAATAACTTGTTCTTGAGAAAACTATGTTGGCTCTTTGGGGGGGGGGGGTCATTTGTTTTTGCTCAGATTGTACATCTTTTTTTTTTAATGTTTAAACTGATATTCCCTGTTTCTTATATCACTGTAGTGTCCCATGAATCCCTTTTTCTTCCCCTTGCAGAAAGCCATTCCATATGACAAATAGTATTTTTGGAGGGGAAAAAAAAGTCAGCACAACTGATTGAAAAGGTCTGGAAATGTGCAATGCATAACACCCATGGACCTCCCACCTTGATGAAGGGGCAGGTTTTCAGGGTCTTCTTATATCTCTTCCTTCAAGTCCCAGTTGATCCTTATAATACTGCAATAGCCATTTTGACTTGTGTATGTGCCTGTTCTTTCCATTGACATTATTGTAGACTTTCTGTATATTGTTTTATTGTCCCTGTTTATTTATTGTCCCTGTTCATTCTGCATCAGTTCGTGAAAATCTTTCCATGCATCTTTGTGTTCATCACATATCCTTTCTTACAGCATAGTAATATTCTATTAAATTCACATACCACAATTTATTTAGCCATTCCCCAATTGATGGACATCTGCTTTGTTTTCAATTCTTTTTATCACAAAAAGCACTACTATAAATATTTTGGTGTATATGGGGACTTTCTTACTGATAGCTTCATTGGAATACAAGACCAGTAATGAAGTGTCTAGTTCAAAGGGTAAGGATATCCTAGCAATTTTATTTGCATAATTCCAAATTGCTTTCTAAAATACTTGTATCAGCTGCAGTATATGATGATGATGGAATATTATTGTACTATAAGAAATGACAAGCAGGATGATTTCATAAATGCCTGAAAAGACTTATATGAACTGATGTACAATGAAGTGAGAAAAACCAAGAGAATGTTTTGCAGAAAGACAGCAATATTGTTTGATGAAGAACTGTGAATGACAACTATCCTCAACAATACAATGCTCCAAGAGAATCCCAAAGGACTATTGATGAAACATACTATCCACCTCCAAAGAAAGAACTGATGTTGATGGAACACAGACTGAAACATGTTATTTTTCACTTTCATTTTTTCTTTTATTAATTTTCTTGTAAAAAATGACTAATATGGTAATGTTTTACATAATTGTACATGTATAATCCATATCTGATTGCTTACCACTTCAGGGAGGAAGGAGGGGATGGAGAAAATGAATAAAAATGGAACTCAAAACTATAAATAAAATATAAATAAATAAAAATAAATAAAATAAAATAATTGTATCATTCCACAGTTCCACCAACAATGTATTAGTATGCCTGTCTTTCCACAACCTCTCCAACATTCACCCTTGCTATTTGTTGCCACTTTTGCCAATTTGCAGGACATGAGGTGAAACTTCAGGGTTGTTTTGATTTGCATTTCTTTATTATTAATGGTTTGGAGCATTTTTTCATGTAGTTGTAAATACTTTGCAGTTCTTTTGAGAACTGTTTCTTCCTATCCTTTGACCAGTTATCTTTTGGGGAATGGCTATTAGTTACATACATGTGTAAAGTCACCTCATATAAGTCAATTGGTTCCAGGACAATTTTGACTGGTTCCTTCCACACCATCTACAAATATAAACCTCTCTACCCCATCCTAAAACAATCCCTCATTTTATCTGTCCATTTCCTCTGGTTCTCATTCCATATCTCTGCTCTATTTTGTGGCTAAATTCATTGAGAAGGTCATCTATAGTTAGTGTTTCTACCTCCTTTTTCCTTACTCTATTACTAAATCAGTCTTGCTTCTTATCTCATCATTCAAAGAAAAATCCTCTCTCCAAAGTTATTAATGATCTTTTAATTGCCAAATCTAACAGCCTTTTCTCAATCCTCATCCTTTTTGACCTATCTATAGCCTTTGACACTGCTGATATCCCTCTTCTCCTTGATACTCTTTTCTCTAGAGGTTTTTTGTGACATTGTGTAGTTATTCCTCAGACTCCTTTACTGTATCTTTGTCCAGGTCATACCCACTAACCATGGGTGTTTCCAAAGACTGTCAAAGACTTTTTCCAGAAATTCAATTATCATTTCTACGCTGATGATTTGCAGGCCTACTTATCCAGTCCTAACTTCATTTCTGATCTCCAATTTTTGATCTACAACTACTTACTAGACTTCCCAAACTGGATGACCTATAAACATAATAAACTCAATATGTACAAAACTGAACTCATTATCTTCCCCTCCCCCAACCCATTCCTGTTGCTATTTTCCTCTTACTGTCAACAGTGCCACTATCATCCCAGTTAGCCAGGCTTGTAACCTAGGTGACATCCTCTACTCATTCTTTCTCTTTCCTACACTCCATATCTAATCTTTTGCCAAATCCTGTTGTTTTTAACTTGATAACATCTCCTATCCTCTGACACTGCCACCACCCTAGGCCAGGTCCTTATCACCTCAACCCTAGATTATTTCAATAACCTCCTGGTTGGCTTCCCTCCCTGCCCCAAGATTCTTTCCATTTCAGTCCGTCTTCCACTCAACTGTCAAATTAATCTTCCTAAAGCACAGGTCTGACCAGGTAAACTCCCTAATTTAATGAACTCTAATTGCTCTCTATCACCTCCAGTATCAAATATAAAATCCTCAGTTGTCTTTTAAAGTTCTTCATAACCTGGTTCCCTCCTACCATTGTAGTCTTTTCATACCTTATTCCCCTGTACATATTTTGCTGTCCAATGACACTGGCCTCTTTGCTAATCCTAGAACAAAACACTCCTTCCTGCTCTATATATTTTCCCTGGCTGTCCCTATGCTTGAAATTCTCTTCTTCATGTCCATCTCCTGAGCTCCCTGTCTTCCTTCAAATTTTAGCTAAAGTCTTACCTTCTATAAGAACACTTTCCCATTGCCCCTAAATGCCAGTACCTTCCCTCTAATTAATTAGCTCTGTTTTATCCTGTATTTGACTGGGAACTCCTTGAGAGCAGGGTCTGCTTTTTTCTTTTCTTTTCTTTTTTGCCTTTCTTAGTATTCTCAGTTTTTAGCACACTGCCTGGCACATAGTGGGCATTTAATAAATGCCTGTTGACTGACTTGGACCCTGATAGGGGAAATCCCAAAAAGGGAAATTGGGGGGAAACTGAAGCAGTAACACACTAACTTGGGAAATGTCATGGAGGAATTGAAGACCACCCAGTGCCCTAATCTGAGAAATCCCAGCATGGAGAATGGAAGTCAATCCATCACCCTGATAGAGAAAGGCATGCATGAAAGGGAGCTGGAATCAACAATATCCTGACTGGGGAAGTTCTAAAAATAATAGAAGGTCATTCAATAACCTGAATGGGAAAGCTACAGAAGAGACAAAAGACCATTTTGGTCTCTAACAAGATAAGTCTAAGAGGGGCAGAAGAGCCAAGACTCTAACAAGGGAATTCCTGGAAAAGAATGGAAGACCAACCCTGAGTGTGGAAGCCCCCAAAGAGATAGAAAATCATCCATTGGCCTGAGCAAGGAGGTCTCAAAGAGGAAAGAGACCACCAAGCACCCTGATAAAGAACAGCCAAGTACAGGACTCTGATAGGAGACAACGAAGACTTCTAGTGTTCTGAATGCAGAAACCAAGGAAAATGAAAACCATCAGCTAAAATCCAGGACAGTGAGGTCAGGATCAAAAGGGCAGGACCATCCCATACAAAAAGTATGGGACAAGGTAGAATCTGATACTGGGATGAGATCTCAAATTAATCATTGAAGTTAGAGATCTGAGTAAATAAAAGATGATATTGAAGAAATGATCAAATAGATGATGACTATAAATAAAGATGTGTAAGAAACATCCAAGAGGAAAATCCAGAAAATAACAAGTCCACAATTACAAGCAGACCTGCAAAGAAGAAAATTATTTACCCAAAGGACTACTTGAATGTCTGGAAGAAATGAAGCAAGAGAACCATGACCAAAGAAAAAATAAACCCGGGATACCATATTTCAAGAAACCATAAATGAAAATGCTCCCAATCTCTCCCGACCAGTAAGCAAAGTGAAAGTAGAACTCACTGAACACCTTCTGAATGAAAATTCCCAGGAATGCCACAGCCATAATCTAGAGCCTCCAAGTCAAAGGGAAAAAAAATCTACATGTAGCCAGAACAAAAAAGGTCAAGTTCCAAGGAACCACCATAATAATAACATGAAACTTGGCATGTACCCTCATGAAGGAAAAAAGAACATCTATTTTCTTAACTTTTAGATGGGTTTTGAGGGAAGAAAGGGGGGAAAGTAATATGAAGGAAGGGAGGAGCAGCATGGAACCGAAGCAACCTGCCCCAATTATAAATATCTAATGTCAATCACATTCCTTTTCTTTAAACAAACAAACAAAAAAGTCAAAAGAGACAAAAAGTACAAGGAAAGAAGGCAAAGGGAAATATACAATGAATAGTAATAACCATGAATATGAATGGAATAGGATTGCTAAAGAATTGAAGTAAGGAGGAAGAGTAGAATTGATTAGAAATCGGCACATTCATGGTTTTAAATATATATAAATATTAACAAAAAAGGGTCTGGAGAAAATGTATGTCTTAGGTGAACTCAAAAAAGCAGGGGCAGCCAGAAAAATGTAAAATAGATATAGTTAAAAGAAATAAGCAAGGGATAAAAGGGAACTTACGTTATGCTTTAAGGCACCATCTGTTGTTGTTCAGTTGTTGCCATTTCCTTGCCCAATTCATTTTATAGACAAAGAAACTGAGGCAAACAGGGTTAAGTGACCTCACCAGAATCACACAGCTAGTGTTTGAGGCCAGATTTAATATCAGGAAGATGAGTATTCCTGATTACAGGCCCAGAACTCTAGCCATTGAACCATCTAGCCACACTTTAAGGCACGATACAAAATGAAATAATATCAATAATTGTGTATTCACAAAAAGAAAGAACATCTAAATATTAAGGGAAAATTAATCAAATTAAAATGAGAAACAAACATAAGAATTTTAATAGGTGGGTACTTCAGTTCCCCTTTAAACTTAGACTAACCCAACAAAAAAATAAACAAGAAAGAAGATACCTGAATAGATTTTTAGAGTGCTAGATCTTTGGCAGTTAATGAATAAGAACTGAAAGGTGTAGAGATATTGCTTAATTATGCATGATACCTTTACAAAAATTGACCAGGTACTACAACATAAAACTCTTATAAACAAACAGAAAAGCATAACTATTAAACACCTATTTTACTGACCACAACACCAAAAATTGATAGTCAATATAAAACCTTTGAAGAACATATTCAAACTTAATTTTAAACTAAATAATTTGATCTTAAGGAATTGGTATGGAAAAATAATAGAAATAATAGATAATTTCATCAAAGAAAATAGTAACAAAAAGACAGCATTCCAAAATTTTCAAGATACAGCCAAAACAGTTCTGAGGTAAAAAAAAAATGTATACCAGTAACACTTTTATGAACAAAAGATAAAAAGACTAGATTATTAAATTAGACATATAACTAGAAAAGCAAAAAATTAACCCCCCCATGAAATACAAATATTGAAATTCAGAAAAATCAAGGAAGAGATTAATAATCTTGAAAGTGAGAAAATTAATGAAGAAATAAAAATAGGAGTTGGATTTTTAAGACTAATAAAAGATAAAAGAGTAAAATAGGTTTTAAAGAATTAGGAAAACCAAATTGTAGTATTAAAAATAAAAATTGAAATCAAAACAAATGAAGATGAAGTAAAGAAAATTATTAGTAATGATTTTGCCCAATTACAGGCCATAAAACTGATTGTTTTTAAGAAATACATGAATATTTACAGAACATAAAATATACAGATTAACAAAACAAACAAAAAATAGGAAAAGATATTAAACTAGCCATATGTCATCTTCCCCTCCAT
This sequence comes from Dromiciops gliroides, assembly GCF_019393635.1. Classification (NCBI taxonomy): domain Eukaryota; kingdom Metazoa; phylum Chordata; class Mammalia; order Microbiotheria; family Microbiotheriidae; genus Dromiciops; species Dromiciops gliroides. Next base: position 272,047,220 of record NC_057862.1, read on the forward strand.
AAAATAAAACCAAAGTATTTAACAATGAATTCTATCAACTATTCAAAGAAAACTTGATTCTAATATTACATAAACTATTTGCTAAAATAGGAAAAGAAAAGATTTCCAACAAATTCCTTCTAGAATACTTTCTAAGCAGGTCCTGACTCAAACCTGTTCCCTGACAGTTTACACTTAATATTGGAACAAAATTATATACTTTTATGTCATTCAACACTGAACAAAAAAGAGATTAACTTAGCCATAGCAGGATAGGCATTGAGGACACCTCAAGTTGATTCAACGGAGTGAAATGCTCTTGCCAACCAATTATCATGGCACTACTAACGCTCCTCAGGACTGCTTTGTACTCAGACAATGAGGAAGTAAAGTCAACAGTCTGAGCCTTTAGTTCCCTGAACTAACCAAGTTTTAATGAAGGCTTCAATGCCTTTTAAGGAAAAACTAGCCTGACTTGGATGGGGGTAGGAGGTAGAGAGTAGGTTAGGATTCTGTTGCTACTAAAAATCATTCTCTCTCTCTCTCTTTCTGTATGTATGTAAGGATTTTTATATATGTATATGAATATGTATGTGTATATGTATGGATATGTGTATGTGTATGTGTATGTGTATGTGTGTGTGTATGTATATGTATATGTATATGTATATGTATATGTATATGTATATGTATATGTATATGTATATGTATATGTATATGTATATGTATATGTATATGTATATGTATATGTATATGTATGTGTATATGTATATGTATATGTATATGTATATGTATATGTATATTCTATGATCAGGTTGGATTTATACCAGAAATGCCAGGGTTGGTTCAATATGGAGAAAATTCTAAAAACCCATATTAATAACAAAAACAATAAAAATTATGGTCACATAAGTAGATAAAAAAGTATTTTAACAAAATTGAGTACCTATTTCTGTTTTTTAAAATGTGAAAAACTGTAGGAATAAATTAATCTTTCCTCAGCATTATTATTTTCTATTTAAAACCAAAAGCCAACTTTATCTATAATAGAGAAATACTAGAGGCCTTTCTACTAAGATTAAGGGTATTGGGGAAATGGCCATCATTACCACTATTATTTGGTGTAATTTTAGAAATGCTAGCTATAACAATGATATAAAAAATTAAGAATAAGCCTAGGCAAAAAAGAAACAAATTGCCAATTTTTGCAGATATGATGATGATTTCCTCAGAGAACTCTAGAGATTGAACTAAAATTAATTTAAAAAGTAACTTTATCAAAGTAGTAGTATATAAAATAAATCCAAATAAATCATGAGATTTTCCATATGTTATCAATATGATTCATTAGGAAAATATAGAAAGAGAAATTCCATTCATAATAATTGCATAATATGTAAAATATTTGGGGGAGTTCCTTTACCAAGACACACCCAGAAACTATATGAATACAACTTTTAAAAAACCACAGAAAAAAAGCCAAATCTAGATAACTGGAAAGCTTTTAAATATCCATGATTGTATTATGCCAATATAATAAAAATAACAAATTACTCATTCGGTGCCATATCAATAAAACTATCAAGGTATTACTACAAGAAGTTAGAAAAAGTTATAATGAAAGTCATCTGCATAAATATTTTTTAACAATCTCAAGGGAAAGAATGGGGGCAAAGAAAGTGAGCATTAAGGGATTTATCAGTAGCATATCTTGAAACTATATTTCAAAGCATCAATCATTAAAGCTATTTAGTACCAGTTAAAAAATTAAAAAGTTGATTAATGGAACAATTTCAGTATACAACCTATTTAAGCAAGTAAACATATCAGCACAGTGTTTCATAAACACTAAAATTTTAACTGCTATAATAAGCAGTTTGACAAAACCTTCTGGGAAAACAAAAATGCATTATGATAGAAATTGCAGTAGACCAACATCTCTTACCATAAAGCATAATAAATTAAAATTGCAGACTTGACCTATGTATAAAAAGTTAAATAATAAATCAAAGAAACCAAAGAGATGTCTTTCATGATTATGTATAGGTGAAGACTTCATGATCAAACAAGGACTAGAAAGAATCACAAGCCATAAAATGAACAATTTTGATTACATGAAATTGAAAAGTTTCTACACAAATAAAAATATAACTAAAAGCATAATGGAAATAATTGATTGGGGGAAATCTTTCTGACAAGGGTTTTTTTTTTTTTTTGCATAAGTTCCTAATGGGCAAGAAAAATAAGGAACTGCTTCAAATATTTAAGAAGAGCGATTCCTCTGCAGATAAATGATTAAAGAATATGACCAGGCAACAGTTCTCAAAGGAAGAAATCCAAGCTATCAATAGCCAAATCAAAAATGTTCTAAATCACTAATAATAAGAGAAAAGCACTTTACAATAATTAGGAGATTCCACCTCACAACAATCAGATTGACCAAAAAAAAAGGAAAATTATTATTTTGGGAGGAAATGTTGGGAAACAGGCTCACTAATGTACTATTGGTAGAGCTAGTCTAACCTTTCTGGAAAATGACTTGGGCTAGGTCATGCATAAGGCTAGGGCTGGTAGAATACTTGAGCTCAGAGTTCTAAGCTACACGTAGAAATCTATCACATGTCTAAACTAAGTTGGGCACTAATATGGTGAGCCCCAAGGAGCAAAAGGACAGGTTTCTTAATAAAGGCCATACTGACCTCAGATAGAAACAAGGCAGGTCAAAGCTCCTGTCTGTAAATAATGGGATCAAATCCTTGAGTGGCTGCTGCACATACAACCTAAGTGGACTACTTTGAGACTAGCTGTCAAAAGAGAACTAGTCTCAAAAAAAAAAAAAGAATTTAGAGTTATTCCTAAAACATCACTAAACTGTGCATATCCTCTGACCCCAAAATAACGAGTTAGTCATATATCCCTGAAGAGATCATAGGAATAGAGAAAGGACATGTTGAAAAAAAATATTCATAGCATCATTATCATGTAGCAAAGAATAAGAAATTAAAGAACTGTATGAATTTGAAAATGGATGGGAGGGAGGGGGGAAGGAAGGAAGGAGAGGAGGGAGGGAGGGAAGGGGAAAAGGATTATTGTGGTTTTTCATGCACTAGAGAGAATATGAAATTAAGAAAGAGACAGACAAACAGGACAGTTTTGACACTTTAAAAATGCTAACCATATATTATGTGTATATATATATATCTATATGTATATGTATATAGATATATAGATATAACCTATATGAGATTACCTGCTGTCTAGGGGAGGGGGGGAGGGAGGGGAGGGAGGGAGAAAAATCTGAAATTGTAAAGCTTGTAAAAACAAAAGTTGAGAACTATCTTTACATGTAACGGAAAAAATTAAATACCTTATATGTATTTTTAAAAATCCTATGAAAACAAATGTTGAAAACTATCCCTTCATGTAATTGGAAAATAATACAATACTTTTATTACAATAAAAAAAAGTGGGGGCTTAGGAAGGTTAGGATTGCCAGGTTATAGGAAATCTGTTCTCAATCTTTCTCTTTCTTTTACTATCTTTCAATAAACACTTAAAAAACCTAAAAAAAAAATGTTAACCATACCTAATAGAGGTTTGTGGGTTCATGTGCAATTCTTTTTACTGTTCTTCTGTGTATATGTAAATGTTGATATTTTATAATGTTTATCAAATACAGAATAGTAAAAATAAGAATTTAAAAAGAAAAAGTGAAAATAGGAGAGTAAATATTATAATCATGCAGAATTAGATATAAATATAAATATTGATTAACATAACGGGGTATTTGTACTGCCTTCCCTACAGGAAGAGTAAGAATACTGAAACCTTAATTGGGAATTCTGGTAGTTGCAGTCTGTAAAGATAGCATTCCCTGCCTAATGAAGGAAGTTACATTGTAAGGTCTGAGCCTATGTATCAGAGTTCCTTGAGACAAGGAGCTTTTGAATTACTTTTCAACAGAAGAGTCATTCTGCCTGAAGAAGTCTGTGAGACAGGACAGCTTAATGCTGCACAGAGTAAGTTGGAGAAGTATTCTTCCTGAAAGAGACAAGACAATGACACATACAATTAGAAGAAGACAAACAATCTTCTTGGAGTGTGTTGAGCCTCGGTTTCTTCTTCTGTCAGATAAGGGGGTTGGACTAGATGACCTCACAAGAAGTCACAGCTTTAAATCTCTACTAACACTTCCATATTTCCTTACCTCCCGCCTGAAATACCTTCTATCCTCACTTCTGCCTGTTCAAAGTCTACTTATCCTTCAAATCCCAAATCAATATGCTATATGATTCTGAACTCACCAGTTGATCTCCTACCCCCATCCATTTGTATAAAATCAGCTCTATGACTAGAATGAATTATTTCCTCATATGCACTTTATATCAGAATCTTTATCTTCTTTCAAGTTAAAGGATGTAACCAACAAGATGAAGAATAGACATTTTCTCCAATCCCAATCCCCCAAATGAGGGATTATACACTGGAGTAAAAGCAATTTCACCTAAATCCACAGGTCAAGAGAGCAAGAAGCCCAACAAGACAAAAGTCTTTTGAATTAATACTGAAAAATGCTAATCCTTGATGTCTTTACATAGCATCCCTCTGCCACCAGCCTCCACAGTTCAGTTAGGTGTACAAAACAACCCACTAGTGTGCGCTTTGGAATTCACACAGGGAATCCCCTCCTGCTGCAGATATTCTGTCAGTGCATTCTACCCTCTGCATATCCTCCCACCTTGTGACAACAAGTAGCAGGCCTTGACTCTGTCCAGCCAAGTTGCGGTGTGAGGTGAGGATGGAAGTCATCAGTCAACTAGCATTTATTAAGCATTTGCTATTTGTTAGACACTGTCCCAAGTGCTTTGGGACATCAAGAAAAGCAAAATTCAAAATCTACTCTTAAGGAGCATAGTCTAATGAGGGAGACAACATGAAAGCAACTCCTTAATATACACACAATAAATTTAAGGTTGTTGTTTATCCTTCATTCTTGAAGAGGACCATAACATTGGGGTGATGTCATGACTTGCAGTGCATTGAATTTAAATGAGGGAGGACTGTGCAAGGTCACCAACACCACTCTATCCTCCAGAGCCATCTGGGTCCAGTGGCAAGATATGTATCAGGATAACTGGAGATGGCATTGGATGTTTAAGGCATTTGGAGTTAAATGACTTGCCCAAAATCACACAGCTAGTAAGTGTTTGATGTGAGATTTGAACTCAGGTACTCTTGACTCCAGAGCCAGTGCTCTATCCACTGTGCCACCTAGCTGTCCCCTCCCCCCTCCAAAATTTAAGGTAGCCTCAGAGGGAAGGCACTAAGATTAAGGAGGACTGAAAAAGGCTTCTTGCAAGAGGTAGGACTTTCTGAAACTTGAAAAAATCCAGGGAAACAAGGAGTAGGCTATAAGGAGGGAAAGAATTATAGACATGGGGCAGGGGGAGACAGCCAGTGAAATGGAGTCAAGTGTAGTGTCATGTACAAGAAATGCAAGGAGTCCAGTGCCATTGGACCACAGAGTACATGTGGAGGGGTAAGGTATAAGAAGACTGGGAAGTAGGAAGATATATTTGTTCTCTAGTATCAAATTTAAAATTGTTTGTCTTTTTGTTTGTTTGTTTGTTTGTTTGTGAGGCAATTGGGGTTAAGTGACTTGCCCAGGGTCACACAGCTAGTAAGTGTTAAGTGTCTGAGGCCGGATTTGAACTCAGGTACTCCTGACTCCAGGGCCGGTGCTCTATCCACTGTGCCACCTAGCCGCCCCAAAATTGTTTGTCTTTTAAAGAAAATCTTTCATAACCATTTAACCTTTTCAGTCTTTCTGTACCTAACTCTTCTCCACATACTCCATGATACAATGACATTGGCCTCTTTGCTGTTCCTCTTTCTATCTCCTGACTTTGCGTTTTTACTAACTGTCCTCCATGTCCTCCATGGGAATTCTCTCCTTCCTCATCTTCATCTCTTAGCTAAAATCCTACCTTCTACAAGAATCTTTTCATAATCCTCTTAAATCAAAGGCATTGTGAGGCTCAAATGAGATAAGAGGTGTAAAGCATAAACCTTAGAATTAATAAATGCTTATTACGGGGCAGCTAGATGGCGCAGTGGATAAAGCACCGGCCCTGGATTCAGGAGTACCTGAGTTCAAATCCGGCCTCAGACACTTTACACCTACTAGCTGTGTGACCCTGGGCAAGTCACTTAACCCTCATTGCCCCACAAAAACAAACAAAAAAAAATAAATGCTTATTACTATTATTATTAGCCTACAGTCACCAGGCCTCCAGTGTAGTAATAACTTTATTCTCTGAGCATTCCCTTACATTCAGGCTGAGCTCAAGCAATGTTCATAGGGCAATATAAGGGAGTGTTGGTAAATTTAAACATTTGAGACTGCGGGGGGTGGGGGGGACGGAGTATGCATTGAAAACCTTTAATTTTTCTAAGTCTAGGAAATCAAGAAAATAATAAATCAAGGCCTGATTTGAATCAGTTTGCCAATTTATGAGATGTAAATATCCACATTGAAAATTTCACAATTAGGGGCAGCTAGGCACTGGCCCTGGATTCAGGAGGACCTGAGTTCAAATCCAGCCTCAGACACTTGACACTTACTAGCTGTGAGACCCTGGGCAAGTCACTTAACCCTCATTGCCCTGCAAAAAAAAAGAAAAGAAAATTTCACAATTAGTTCTTGAAAGCCAGTTAGAGCTAACTCTAGCACATACCTGCTCTTAATGCTAATGCCTTTTTTCCTCTAAGAGTATCTGCAATTCATTATATATATATATATATATATATATATAGAGAGAGAGAGAGAGAGAGAGAGAGAGAGAGAGAGAGAGAGAGAGAGGTGTGTGTGTGATATTTGTACATAATTGCATGCAACTGTGAGCTCCTTGAGAGCAGGTGCTTCTTGCCTCTCCCCCCTCATCTTTGTATCCCCAGCCCTTGGCACAGTATCTGGCACATAGTAGGTACTTAATAAAGGAGACTAAAACTAATTGAAACTTAATAAAAGTGACTGAATGACTGACTGAAATTCCAAAACTTGGGAAAGTACTGGCAAATGGGAAGAGATAGTAGGGAGAAGAATAAAGACTATGGAAATATTTTTGCATTAAAATAGATTGGACAAAACAAATTATAGGAACACAATACTGATTTAAAAGAGAAAGAACCCCCCCAAAAAATCCTAAAGAAATTCTAGAGATACAAAGGGAGGGAAAGATAAACTAAACTCTCATAAATGTAAATGTCAATGGATCAAAAAAGATAATGTAATGAAAAGGAGCGACAGGTTGAATAAGAAAACAAAACTATAATCTATTGCTTATAGGAAACATGTAAAAAGTAAAGACATACATATAATAGTGAGAGGCTGAAATCACATTTTCTATGCACTGAATAGATGTTTTAAAAAATCAGGAGTTTCAATTACTCTAAAACACAAAGCAAAAACAAAAATTCACAATATAAATAGAGATAATGAAATTACACACTATGCTGAGAGGATTCACACACAAGAAACCAATATCAGCATAAAAACATATGTGTTTGAAATGTCATAGCATCTAAATTCATAAAGTAAAATTAAACAAGTTTCAAGAACACATATACAGTAAACAATAAGTCAGAGACTTTAATGTTTCTCTCTCAGAGTTGAACAAATCTAACAAAAAGATAAATAAAAAGAACAAACCACTGGAGAAATTAGAGCTAAAAAATTTATTGTGGTTTCTGAATGAGAACACTAACAAATATACATATTTTTCAATACCACATGTACCCAAGTATTGGGGAACAGAGAAATTACAAATTACAAATAAATATAAAAGGCAAAACCAGTAGATGTATCCTTTATAGACTATAATGAAATAAAAATAGTCATCAGTTCAAGGAGCATTAACAAAACAAACAAACAAACCAGAGTCCTAAATAGAGACAATAATAAAATCCTAAATAAGAAATGGCTCAAAGAATAAATCATAGAAAAAAGTTAAATATCATGTGACAATGATAATGATGAGACAACATATGAAAAACAGCTAAAGCAATCCTTAGGGGAAAAAATATATATCCCTTAAAACTTAAATTAACAAAACAGAAAATGAGAGGCATTTAAAAAAAATTTAAAGTCAAGAAATAAACAAATCCCAAATAAGTCCAAAAATAGGAAATCTTGAAAAATGTAAATGAAAAAGCCTATAAAACTGATAAAACTAGTTCTTTAAAAAGAATGACAAAACTGATTAATCTTAAGTCAATCAATAAAAAGAAGTGGGCAGAAAAATCAAACAAACTGTGATGGAACATTTGCAAATGCATACATGACTTAAGATGGAGGCACCCACATGGAAAAGACCAGGAACCGGTACAAAAAGACATCTTGTGTAGGCCTACCATATTGGTGGGAAAAAGAGCCACCTCTTTCCATTGACTACATGGCCAGAAAAAAATCTAGCTGACAGAGACATGATCACTTTCTCTCTTTATTCAATGGCAAAGCACTCACTTGCTCACAATAGGAGTACCATGCAAGTAATCAGGGTAATAAAGGATTACCTTGCCCTTCTCCTTTAGCTCTATGGTCTTGAGAAAAAAGCTTGGAGTTTTTGTCTATTTCACTTGTCATTTATAGGTGCTGGGAGTGGATCCACCAACCTAGGTCCTTGATCCATGGAGAATTTGGGCCTGGAACTTGGTGGGACTAATGCAATGTGGGAATTTACTAAAATTGTGAACCTAATCTCCTTTCCCTTCCCAAAGACTGAGGTAGTATGGGAGGGAAGATTATACACCTGAGGTGTTGGGAAGAGAAATGTTTGTATATTTACTCTCATTATATCTTTGAAGTAAATATTCATACAAAAACTAATTTGGTGTAAGTGGCTCAATGCAGCCGTGGTGCTTGGACCCCCTATCGAGGATAAGGTTTGGAATAGCTTCCATGCAAAGTGAGATCTATTGGGCAGGAAGAGAATTGCCTTGTTACAGCTCAACTGAAGTCAGGTAGCATAAATTTTAATGTACCCAGTCGCATGTAGTTCCATTCAGTAACACAGTAATAGGAGCAAAGGAGAGAAGGAGGTAGATGGTGATAGGTCTGGAGTCTGGCCAAGAATGAGTGGCAAGGAGACAAAGGACTCACAAGTAGAAACACAGTGTGGAGTTGACCTGGTTAATATATGATCAAGATTAGGGAGAGAGGGGGCAGCTAGGTGGCACAGTGGATAGAGTACTGGCCCTGGAGTCAGGAGTACCTGAGTTCAAATCTGGCCTCAGACACTTAACACTTACTAGCAGTGTGACCCTGGGCAAGTCACTTAACCCCAATTGCCTCACTAAAAAAGAAGGAGGAGGAGGAGGAGAAGAAGAAGAAGAAGATTAGGGAGAGAGGAAAGTGAAGTCAGAGTAATCTTAATGTTCTGCAAAAACACTAGAGTAGAGAATTTGGAGATTATGATAATGAATACCTTTGGGAGAGGAGAGGTATAGGGAGAGATGGAAAGATAGGAAGTTAGTGTCAGAATGAGGAATATTGAAATTTTTGATCAAGGAAGTGAAACACTTGTGGGCAATAGTGAGATTCAAGATGTAACATTTCTGTGTGTGGCTGAGGTGGAATATAGTTGAAGAAATTGAGAATGAAGAGAGGTATTCTAAAAATAAAGATGTCATATTTCCTCTGTCCCCTGTCTTGCTTGAACCACAAATGGAGTATTCTGTTCATTCTTGGGTATCATGGTTTAGAAAGAACATTAGTATATTTTGAATGATGTTATTTATGATAAGAAGTATATGGATAAGCTGGAGAGTAGCCAGAGTGGGGCAACCAGCATGGTGAAAGACGTCTTGAATCTAGTTGAAGAAACAGTGAGTGTTATATTTGAAAATAGAAGACTGGGAAATGGGGGGAAGGAGGGGAAAGATGAGAGTTGACTTCAAGCATCTGATGGAGAATAGTCTAATTTTATGGAGCCCCAGAGAGAAGAAATAGGAGCAATGAATCAATGATATAGAGAGGCAAATATAGGTTTAGATGTCAAGAAAAAAATTCCTCCCAACTTGAACTATCCAGAAGTAAAATTGTCTGCCTCATGAGTTAGTGAGTTCCTCTTCTTGGAGGTATTTGAACAGAGACTGTTTGACTATTTGTTTGATATATTCTAGTAAGACTTCCTTCTGGATATGAATTGGACTATATTGAACACTGAAGTCCCGTCCAGATCCAAAATTCTATGATTCTTGAAGAGAGGAGTGGCCGAAAGCTTGGAAGCCAATTAGGAGACCATTGTAATAGAGGTTATGAAAGATTGAACTAGATTGGTTGTAATAGGATGAAAAGAAGGGGAAAGAAATGAAAGGGGCTTTTTCAAACTAGAATAAAATTATTATGGCAATTGGTTGATTGGAGAAGGGATAGTGGGAGAGACAAGAAAGAAACAAGGATGACTTAAAGACTATAAACTTAGTTGAAATGGGTTGTCCTGACTCAGAACAGTACAAACCTTAGGTTTGGTGCTGGTACAAAATGAAATACTGGTAGGCCATTTACCAGTTAACAAAATGAGGTTTACTTAGCCATAGAATAGAAAGGATATTCAACAAAGATCACTAAACTTGGGACCCTCTCACCTTTGGTCATCAGGGTAGAGTGTGGTGACTCGCTTGGCTCTGAGATACCTGACAAGTTTGAAGGGATTTGACTACCCTTAGGTGGGCCTCTTTATGCCTTTGGGTACACAAGCAGAGGCCACCAGGAATTTGTGTTGGGTGATGCATGACTTGGATCTTAGTCATATAGGCCAATTGAATCCCAAGGACAGCTTTGCTGCTTTTAAGGGGGAAAACTAGCCTAACCACATGGCAGGGGGAACCTTGGTAGATAATAATCCTATCACACTGGGTATCTGTGAGCACCCTCCCTCTGTTCCCGACAGAAATGTGGAAGTTAGAGTTGTGTGAAAGTTCAATTAATTCAAAGTTCAATGAACCACTCCACTTGGAAAACTGGAAGTTTTCACTTGGTTGATTGAAGGACTGTTTATTAGGGATTTTGCAGAGGGAATTCTGGGTGGTTGAACTCTGAAGACTCTGCCTGCACTCCCTTGCAGCTCCAAGATTATGTCATTCTGCCTTATTTCTGCCTAATGGGACCAGTCTGACCAATCACAAAGTCATGTGAACTATTATAGCAGAGGAAGAAAGAAAAGAGAAAGATCAGTAGAGTGGAGCCTCTGGCTAAATAAATTTGCTTTGGTATCAAATTGAATGTATTCCAGGTTTAAGTAAAAGAGGTCCTATAGAATGGCTGAGCAGCTTACGAACAGGCTATAAGAAGATAATGACATATTATTTTGTCAAAGAAAGGATAAATATGAAGAATTCAAAGAAACACTAGAAGATTACGAACTGAAGCAAAGCAAAACAAGCAGAATCAGGAGAACAATATGCATATTTACTATCTACCTGAAACAACACTGAAAGGCAGCTAAATTGAGTTGTTTTCCTGGACAAAAGAATTTGTGGTAAAGTGAATGTCTGTGAAATGTGTATGTATTCAAATTGCATGAGGGAACATAATTTTTAACTATGAACATCCCTCTTCTCAGTAGAGAGGTGGTAGACAATGAATGTGCATTATTGCATGCTGTGACTTCTTTTTGTTGGATAACTTTAGCTTTTTCTTTGTTATAGTGGAGGATTCAATGGGGCAGTGGTGGTGGTGTGGAGACATTGATATATACCACGAAATGACTAAGTATAAAAAACAAAACAAAACAAAACAAAAAGGAATCAATACAATTTTGACTTTTTTTGCAGGGCAATAAGGGTTAAGTGACTTGCCCAAGGTCACACAGCTAGTAAGTGTCAAGTTTCTGCAGCTGGATTTGAACTCAGGTCCTCCTGAATCCAGGGCTAGTGCTTTATCTATTGCACCACTTAGCTGCCTCCAATTTTGACTTTTTAAAAGAGAAAAAACTTAAAAATAAGGGAGTGAGGGCACTGCAAGTAGAAGACAAGATAAAGTAGCATAGGGAATTATTAAAATTAGTTTCTCAGTTCTTATGTCAGTATACAGCACAAGAAGAAAGTATTACCCTGTCTAGCTTAGTCAAACACAGTTTTAAATCTACCAAAAAAAGATGAGATTTTAAAATTTTTTCCTAATTTTACTCAAATGATAAAAGAAAACTATCTTTTAATCATGTTAAAACAACAAAAAATATTGATATGACACAACTGAGATTTACATCCTGAAAATGAGGGGTAAATCTCACTGAAAAGTTGACAGGATTTATAATTGATAGCATTTGGTGAATATTGCACCCACCAGCAACTTCAAACCATTTCTTCTTAAAAGAAATGAAGTTTAAATAATCCAAAATAGGATAGGCAAGAAAACTGACAGTTACCCAGAATGAAATATTTGAATTATGAAACATGTCAGCTTTACTTTATCTGCAACCAAAAGGTTCAGAATCCTGATTCAATTAGCCATGTTGCTTGGGAGGGCCTGCCTGTACTGAATAAAAACTGCTTCATGATGAGTAAGTCACTGGTATCTATGACACACAAGTCCAGACCTTGCAACTCTGTTTTTGTTGTTTGAACTTTCTGCTAGATTGTAGCTAGGGACTCTGGCATGGAATTTAAACACTTACACAGAAACTCCCACCTCTCAGTCATTGTGTGGTTAAGCTGTAGCTAACAAACTTTAACTCAGGTTATGTATAAGGTAGGGCTGTAGGGCAGTATCGGCAACTTTGTAATTAAAACCAAATGGTTAGCTTTTCTTCAGACACGTGAGATACTCCTGCCTATAACCACAGCAAAAGCAGAGTACATAATATATAAGAAAAGTCAGAAATTGACCAAGGGACATCATAAAATCTTAAACTATACTGCAGACATCCCAGTTTATTTAGTTCCTACTAAATAAGATACAGTGGATAGAACACTGGGCCTGGATTCAGGAGACCTGAGTTCAAATCCAGCCTTAGATACTTATTAGCTATGTGACCCTGAGCAAGTCACTTAACCCTGTTTGCCTCAGTTTCTTTATCTGAAAGATAAGCTGGGGAAAGAAATGGTAAAGCACTATCTTTGCCAAGAAAAACCCAAATGAGGTCATAAAGAATCAGATATGACTGAGACAATTGAATAACAGCATGAAAGATCACATCATTGCAAACTTTGGAAATGTTAACCTAAAATAGAGGAACTGAAAGTTTCCAATATTTATGGTAGATAAAGATTTAAAAAGAAAAGGGGTGGAGGGACTAGTCACGTAGGTTTTATCCAGTGTGGACATTTTCTTCCATGTCACCATTTCTTGCTCCTATAGGTATATCAGAAAATATGTTTCTCAAACCCATATTGGATTATGTACACACTGAGTTGCTCACTGAAGCCTTGCTTACATTCAGCCTTTGATTTCTAAATCTCTAAACTTCATTTGGCTACTGAACATTATACCTGATGACAGAGCCCAACTCAGTCTTAAAAATCAGGTAAGTCTCCAGAGCTTACTAATTATCTTGTTCTTTGATAAGTAGGTCATCTGTATCAAAGGCCTTCTGAAACTCTCAAGCATTTTAATATCCTCTGCATATTCCTTGTGTGACCATGACAGTGGTATCTTTGAAAAACTCCAAGGTACTTAAATAAGAGTTCCTTCTCATAAATCTATCCTAGCTGTGACTAATCAAATTATGCTTTTCAATACAATAATATTCTTCTTTGAAATTGGTTCTAATATGTTGTTCACATTTATTGTTAAGCTGGCTTGGCTATAATTTAGTCCTAGCAGAATCCTCCACTTTCATTAATAGTATTTTGTTTGTGGTTTTCTAGGGAATACAGGTGCTTAGATCATAAAGGAATAGTATAATAAAAACTGCTAGCACTGCATATTATATTGAAAAAGTAAAGTTCTTTTTAATTAAGTAAGACTAATACTACTCAAATGCTGGTCCAGGGCCAAATGATTCATCATTCTTGTGAGGTAACACGGAGGTTAAGAACCTGCCTGTGTTCAGACATAATTTTTCTAGAAATGCATACCAAAAGAAATGAAAATGCCTCAGATTCTTAGCCACTCTCTTAAACACCAGAAATTTACTTGTCTAATACTTTTTTCTTAGCATTTTACCTTCAATCTAAGGATCTCACATCACTGTAAAGTCAAGTAATGAAAATTCAGCATCCAACTGCCTACAGGAATTTTTTTTTAAAACCTTACCTCTCATTTCATTGCTATAGGGAACTCTTAGTAAGGAACTTTCTATTATCAATGCAGAACTGGCAAGTGGTGAGAAAATAATAGTCTTAGAGAGTTGCCTAGGGCATTAAATAATTAAGTCACTGACCCAGGGTCATATAGCCAGTATATATCAGAGGCAGGACTTGAACACATCTTCCTGACTCTGTCCACTATTGGGTAAAATGAGGCACAGAAAAATTAAGTAAATTTTTTATTATGACAAATATTTGCAGAGGTGGCAGCAATTTACTCTCTAAGAGAGTAAATCTGCAAATGCATAACTCAAGTTCTTTGATTGACCAATGTATATCTCAAATGTAAAGTAAAATAACATGTAAAGTAAAAGTAAGTCTCTTCCACCTCTGAAAATGTGTATCTCAAGTTCTTTGATTTGCCAAGCATACCAGAAAAGGATACAAAAGATGCTAAGAATAAAATTTCTAATGGCATTAGAGTTTATATCATAGTGATAAATGTTTTGTCAGTTTCAATAATGTTTATCTTTCATCCTTTAAATTTGGGGGGGTTGGTGGGGAGTTTTTTTTTGGGGGGGAACAGGGCAATGAGGATTAAGTGACTTGCCCAGGGTCACTTTATCCACTGTGCTTTATCCACTGTGCTTTATCCACTGTGCCACCCAGCTGTCCCCTATAAATTTGTTTTAAGCCACAATTTAGCATTACAAATTCAGAAGCAGATTTTACTGGTGGTAGCTAAAAGAACACATAAATAAAATAAATCAGTTGTGTTCATGTGAACACAGGACTGCAGCACTATTTTAGACCTTTATATCACCATAAAAAATCATTGAGGGCACTTTTTAGTAACTTCCAGGAAAGATGTGTTGTAAAAAAAAATACAGTTGTTCATATTTGTAATCAAAATATTGTTCTTGGTGTACCTTTTTCAACAAAAATAAGTCACCTTTTCTTTGCTTGACTTGTGAAATAAACAAGGAAGATCTCAGGAAGTGTTTTTTAAAAAATTAATAGGAAATGATTTTGTTTCTAACAGTCTTTAAAAATGCTCTTCGGGGCAGCTAGGTGGCACAGTGGATAAAGCACCGGCCCTGGATTCGGGAGTACCTGGGTTCAAATCCGGCCTCAGACACTTGACACTTACTAGCTGTGTGACCCTGGGCAAGTCACTTAGCCCTCATTGCCCTGCAAAAAAAAATGCTCTTCAATCAGACCTTCATCCTATACGTTGGTGTCTGTCATCTTTCTCTCCATGTGCCACAAATCCTAAGTACGTTCTTGAATTCGTCTTAGTTACTATTACTGCTGGCAGTGATTATCTAGATAACAGCTGAGGTATGCAAAAGTTCATTGACTTTTATCTGTCTCTATTGGAAATCTTTGTACAGTGGGGGAAACAGCTCCCTGGGGCAAAGCTGGAGTGGCATTGCTCTAGTTACAATTCAGCTTCCAACTCTAAATCTATAATTCTATTCATGTAAATGCCCACTATCACTCCCTAAGTATCAAAGATGAATATCTTACATTTTTGGAAAACTTTAAAGGAGCCATCCATATGACTATGAAACTGCAATACTATTTGTATGAGATTCACTGTCTTTTTCTATGAGAGGCTTAAGACTAGTTACCTGAGTTCCTATTATGTATAGAAGATGGGCCTGTGAGAAGGGAAGGAAACCCGTATATGAAGAGACTATAAAACAGATAAGCCGTCCTCAGAGAGTTTACAGTTTACAGGGAAATAAGTCATCAAAATAATTAATAATAATATACAAGCTAAGTGCATCTGAGAGTTTCAAAGTGCTTTACGGGCATAATACTCATTTGGCTAGGTTTCTTCTTATTCTTTGAGCATTTCTTTATATGGTTTCAATCTGTAAAAGCACCATTATGATGTTTGAGTAGTGTCCTGTATTAATCTAATTGAAGTCACCAAAAAAGTCTTTCAATGTCACAATACATCAAGACATTTAAAAACAGAGAGTTGTTTGCTTTATGGAAAAACATGCCAAAAGAAATCACTTGGAAAATACATCAGACTAGCTGGAGAGCAATAGCATGGATGTTGAGCTCAGAGTGTGAGTTCATGGAAAGCACCACAATGATCTTGGAGATTCTACAAAGGAACTCTGGTGACCATCCTGCTGAGTCATTAGGAGCAAAGGGCTTCTCCCAAGTGTCATGTGGACCAGGAAAGTGGATGGGAGTGAGAAGATCTCTGGACTTTCCTCTTGAGAAAATGAGGGTGGTGGAGGTCTTTCCTTTTTGAAGATTGGGAGTTGAGAAATGAGATATTTTTAAGGAAGAGTTGGAACTCAATAATTCAGGAGTTTGGATATTGAATTTTTTACTTTTGATTCTGCCCAATAAATAGACAATATAATGCCAGTGTGTGGCCCTTCCAGGTTATGTAAAGTTGAGAAGAAAATGACACTCTCTTGGAATGATGGCATGAGCAATTTTGACCAATTTATAAATTGTTCTTGATACTCTACATACTTTCCACCCTAAACTAGGTGAGTTGGAAATGCAGAGTAAGAAATTGGGAACTGTGCGGGCTAAGCAAGTGTGTTTGCACATGTGCAGAAGTTATTAAAGGGGACTCAGGCAAGGTCCTACAGGAACTTGTCTACACAAAGGATGCCAGCTTGCTAGATTGAGCTCAGGGCACCACCTGGTGGTATTCACAAACATTACAGTACCTGAGTAGCTACTCAGCTCCACCCCTTACCTCTTTTACCTCTAGTGACTCTATGATCATATGAGGAAGAGAAAGCATTATATAACATAAGACAGGGTTGGGGGTGTGGGGGAGGAGTTATTACTAGGAAGCACCATTTTAAGGAGGCTTTGAAGGATGGATTCATCAGGAAGAGAGTAGTAGGGAGGACATTCCAGACAAAGAGAGAAAGGGTACAGAAATATGAGAGTGCCCTATTTGGATGTAGAGAAGAATACAGTTGAGCTTAAAGAACAGTGTTGAAGAGCACATGGAAGAACTAAGGCTGGAAAAGTAGAGTGATATCAGATTGTAGAAGGTCTTAAATGACAATTCAGGAAAGAATAGGGAGCATTGAAGATATTGGAGCTGAGGATTCACATGATATGTGTGTGTGTGTGTGTGTATTATGATACATATATGTGTGTGTATATATATATGATTATTATGGTATATGTATTCAGGATACATTGGAGTGGGAAGGAAGGGAATAGTGACAGAAAGACCTGTTAGACTATCCCAAGCATTTTTGATAAAACAAACTACCAAAAAAAAAATGTTTAGGTTGTGTTTTATTCAAAGAAAATTCAGATTTATTACAATTTTATAACAAAACCAAATTTTAAAAAAAACACAAAAATACAGCATGTAGCTATTGACTGGTGAAATCTTTTATACTTTTATATTTCTAATCTCTAAAATAACCATAATAACATTGATGAATTGATAGATTTGTCAGAGTAAAGTTTCTCAGAATTTTTCATTTATGATATTGATTCCCATCAAATAGCACAATGCCTGGCACCTACTAAATACTTAATAAATGTTTGTTTACTGATTGCTTACAATGCTTTTTTAATGGTTAATAGAGATTTTGTCTTTATAACAACCATAAAAGAAAATCTTTTTTCGCATAAATAAGATGGGATGAATGACAATAAAATTTATATTTTTATATCAGTTAACTCTTACACATATCTGAAATTTTTATTTTAATTTTTTAATATATAGTATTTTATTTTCCCTGATTAAATGTAAAGACAATTTTTAGCATTCATTTTTTTGAGTTCCATATTTTCTCCCTCTTTTCTCTCTCCTCCCTCAGACAGCAAGTAATTTGATATAGGTTATATATGTATAATCATGTAAAATGTATTTTCATATTAGTCATGTTGTAAAAGGAGAAACTGATCAAAAGAAAAAAACCATGAAAAAATAAAGTGAAAATTGTATACTTCAATCTGCATTCAGACCCCATCAGTTCTTTCTCTGCATGCAGAAAACATATTCTATTCTGAGTCCTTTGGAATTGTCTTGGATCATTGTGTTGCTAAGACATTTGTAGTTTATCATCACACAATATTGCTGAATGTTAACAATTCTCTTCTGGTTTTGCTCACTTCACTTAGTATCAGTTCATGTAAGTCTTTCCAGGTTTTTCTTAAATACACCTGTTCATCAATTCTTATATAGCACAATAATATTCACAACTTGTTCAGCCATTCCTCAATCGATGGGCATTCTCTCATCTTCCAATTCTTTACCACACACCAAAAGAGCTGCTATAAATATTTTTATACAAATAGGTGATTTTCCTTTTTAAATCCCTTTGGGATACAGACCTAGTAGTGACATTGCTAGATCAAAGGGTATGCAGTTTTATAAACCTTTGGGCATAGTGCCAAACTGATCTCCAGAATGGTTGGTTAAAACAAAACTAGAAATGCTTTTACAGATTATTCAAATGATTAATAAGAAGACTTTTCTGCTATTTCTTTTGCAGGGTAGATATTTGTTAAATTGAGAAATATAAAAATGCCATTTGATAAATGTATTATTCAAAGTTCTCATTTTTTCACAAATATAGTCACTTTGTCTCTTTGAATCAGGCTATACATTTGAGGTCCTTGCCCTGAGTTTTTTAGAGTACTGCCTTAAAAATGTCCACTAAATGTGCAAGTTGAGAGCATTTGCTTCAATTTTATTTTTCAAAATTGGCTGTTTCTTTCTAAGGGTGTTGCACTTTGCAAGGGGTAATATATAGAGACAGTAAGATATAAGGATGTGTCCCACTCAGACTATATTGTACCTAGTAGAGGGTGGCCTCCTTTCACAGAAATTGGATCAAAGAGGAGAGTATAAATGGTGGCTTGAAGCTAAATATCAAAAGCAAATCCTTATTATCTCAATAGATGCAGAAAAGGCTTTTGACAAAATACAGCACCCATTCCTAATAAAAACACTAGAGAGCATAGGAATAGGTGGAGCTTTCCTTAAAATAAGCAGTATCTACCTAAAACCATCAGCAAGCATTATATGTAATGGAGATAAGTTAGAGGCCTTCCCAATAAGATCAGGGGTGAAACGGGGATGTCCATTATCACCCCTATTATTTAATATTGTACTAGAAATGTTAGCTTTAGCAATCAGAGAAGAAAAAGGAATTAAAGGAATTAGAATAGGCAAGGAGGAAACAAAACTATCACTCTTTGCAGATGATATGATGCTATACTTAGAGAATCCTAGAGAATCAACTAAAAATTACTTGAAACTATTAACAAATTTAGCAAAGTTGCAGGATATAAAATAAATCCACATAACTCATCAGCGTTTCTATACATGACCAACAAAGCTTAGCAGCAAGAGATAGAAAGAGAAATTCCATTTAAAGTAACAGTACACAATATAAAATACTTAGGAGTCTACTTGCCAAGACAAACTCAGGAAGTCTATGAAAACAATTACAAAACACTTTTCACACAAATCAAATCTGTTATAAATAATTGGAAAAATATCAATTGCTCATTGATAGGCTGAGCTAATATAATAAAAATGACAATTCTACCTAAATTAATTTACTTATTCAGTGCCATACCAATCAGACTACCTAAAATGATTTTATAGAGCTAGAAAAAATAATAACAAAATTCATCTGGAAGAACAAAAAGTCAAGAATATCAAAGGAACTAATGAAAAAAATGCACAGGAAGGTGGGCTAGCTGTACCAAATCTGAAGCTTTACTATAAAGCAGCAGTCATCAAAACTATTTGGTACTGGCTAAGAAATAAAGTGGTGGATCAATGGAATAGATTAGGCACAGGAGACACAGTACTAAATGACTTTAGTAATGTACTGTTTGATAAACCCAAAGACTCCAGCTTCTGGGATAGGAACTCAGTATTTGACAAAATCTGCAGGGAATACTGCAAGATAGTATGGCAGAAACTAGGCATAGACCAAGAACTTATACCTTATACTAAAATAAATTCAAAATGGGTACATGATTTAGACATAAAAGGTGATACCATAAGTAAATTAGGAGAGGAAGGAATAGTTTACCTCTCAGATTTACGGAAAGGAGAACAGTTTATGACCAAACAAAAGATAGAGAATATTATGAAATGCAAAATGGATGATTTTGATTACATCAAATTAAAAAGGTTTTGTATAAGCAGAAGCAATGCATCCAAAATTAGAAGGGAGGCAGAAAGCTGGGAAACAATTTTTATAGCCAGTACTTCTGATAAAAGCCTCATTTCTAAAATAGGAACTAAATCAAATTTATAAGAATCCAAGTCATTCCCCAATTGGGAAATGGTCTAAGGATATGAAGAGGCAGTTTTCAGATGAAGAAATCAAAGCTATCTATTGCCATATGAAAAAATGCTTTAAATCATTATTGATTAGAGAGATGCAAATTAAAACAACTCTGAGGTACCACCTGACACCTATCAGATTGGCTAATATGACAAGAAAAAGGAAAATAATAAATGTTGGAGAAACTGTGTAAAAATTGGAACACTAACGCATTATTGATAGAGCTGTGTACTGATCCAACCATTTTGGAGAGCAATTTGGAACTATGCCCAAAGGGCTATAAAGTTGTGCATACCCTTTGACCCAGCAATACCACTATTAGGTCTTTTCCCCAAAGAGATCATAAAAAAGGGAAAAGGACCCACATGTACAAAAATATTTTTAGCTGCTCTTTCTGTGGTGGTAAGGAATTGGAAATTGAGGGGATGTCCATCAGTTGGGGAATGGCTGAACAAGTTGTGGTATATGAATGTAATGGAATATAATTGTGGTGTAAGAAATGATGAGCAGGTGGATTTCAGGGAAACCTGGAAGGATTTACATGAAACGATGCTGAATGAGATGAGCAGAACCAGGAGAACATTGTACATAGTATCAACAACATTGTGTGTTGATCAACTGTGATAGACTTGACTTTTCTCAGCAATACAATGGTGCAAAGGACTCAAGATGGGAAATGCTCTTAAAATTAAAAAAAAAGAACTATGGAATCTAGATACAGATTGAACCATACTACTTCTATTTTTTTGTTTTTCCTTTTTGCTCGGATTCTTCTTTCACAGCATGACTAATGCAGAAATGTGTTTAATGTGATTGTACATATATAACCTACATCAGATTGCTTGCTGTCTTAGGGAGAGTGGAGGGAGTGGAAGGAGTGAGAAAAAATTGAAACTAGAAATCTTATAAAAACAAATGTTGAAAACTATCTCTACATCTAACTGGAAAATAACAAAAAACTTTTATGAAAAAAACCAAAACCATTTCCTGGCAACTGGTCTCATCACTTTCTGGCAAACTGAAGGAGAAGAAATGGAAGCAATGTTAGATTTTATATTCTTGGGTTCAAAGAGCACTACCAATAGTGACTGCAGCCATGAAATTAATAGATGCTTACTCCTTGGAAGGAAAGCTATGGTAAATCTGGACAGCATACTAAAAAACCAGAGATATCTATCACCTTGCTAACATAGATCCACAGAGTCAAAGATATGGCTTTTCCAGTAGTAATGCGTGGCTGTGAATGCTAGACTATAAGGAAAGCTGAGCACCACAGAAATCATGCTTTAGAATTGTGGTGCTAGAGAATAGTTTTTGAGAGTCCCTTGGACAACACAGAGATCAAATTAGTCAATACTTAATGAAATTAGTTCAGACTATTCAAATACTGAAGCTGGGGCTTAAAAACTTTGGGCACATGATGAGAAGACAGGACTCACTAGAAAAGCCCCTGAGAAAGATTGAAGGCAAAAGGAAAAGGGGATGGCAGAGGGTGAGATGGATAAATAGGGTCATGGAAACAACAAACTTCAGGAGATAATGAAAGTTAGAAGGGCCTAACATGCTATGGTCCCTGGGAAGTGAAGTTTTGAATATATCATTAGAATATGAAAAGGTAATAAACTTGCTCTTAGAATAAAGCTTCTTAAACTTTGGGTCACAACCCTATATGGGGTCATGTACCTGAATGTGGGAGTCTTGCAAAATTTGGCAACTGTAAAAGGTTTCATATACCTACTTTATATACGTATATATACAGGGTCATGTAAAAATTTCTCTTCCTGAGTGCAATCCAACCCCCACAAAGAGAGAACTTAACTTCTATTCTATCACCTCTTTGGGGAAAGGGAGTTAACAGCCAAGAGTGAATTCAGTAAGTACTCTATTAAAAAAGAAAAAAATAGGGGGCAGCTAGGTGGCACAGTGCACTGGCCCTGGATTCAGGAGGACCTGAGTTCAAATCCGACCTCAGACACTTGACACTTATTAGCTGTGTGACCTTGGGCAAGTCACTTAACCTTCATTGCCCCGCCCCCCCAAAAGAAAGAAAGAAGGAAGGAAGGAAGAATATGAAGCTATCAAAGCTCTGTAGTTACAAAGTTCCAGTTAATTTGGCATCATGTGTTCCCTATATATGTGCCTATATTTGCCTCACTACCATTATACTCTAAGGAATGTGTGTCCCAGGTTTATTTGTAGGGAAGGGAGGAAATTACTCCTTTTGCTATACCATTAAAGCAAATTCTTGCAAAAAAAACCTAACAGTTTTCTGGCTGAAACACATTAGTTGAGATGAGTTATGGCTTTAGAAGGGTGGTACTGCAAAATGTACCCTTGAGAAGGAAAAATAACCTTCTCTTTGATGATCCAGCCCAGATATGTCTAAGATTGGGAGTACATAGTCCCAGAGTGACACATTATTCAAATACCCCTCAATGCTCTTTGGCTCAAGAAAGCCATCATGTTTGTTTCATAATAATATAGAAGTGCCCTATGTTTTTGCTTCCATATCATCAAATGGCTTTGCACAGAACCTTCCTTTTAGAGGTCTTTTTTTAAAAATAAAAACTAATTCCTGTTTCAACAGTTTGAAAAAACTATTTAGCTCTTCATTTATATTTCTTGACAAAAATAATTGGGAAACATGGAATGCATCCTACTTAAATAAGGGGACACATTCCTAATTTTTCAGTGATCACATACCTGAATTTCATTCTTTTTTTCTTTTGGGGGGGGAGGGCAATGGGGGTTAAGTGATTTGCCCAGGGTCACACAGCTAGTAAGTATCAAGTGTCTGAGGCCAGATTTGAACTCAGGTCCTCCTGAATCCAAGGCCAGTGCTTTATCCACTGTGCCACCTAGCTGCCCCCCTGAATTTCATTGTTACAGTTAGAGCTTCATCAATTCAAACCAACACAATTCTCTCATGTTACATAATTTTCATTTAAAAATCATACATGACATGAATATTAAATGTTAGGCCATTAAAAAATTAAGAAAACAGAATAAAAACCTTTCACCACTATACCCATGGGGTGAATTCTTAAAGAAGGGACAGAGATGGTCACAAAGGATAAAATAGATAATTTTCATTACATGTAATTGGAAAACTTTTGCATACAAAAAACAATCAGTATAACCAGAATTAAACAGGATGTGATTGACCAAGAGGGAGGAGGAACTTTCCATCATACATCTTTTATAAGGGATTGATATACAAGGCAAATAAGCAACTAAAAGAAATATGTAATCCCAAAAGATATTCACCAATATATGTGGTCAAAGGATGTGAAGAAGCAATTCTCAAAGGAATAATGTCAAATCATCAACAACCATGTGAAGGAATGTGCCAAATCACTAATAATAAGAGAATTGAACATTAGAACAACTTTGAGGTTTCCCCATAGACCTATAAAATAGGTAAAGATGACAAATGAGGGGAACAATCATTGTTGGAGGGGTTATGGGATGATAGGCACACTAGTAGTGAGTGTATTCACCTATAGGATGAATTCTTAAAGGACAGAGATGATCACAAAAGATAAAATGGATCATTTTGATTATGTGAAATTGAAAAACCTTTGCATGCATAGAATTAATGTAACTAGGACAAAACAGGATGGGATTGCCTGGGGGAAAAAACTTTCTATCTAATACCTTTAATGAGGGATTGATATACAAGATAAATAATCTCCTAACAGAAATATATAATGCCAACACTTGTAAAGAATTGAAAACAGAGTAGATGCTCTTCAACTGGGGAAAGACTAAACAAGTTGTGGCATATTAATATAATAGAATATCAATCAATCAACATTTATTAAGTAACTGCTATGTATGCAAGATACTGTGCTAAGTGTTGAATATCACTATGCTGTAAGAAATCATAAATCACAGAAGATGGCTCTTGAGCCAAGTTTTGAAAGAAATCAGAAACTCCAAGACAGAAGATAGGTACAGGGGAAATTTGGGCGGGGAGGGTGGGGGGGAGAGAAAGTGGCAAGAGAGCAGAGAAGAATATAAAGGCATGGAGATCAAAGACAGAAAAATGTACATGAGAAATAACTTGCAAACCAGAATGACTGAACCATAAGTGTATAGAGGGGAGTAATATACAAGAAAATGGAAAAAGTCAGGAAAGGACTAGTTTTTTTTGTTTTTGTTTTGTTTTTTGCGGGGCAATGGGGATTAAGTGACTTGCCCAGGGTCACACAGCTAGTAAGTGTCAAGTGTCTGAGGCTGGATTTAAACTCAGGTCCTCCTGAATCCAGGGCCGGTGCTTTATCCACTGCGCCACCTAGCTGCCCCAGCACTAGTTTTTTAAGAGTTTAAAATTCTAGGCAGGAGAATCCATATTTTATTCTAGAGGTAATAGGGAGCCCCTGGAGTTTATTTGGTAGGAAAGTGACATGTTGGAATCTGAACTTTAAGAAAATCTCCTTGTTGGTTGTAAGGAGACTAAATTGAAGTAGAAAGAAATTTTAGTAAGGATACCAAATACACATTATTGCAGTAATCCAGATAGGATGTGATGAAAGACTAGACAAAGTTGATGATGATGAGACTGTTAAAAATGGGGTTGTATGTGAGAGAAATTGTAGATATAGGAGTGACAAGCTTTGGCAACTGACTGGATGTGTGGGGTGAGTAAGGAGTTGAGGTCATGATGCTGATTTTAAGATAATACCTCTCTATAAAGATTAATTAAAAAGCTATGTTTTATGGGGAAAATATGAGGTCTATTTTGGACATTTTGAGTTTGTAGTTCCTGCATGTTATCCAGTTTCAATGTAGAATTGGCATTTGGTAATGTAAGAATGGAGCTCAGGAGAGGAAAAAACCATTGAATATATACAGGGAAGGGAAAAGGAAAGGAATAAACATTTTAAATGCCTACTATGTGCCCAGCACTGTGCTATGAGCTTTACAAATATTATCTCATTCATATTAGATATTAGAGTAATCTGCATAGAGGTGATAATTAAATTAATGGGAGCTGATGTGGTCCCTGAGAGAGAATATAAAAAGAAAAAAGAAGAGTATACCAGGAGAGAATTTGGGGAGCATGCTCCTTAGGAGGCATGACATGGATGATGATCCAGAAGCAACATAGGTAGGAAGTGAACTCGGAGAGAATTGTCAGAAAAAAAACAGAGAAGAGAGAGAATATAGGAAGGTCAACGGTGTCAAATGCTTCAGAAAGGTCAAAAAGGATTAGCATTGAGAAGAGACCATTAAATGTATCAAAAAATAGAAATTTGGTAACTTTGAAAAGAGCAGTTTTAGTTTTGAGTGATAATATTAGATGCAAGAATGCAAAGGATGTAAAGTCTTCTGTTTGAATGTCAAATTTTCTATTCAACTATGGTATTTTCATGAATATTACTTGAGGGTCTTCTATTTCATTAAATATCCATTTTTCCCCTGAAGGATTATATTCAGTTTTGCTGGGTGGAGTATTTTTGGTTGTAATCCTATTTCATTCATTTTTTTGAATATTGTATTTCAAACCCTCCACTCCTTCAATGTGAAAGCCACTAAATTTTATGTGATCCTGACTGTGGTTACAGGAAATTTTAATTTTCTTTCTAGCTGCTTGAAATATTTTCTCCCTGACCTAGGAGCTCTAGAATATAGCTCTAATATTCTTGGGAATTTTTATTTCAGGATGTGCTTCAGGAGGTAATCAGGGATTCCTTTGATTTTTATTTTACACCCCCCCCCCAACTCTAAGATATCATGGCAGTTTTCCTTGATGATTTCTTGAAATTTGATGTCTAGGCTCTTTCTTTGATCATGGCTTTCAAATGATACAATAATTTCTAAATTATCTCTTCTAAATCTATTTTCCAGGTTAGTTGGAGGGATTTGGGGGAAAAGTTTTTTTCTGACTAAATATTTCACATTTTTTTCTTCTTTTTTTTGTTCTTTTAACTTTTTAATTTTTCCTTAATGTCCCATGGAGTCATTAGCTTCCACTTGTCCAATTCTAATTTTTAAGGAATTATTTTCTTCAATTAGATTTTAATTCTCTTTTCCCACTTGGCCAGTTTTGCTTTTTGAGGAGTTCTGTTCTTCAGTGAATTTTTGTGACTTTTACCATTAAGCCAATTCTGTTTTTTAAGATGTTATTGTCAATATTTTTGTGCCTTTTATACCAAGCTGTTAATCTATTTTTAATAATTTTCACTTATTGCTCTCATTTCTTTTCTCAATTTTTTTTCCTCTACTACTCTTATCTTTTTCTTTAATTCTTCCAATATTCTTGTTAGGATTGTGTCAAGTGAGCATTTTTCTTTGAGGCTTTGTTTGTAAATGTTTTTACATTGTTTTCTTCTGAGTTTTTGTCTTGGTCTTCCCTGCCACCATAGTGGTTTTTATAGTTAAGTTGTTGTTGTTATTGCTGTGGCTGCTGCTGCTGTTTGTTCATTTTTATAGCCTATTTCTTGATTTCAAACTTAAAGTGGTTTTGTTTACCTAGGGGGTAAGGAGGAGTCACTGTCTCAGGCTTCAGGCTTTTTTTTTTTGTGCTGCTTTTTTCAGAGATAGTTCTGGGAGTTTACAAGTTTTTGGAGCTTCCAAGGTGGTGTGATCCTGAGAGAGGTATGGTCACTTCTCTACTTATCTGCCCTCTGGTCTTTACCCAGAAAGGGTCCCTGCTTCTCTGTGGCCACAGACACTAGTACTCCTCTTTCCCCTGGAACTGAGATGAAGGTCCCAACTCCCTTTTGACCAACTACCAGCACTACTCTCTGCCTTGTAACTATAATCCAAAACTGATATGGGCATTAGAGTTGTGAAGCAGTGCCAGCTGTACCCAGTTCCAGCAAAGTGTCTCCTCTAATATTTTTCTGACCAGTTGTCCAACTCCCTTACTATATCTGGGTTGAAAGCTCCTAAAGCTGCTACTGCTGCTGTAGCCACAGTTGCTATGGCTGAGTGTGTACATCCTTGATCTATTTTCAAGGTCAATTGTTGTTGCTATTAGATACTTTATATTTTCTTCCATTGTTTCAGTCTTTTGTCTTTGTTTACATAGTTCTTGTTTTCTCGTGGAATTATTGGCTTCTATATGGTTCACTATAATTTTTAGGGAGTTTGTTGCTTGTGTACTACTTAACATTTTATCCCACTTAAGCTAAGCTGCTAATTGCTTTTTCAATTCTTTCTCCCATAGTTCTCACATTTGTAATAATTTTTTTCCTTCTCATAAGAATGATAAATGATTTTTTAAAAATTAAAAACCATTTTTGTAACTCTTGATTCATCTTTTCCAGGCTGTATTTTGTTTGTTTGTTTGGGGGTAGGGAGGTGAGACTTTGTTTGTAGATGGTTTGGAATTAGTCTCTTCTGAGTTATTGTTTGCTCATTCTTCCAGGCTACTTCCTGATTTCAGCCTTGATGTTAGGACAGTGCTCTGTGTACTTCAGGAGCAAAGGTTTAGGTTCACTCTGCTCCTACTTTCTTGAGGCATTGAGTATCATGTTGTTTCAGGATTCCAAAGATAAAAAGCTTCCACCACTTCCAAAGAGCCCTATTATGGATCTAGAACCTCTTCTTGCCCTAACGTATAACCTCTCCTTGAGAGCTAGAGTGATCTGGACATGTCATGCTCCTGACCAGATCCCATCCTTAGTGCTCACATACTTTTCTATATGCTTTCCAATAATCCTGGACTGAAGAAATGACTTTTTCTTTCATTTCCTCATCAGGAATTGGTCTGGTATATTTTCTAGATCTATTTGGAGAGGATTTGGGGAAAAGTTAAGGTTTTATTTCTTGATGCTACACCATCTTGGCCCCACTTACTCTAGGAGCAACTTATATAAATTGCCCCCCTACTCCTCCAGCATTCTTGCTTTGGCCTCTTATCTGTGAGAAGTAGGACAGGACAAGCTGATTTCTGCTGCACTCAGTAGTGCTTTTGTTGGTGCTATATACCATGAATTAAATCTTCTTGCTCTGTCTGTTCATAGCTATCATTATGTCCTGTTTCTATAAAGAAAAGATAATGTGACATATTGGAAGAAAAGTTGACTTTGGGTCCAAGAAAACCTGAGTTCAAATTCCATCTCTGATCCATACTGGCTGTTTGGCCCTGAGAAAGTCACTTAACTTCTCAATGCTCTAGGCAATTTGAACATTGTAAATTGAAGAGAAGGAACCAACCTGTCTTAGCTCTCAGTAGAAGGAGTTTCCTCATTTGAGAGCTGACTATATCAACACAATCACAGGCCCAATCTCTTGGCAACTGGTATTACTTCCATTTATACTCCCTCTATTTGCTAGGAAGTAATAGGACCAGTTGCCAAGAGACTACAGCCATGAAATTAAGACTCTCACTCCCTAGAAGGAAAGCTATGACAAATCTGGACAGCATATTAGAAAGCAGAGGCATCACCTTGGTGACATAGATCCACAGAGTTGAAGCTATGAGTTTTTTTTCTAAGAGTAAAATATGGCTGTGATGGTAGAATGATAAGAAAAGCTGAGCCCCACAGAATCAGTGTTTTTGAATTGTGGTGCTAGAGAAGACTTTTGAGAATCTCTTGGACATCATGGAGATCAAATCAATCAATACTTAAAGAAATTACTTCAGACTATTCACTGGAAGGTCAAATATTGAAGCTGAAGTATAAATACTTTGGCCACATCATGAGAAGACAGGACTCTTTGGAAAGACATTGGTGTTAGGAAAGATTGAAGGCAAAAGGAAAAGGGGATGGAAGCGGATAAGATGGATGTGTAGTGTTATGGAAACAACAAAACAAGAACTTGGATAGACTTTGAGAGATAATAGAGAACATAAGGGCCTGGTGTGCTAGGGTCCATGGGGTCACAAAGAGTCAGATATGACTGAATAACTGAAGCAACAACAACAACAACAACAATCCTTATTCCTTACTGTAAAATGAAGTAGCAGCTTTTCACTCTTGTTAATGTTACTAACATAAACTAGATAACATGCAGCCTAAGTATAAGGAATAAAGAGGTAGCAAAGGTAGGGTAGTGATTCCCATTTGAAATCACAAACACTTTGTTTTTATTGTATTAGGATATTTTTGTTCCACTTTCTCTTTTAAATCAATACTTTGTCTCTACAGTTAGTTTTACTTAATCTACCCTATTACAACTGTATTCCCACTGTTTGCCCCTTGTTCCTTCCCTCATACACTTCTTAAGCTTTATCTTTAGGATTTGATTTTTGAAAGTCTGGTTTTCTTTTCTTTGTTGCTCCTTTGCTCTTTCAACTATTGGGATATAAATCTTATTTTTCATAAATCTTTTTTCCTGCTTTTGTTTAAAAAATTTGCCTCCCAAGAGGGATTTTTTAATGTCCCATTCTCAAAAACAGCATTTTATACTGTTTTCTCCATTGTGAGCATATTTTTCTCTAGAACTTTTTGATTGCATTTTTTGGTTTAACTTAATTTTCTTTTTTTAAAATGCATAGCTGGCCTCAAACACTTAACACTTACTAGCCGTGTGACCCTGGGCAAGTCACTTAACCCCAATTGCCTCACCAAAAAAAATACATAGTTTTTTTTTTAATTATACTTTCTAGTTACCTACTGCAAATTTTTACATTTATTCCAGGAAAGACTTATTTATTCTCAATTTCCTTTTATCTTATTTGGTAGCTATCTCTAATCCCCTATTAGACAAGCTTTCTCCCATAGCCTATGTACTACTAATATGAACATATTTTCATGTAAAATGTTTGTTATTTATTTTAATTAGTGGTATTAGATCATCATAATCATGGTTGGACTGCATAATGTTTGCATGATTATTTGAAATATGTTAACACTTGAAAAATTGATTTTGTTGTATGATTTTAAATTTATGTTGCTTTTGTTGATACTTCTTGTTCTTTATGTGTTATGTATT
Source organism: Dromiciops gliroides (assembly GCF_019393635.1). NCBI lineage: Eukaryota > Metazoa > Chordata > Mammalia > Microbiotheria > Microbiotheriidae > Dromiciops > Dromiciops gliroides. The sequence goes on from NC_057862.1 coordinate 272,077,663, forward strand.
TATTACATAGAACCTTGCTTAGTGTAATGGGCTGGCTGTGTTGTTCAAATGTCAAATGTACATTTGCCTAAAACCCTAGGCAAGCACTTAAATGGAAGTGAGAATAACCAATACAAGAATAATCTCAAGGTCTTCTCTGAAGAACTTTGGAATTGGTTGTAAGACATGGGAGACTGGCATAGGACTGCCCAGCATGGAGTGCCCACATGAATTAAAGTGCCGTGCTCTATGAGCAAAGCAGAATTTCAGTAGCTCAGAAGAAATGTGAGATATACACATTTAGAGACACCTCTAATCCAAATATTCATATGGACTATTTGTGCCCAACCTGTGGTACAGCCTTCCAAACTCATACTGTTCTGATCAGCCACAGTTGAACACAATGTACCTTGACCCCAACATACTGATGTCATTTTGGTCCTCTTTGAGAATGAAGAACAACAAACAACCATTGTGGCATAATCTTGAACTATTTTTTTTTAGCTTAAGATAATATTATTAGTCTTGTTGAATTTGTCAAACATGAAACATTCCCTTGAAAAGCTGTGTGTAGAAGTGGTTTAAGGGTACTGTCATGTTATAGAAATTAAACATTATAGAATCCTCCTAATATTAAGAGTAGACCCAGATTATAAGGCATAAATATTGCAAAAGATTTCAGAGTATACTAGTACAATGCCACATAAAGTCACTCAGAAAGTGATCCAATTCATTTGATTTACTCATTCAAGTAAATGATCAAATTAATCAAATCAGATTGTTCAAATAAGACTCATTCAAATTCATCATTCAATTAATCATCATTCAAATATTCCTGATGTACTAGAAGAAGGAGATAGTTCCTTAGAACTAATTAGAAAGCCATTTTTTGCCGAGGAGGAAATGCTTGTGAAAATGGTAGCTCTACTAAGCTCTCCTACAGAGAAACTGATAGTCACATTCAAGTATGGAAGTTAAATTTTCCCTATATACAAGACTGAGGCCAGAACTCTTCCTGTAGCAGACAGATATCATAGACTCCAATTTTAGATCTTAAAAAAAAAAAAGCACGTTCCCCAGGAGAACATTAGGAGACTCGAGTCATCTAGGTTTCAGATATTCTAAGGCACAGGCAGTACACAAGCATTTATTAAACATTTACTATATGCCAGAAACTGTGGTAAGGTATGGGGTACAAAGAAAGGCAAAACCAAAAACAAAACACAATGCCTACTCTCAAGGACTATACATTATAATAAGGAAGGCAACAGATAAATAACTAGGTATATACAAGATACACACAGAATAGATGAAGGTAATCTGAAAGATGAATGTATTAGGAAATGGGGGTAGGAGTTGAGAGGAAGACTGGGAAAGGTTTCCTACAGAAAGTGGGATTTGAACTAAATCTTGAAGGAAGCCAAGGAAATGAAGAGTCAGGAGAAAGAACATTACAGATATGGAAGACAGCTCAAAGGAATGTCATGTTCAAGAAATGAGTCCAGTGTTGGTCTGGGACAACAATCAGAAAAGATGAGTAGAATGATGGAGAGTTTCAAAGGGATAGCTCTTGACTCTGTGTAGGGCCTTGAAACCAAACATCTTTAATTCCCCTGAAAGATTTGTTTACAAAATCTCCAGATGAATTGATATTTATGAAAGACCATGGAATGATATATTGCATTTGTCATTCTATTATTCAACATATAGGAAAAAGGCCTGACTATAGTCATGGATGCTTGATTGCACAGGCACTTTAGAAAGTGGATAAGGTCAAACTTCAGGAAACATGTAAAACTGTGCTGGCATATGAGTCTAGAGGGCTGGCTGAAACAATTACTAATAGAAATAGATAGCACGTTATCCCTAGAAAGACTCAATGACCACTGACTTAGGAATATCTTGAGTTATATTGCAGTGTCAGAAGCCCAAAGAAGATCAGATAAAAGAGGTAATAGTGGACAAAACTGTTTTTGTAAAGATAATGGACCAAGGTAATAAAGGAAATCAAACACCTGACACAAGAATATTTCCATCAGGAAATGGTCAGAGAAGCAGACTCCTCTTCTGTTACAATTATGGATTAGATTGCCATATATAAATATGAATATAAATATGCCTGTATATATACACACATATATAGCAACATACTGCATATAAGACAAGAAACAGGACAATAAATCTCAAGTTACCATCATTTTTCAATTTTTTCAAGTTTTCAATCATTTTACAAGAGTATTTTAGAAAAATACCTTTAAGGACTAGACTTGGTAGACTGAGTGCTAAAAACTTCCTATATCTGGGAAGTTCCCTGATGAAATTGTTAGTGTCAGTAGGAAGAGAGATGCTATGACCCAGACATGTTCACACCCACAAACACTCACTGAAGTTTCAGCACTGATTAGAACTAATTGTCACCTATACAAAATACCAATAGTATATTATAAACAGCATATTGGGACCTAATGCCTATATATTTTGAACATTCATGCAGTCTGTGCAAAGGCCAACAAAAGAATAAAGATGTTATGACTCAGGAGTGTGTCCCAAAGTTTATTTTTAAATTTTATTTATTTATTTTATATTCTTCAACTTTAATGAAGCTTTTAATCATCCCAATTACTATCTTTCCTGATTAGGAAATCCTAGGAAGGATTTTCTAAGTAAACCAGCAACTAGAGATAGTTTTAGCTCCTTCTTGCTTATCTTTAAATATTTAATTTCTTTCTCTTGAAATGTTATTGCTAGCATTTCTAGAAAAATATAAAATAATATCAGAAGGAATGGGCATCTTTGCATTACTCCTATATTCACCAAGAAGATTTCTAGTGTTTCACCATTACATATTACTTGGTTTTAGATAGATAGTTTTATGATCTTAAAAATCCTTCTCTGACCATACTTTGTAGAGTTGTGTTGGATTTTTTTAAAGAACAAATGAGTGTTGTCTTTTTCTGAAGTTTTTCCTCTAACTATTGAGACAATTATGTAGTTTTTGATGTTTTTTGTTTTAAATTGGTCTAAATATTTTTTATTATTTTCTTAATGTTGAACCATTGCTGCATGCATAGCATAAATCCAGTGGGAAACAATTATTTCTTGGATTGATTGCTGCAGTCTGTGACAGGATTTCATTTAAATTTTAAAATTGATATTATTTAATAACTTATCTATTATTATCTTTATTTTATTTACCTTTCCCTGATTTAAGTATTAGTACTATATTTGTCTCATAAGAAAAGTTTGATGGGGTGCTTTTTCCATTTTCATAATAATTTGTGAATATTGATACTAATTATATCTTATCTTCTTTTCTTTACCCCATTTTCCTCCTCTCTTTACAAAGGAGATGGTGGTGAGAGAGTTTTCTCAGCACTAATGCTTTGTGCTTGATCTGCCTCGGCTCCATCATCTCCCTTTCCTCCCTTTATCCTGACTCCAATAAAATATCCTTGCCCCTTCTTTCCTTAAAAACTCTTCTTCACAATCCACCTTTTGAGGTTGAAGTTTATTTTGCCTCTTATTAAATCTTCCCTGAATCTACCTTTTCTCTTGTCACCCACTCTTTCATCTCCCAGTTCCATTCTATTTTCCTGTTGTTAAATGTATTGCTATATCAAATTCTTTATGCATATGCACAAAGGGGTGTTTGTGTGTGTGTGTGTGTGTGCGCGCACATGCACATTCTGCCATTCTTTTGCTGATCCAGATGAAAGTGAGGTTCAAGTTATACTTCCTTCCTCCCTGCCTTTGTCTTTGTTTATATATTCTACTTCCACACACCAAATTGTGAAATAGTAAGTTCTCCCCCTTTTATGCCCTTTCCCCCCTGGTATATTTCTTTCCCCCTCCCTCTTCTTTATTCTTTTAAGGTCATCAAAACAATAAAAAAAATCCAAGAGTTCTGTCTTACTTAACTCTCTCCATGACCTTTGATGACATTAAGGTTCTGAGGGAACATTAGTTTCTTCTCTTGTTCTTAGAATGTAAATATTTAATCCTTGGATTGTCCTTCCAAAGGCTCAAACATATTTACCTTTTTATCTCTCTTTTGATGCCTGCATTTACATTTCAAAGTTTCTACTCAGCCTTGGTCTTTTCATCATGAATGCTTAGAAGTATTCTATTTCATTAAAAGTCTATTCTCTTCTTTCTTATGGCTAAATTATTCTTGGTAATAAGCCTATATCTTGACTTTTGTAATATCTTATTCCATCCTCTTTTTTCCTTTATTATGGTTGCCACCAAATCTCATTTGATCTTGACTGACTCCTTAGTACTTGAACTCTTTATTTCTAGATGCTTGCATTATTTTTCCATTGACTATAGCTTTGGTTTTTGGCTATGGGATCCCTGGGAGTTTTCATTTAAGGGATTCTTTCTGTAGGTAATTGGCTGACTATTTCTATTTTCACTTCACCCTTTAGTTAGGATAGGGCAGTTTCATTCATGATTTCATTAAATGTGGCATCCAGGCTCTTTTTCTTCCATCATCACTTTCAGATAGTTCTATGATTCTTAGATTTTTTTTTCCTTCCTCGACCTGTTTTCCAGACTGGATATTTTAATATGAAATATCTTATATATTTTTCCATTTTTTCAGTCTTTTGTCTTTGTTTTTAATACTTCTTATTTTCTCCTGAAGTCATTAATTTCTTTTTCAACCATTCTGATTTTCAAGGAGTCAGTTAAGGATATGGTTTTACACCTCTTGTTCTAAGTTCTTAATACTCATTACAAGGTTTTTTCCTCTGGAATTCTATTGTACATTCCAGTTTTTTCTCTACATTTATCTCATTTACTTTACCATTTAAAAAAAAGTATTGCTTAATTTCTTCCAAGAATTCTAATTGGCTTTTATAGACAAACTGTGTTTTTCTTTCTTCCTTCCAGTATCAGTCTTTGGCTCTCTGTGATCCTGCTCAAGATCAGAGAAATAGCTACAGACTTCTCTCTGCTCTGAACTTCCTTTGCCAGTACACAACTGCAAGTCCCAGACTCTATCCTTCCTCAGCCCTGCTCCAGGGTCAAAGTAACATGGCTTTGCTAGTTATCTCATGTCAACAGGTTTCAGAGGAAGACCTAATCAGTTGATCACTAGACTGACTAAGATTACAAGTTACATGTATATCCAGGCAATGATAAAGATTGCCTATGTGAAGTATAACTTGTATTTGTAATGATAAACTGGTAAGTGTGCAGAGTTCAGCATGCTTGACTGATACAGATTCTTTACCTAGGAGAGGCTGGAGAATCTCTTGCCTGGAGATTTGTAATAATATGTAATGAAAGTGATTTGAAGAGTCATTATAGAACCAGTTTCAGTTGACTATGTGATGAAGTGGTCATTTGAACATTTTTTTTCTTCAACTATGCTCTTGGTGGATCTTCTGGACTGCTTTTCTGATGGTATTTAGAAAGGGACAAAGCTCTAAGGGTAGAGACTTTGGGCCCTCTTTGCCAAGGCTGATACGTGACCCTGTAGCTCCAGACCTGGGTTCTTTGCCTACTTCAACATTTGTTTGTTGGTTTCTTTTGTTTTCATTTTAAGTGAAGTGACAGCAGTGTCCCAGCAGCTGGGTTTTTGCAGGTAGGTGAGCATCAATGGTCCAAGGAGCAAGGACTGACCCCCAGGACACAGTCCATGATATCTGACACAAGAACTCATCCAACAGTCATACTACACCTAGACATAACTTGTCAGTGTTATATAGTAACTTTCCTAAAGGGAGTGATCTCACTTTCCTCACTTTAACTTACATAAAGAGAATGGAGGAATGTGTCCCATGATCAGGTGTCTCAGGAAAATGTTTGCAGTTTTTATTTTCATACATATACACATATTCATATGCATAGTAGTAGGCCTCCACCAGTCACAGATGACCATGAATCAGCGCCTTGAAGAGCCACAGGCCACAGTGTGGCTGTGCAGTCCGATACGGGAGCCGCAGCTCCTGAGTGACTTATAACCGGTAACTGCTGCATCCCATGTTGTATCTACCCCATAAGGAGTAGCTGGAGTATCCTCTACAGGGTGCCGGCCTGGGCAGATCAGTATGGAAAACAAGCTGTTGCCCATGCAGCAGGTTTTCCCTCTCCACGACATTGGTGGATACAAAGGAGAGGCAGAGTCAATACAGTTTGGCACCAGTGAGGCTGCAGGAGTTGCCAGAAGGATGTGACACTGCCTAAGGGACTCTGACTCTGGGTGAACTCCCGAAGCCTTTCCCATATATGGGTATAGCTGCAAGGCAGTGGAGGTTTAAAATCAGGGTTCCTTCCCCTAGGTGGGTTGCCTGCCAAGGCTAACAAGCCCCACCTGCCGGAAGTGACTGGTTTTAAGGCGCCAGTGACTCGCCTCTGCCCCTTCTCCTGTTAGTGGAAACAGTTCCACCACGAGGCCAGGAGTTGGGCTTTGGTTGTCAGAGGCTATTTGAGACGCAGGCCATTGGAGCATTTTATAGAGAGTAAATATAGATAGATATCATTTTCTAAAATTCAATTGATTTGAAACAGTTACATGGAACTGGGACAATATTGGCACCTAAGAGTTAGGGGAACATATCCAGTGGAGGTTCAAATCAATAGCATTAGAAAATAGAAACTCAATTTTTAGTTTTTTAAAATTTTTTGAGGTTTTTCCCTTGTGCTATGATTCTTCTTTCACAACATGACTAATGCAGAAATGTGTTTAATGTGATTGTACACATATAACCTATATCAGATTGCTTTCTGTCTTGGGGAGCGGGAAGGGAAGGGATGGAGGGAGAAAAATTTGGAACTAAAAATTTTATGAAAACAAATGTTGAGAACTATCTTTACGTGAAACTGGAAAATAATAAAATACTTTTGTGATTTAAAAAAATTGAAAATAAAGGGGAAAAAAGAAAATAGAAACTCCAATCCCCTCTGGTTACCCTATGATACTGAGGGGCAAACCAGGCTGCTCATGGGGGAATAAGGCCAGAGCCTACTTGCTACACATATATTTGGATATTTAATGCTGCACATTTAATGACTACATTTTGAGTTGTGCTTCTATTTTATTATGTTAATTGTTATATATGTGTTGCATTTTAGTATTACAAAGTCTATTCTTTTACTTATACTATATCATATATATGTATGTCTATATGCTGGCAGTTTTATTTGTTATAGGCCTGTTGATATTGTTATAGCTAGCTAGCTTTATTTTGTTTTGTTTTCTATTTATAAATATGCATACACTCTTGGGGTGTGCATGTACTCTGTTCTGCATATAATTTGTACATTTAACCTCTGAATTGCCCTATGTAATGATGCATTACCCTTGTGATATTCCATACTTCAAGGTGATGGTGTGTCAAAGATATCAGTGAGCCATACTTTGTTCTCATCTAACTTTTAGGAATATCATATTTTTAAGTGAGAGCTCTAATGAGAAAGAAAACAAAACTAAATGCCATCAAAAGATACAATTGAATTCAAAATTTCCTAGTTTAATATCATATTTCAAGTACGCTTGACTGATTTTTCACAAGGCACTGTAAATTTTCTGGACTTAAGGAAGAATGTTAACTACATTAACATGGAAGGTAAGAAAACAAACATTTACTGAGCTAGGTATTGTGATGGGTAATTTAGATATATTACCTTATTTGATCCTCACTACAACCCTAGGAGATAAGTATTATTATTATTCCCATTTTACAGTTAAAGAAACTAAAGAAGACAAATGTTAAATAACTTGACCAGGGGCACCCAACTAGCTCAAATGATCTCTCAGTCTTATAGAGAGATCTTACACTGCTTCTACATGACCTTTCATCCCACACATACTCTGTGTGTGTGTATGTGTGTGTATGTGAGCATAATGCAAGATGGGAAAGTGAAGAAGTGAACTTTGGAAAAATGGTAAGGTACTTAATTTTATTTGGAATTGGCACTGATGACCTATTGATGCTAAGCTAAAGAAATGTGTAATCTGTATAAGCTCTAGGGAGTCCTATCACAACTCTCAGTCTCATTGATTAGTCTCAGGTCCTGGAGCAAGGCTACAGTTCCCCTTCATGGTTCTAGGGGTACCCCTGAGAAATTAGTAGTTACTTCTTCAAGCTCCCATTTGAGCTCCAATCGTTCTGTTCTCTCCAGTATTAACAGCGGAGAATCACTTTAGTCACCCAAACTTTTGCTAAGGTTATATAATAAGAACAGATGAAACAAAGCATCCCCTCCCAAAGTCTGCAGCACACTTTCCTACAAGTACCCAAAGAGTCCAGTAGAAAATGGGTTCAAGCTTAGAAAGCCCACAAGGCCAAAAAAAACCAAAAGAAAACAAAAAACAAAAACTTGTAGCTCCTGGGTATTGCTAGAAGTTCTTTTCTCCCATTGGTGGAGTGCTCAAGAAGTTTTCCTTAGGCATGACAATTTCTTTGTTGAGTTCCTTGGCCCCTCATCTTATTTCTTTTCATGTCTTAACAGATCCCAACCCTATATTATTTCCAACATTTGCCTCCTCTGCTCCTACACAGACTGTTGAATAGAGCTGAAGTAAGTCTCTTATCTGAATTGGCTGGGTCCAAAAAATTGTCTTCTAACCTCATCTGGGCCCTGAATTCACAAGGAAATCTTTTTACTCTTTCCAGATTGATTCTCTTTCCCATTTCCCACAGTGGCTAATGTAAATGTTTTCTTCTCTCCTCAAAACTCCCACACCAACCCACTTTTTCTGCTATATCTTTTTAGCTGAGGACCATTATTCCTAATTTACTGAGAAAATAGAAGCCATTCCCCTGAGCTCTCCCTTTTCTTTTTCTCACCACCATCCTTAAAACACTCTGACTAGACCCTACTTTAGTCTAGTCTGACTAGACCATCCCTTCAAGTAATCAGCCTGTATCTTTCCTCCTTTTCTTAGCCAAGTTCCTTGAAAAAGCTATCAATACTCATTACCTCCACTTTTCCTCTCATTTATTTCTCAGACTTTTGTAATATAGCTTCTGACCTCATCACTCAACTGAAATTGCTCTGTCTAAAATTACCAATGATTGTTTAATTAGTAAGTCTGAGGGGTAGAATGCAGCTGTTGGACCAGTTTCTGTGTCCATGGTTTGATTCTCCCTTTATGTACACAGTAAGAAAAAATTCCCTGGCTCAGTTAGGAAAAAGCAAACCACTAAATGAATTCTTTGGCAGTTCTGGTGCTATGCCCCAGAAAAAGTACTGCTTTCTGACTTCAGTATATCTGACAGGGAAGTCTGCCTTCAGACTCCTGGCCTCCCTTAGGTACAATGACCTTTTGAAATCTCTAAGTAGGGACAAGGTGAAAGTTGGCTTCTTTTTTAGTGTACCTTTACTGAATGAGAAGGGGAGGAAGCAAAGGTATGGCTTTTCCAACATTCTTTTGAAAGGGATTCCAACAGGTGAGTGTTTAATTTTCCTTGTCTTTATCCAAACTACTCAATGTGATCTTCTTGGGAGTCTTGGTATCTTGTACTCTTTCTTATAATTTCCTTGCTATTGGTGGGGGAGTGCAAGGGAGATATTATTGGATAGGTTTCTAATAATTCCATAGCTGTCAGGAAAGTTCTCCCTAATAACCCTCAATTATGGAGAGGTTTCTCCCTAAGAAGGCCCAACTGGTGGGGAGAAGTTTCTGATAATTTCTTCTGAGAGCTTTTTTCCCTTTCTGGTCTTGGTAGTTAACTTTTTATATGTGTCTGGTGGTTGTCACATCAACTTCAGGTTTACTTTGCCTTTGATTCTCACTCAGTAAGCTCAAAAGTGTCTATTTTGTGTTGTTATGTATACTGTCTGTTGTTATAGAGGCACCTATCCCAACTTTACATCTTGTGTGTGAACTAAGTTCCAGCATAAAAGGGGTGTTTTCTCAGCTTGTATGTAAAAAGTATATTTAGAGTGATTTGTAACTAGAAACTGTTCCTAGCAGTTGAATGAATACCAAGTTAACTGTTTCCTCTAGGTAGCTTTAAGGAATTTCTTTAAATTAGTTATGAAAATAGAAGGTGACCCAGGAAGGTTTCCCCTGTTAGGAAATGAGAAGAAAGAATTAAAAGAAAAGTTAAATCTGTATGAAAAAAAAAGTTAACTTCAAACAATTAGTGCTAAGGGTCTGTCAAAACTATAATTGGAATGGATCCCAGAAAAGGCTGATTACCTATTGTATAATGCCTACAGGAGTTTGGGAATTTTTTTTCTCTTTCTAATGTATATGATTAACCCTTAAGTGAGAAGGGATTTTTTTTAATGAAGTTAATTTATAAAGAAAAAAAGAATTTCAGCAATACAATCATCCAAGACAATTCCAAAGAACTCACGGTGGAAAATGTTCTCCACATCCAGAAAAAAAGAACTGTGGATTCTGAATGCAGATTGAACCATACTATTTTTACTTTTGTTTTTGTTTTTTCTTTTTTGAGGTTTTCCCTTTTCTTCTGATTCTTCTTTCACAACACAACTAATGCAGAAATATGTTTAATCTGATTCTACATATATAATCTATATTAGCTTGCTTTCTGTCTTGGGGTGGGGGAAAGGAAGGGAGGGAAGCAGAAAAATTTGGAATTAAAAATCATATGAAAACAAATGTTGAAAACTATCTTTACATTAACTGGAAAATAATAAAATACTTTTATGATTTAAAAAATAAGAGTTTGATAAGCATTCTTCATTTACTATAATCTAGTCAATGTGGGAATAGGGAGAGATAATGCAAGTTATAATGGAAACACAAGTAAGTTCTTACCAAATTTCATAGTGAAATATTTCTGAATTTGCAATAGATCATTAAATTGGAGCTGAAGAAATTTAAGCAACCAACTTCATTCCTTTATACTCTCTCTTATGGAGACAGACTTGGATATAGGAGTTCCCTCAAACCCTGGTACTGACTTCATTTATTACTAAAAGTACTTTCATTTAAACCCTCTCTCCTAGTAGCTTCTGCTACTGAAAGAGGGACTATTTCCCCTAGGAAAAGTTTCAGTTGCCCACAGAAACCAACTTGAATATATGATTTGGTTTAATTCAATTGTTTGTCAAATTGAAGGAATTTCACCTAGATACAGTTGTACTTAGCACCTAAGGAAAAAAAAATTTGAAAGAACTAATTCATCCAATACACTGAAATAATGCTATATAGAAAAAAGACAGAAACAGGAGTAAAAGGAAAAACTGAAAATTAAATTGAGGAACATGAAATATATTTTTAAAGCAGGAGAGTTTGATTAAAAAATTAAGAGGGATGTGCTAAAAATAAATTTTGAAGCATCCATGAAAAATAAATATACAGTAACTTACAGAATTACTTTAAAGGGCAAGATACTTGCAGCCTAGTGGAGATTTAGACAACTGATTTTTGAAAAAAAGATTCATAGAAAAACATCTCTCTGTTAGAAACTGTTCAGAATAGGAAATTGAGAAGAAAATTCCTCTTCAGATAGTTGAGGGTGATTTAAAATGATTTCCTAACTTCACATATGTTTATAAACTGGTATGGATTTAGAAAAGAGAGCAGGAATCATGGAACAATTTTTAAATGGAGCAATTAGTTAAACAGTTGGGGACAATTATCATCTCTATAGAACAGTTGATCTAAGCTGTTGATAGTTTGTTAAATCATAATGTTCCACCTTTTCAGATGTGAAGTAATTTGGAGGGGTTTGAGGTGGTATTCCAGCATGTAATATCAAAATTGGGAGACAGAAGTAGAGTATTTTCTCCATCAGTTACTTTGGAGATTCACTCAGCTGGACTAAGGTTATTAAATTGATGGCAATAAGTTCTGTTTTGTGTTTTATATATGAATTGTTTACAAGATTGTTTTGTGTTGATGCTATGTATATGAATTGTAAACACTCTAAGTACAGAAAAAATTATCAAACTGTGCAGTGAATTATGGGGAATGATATCTAGAGTATTCCATTAGGCTTGCGGGTTCATAGACTTGAGGGTTCAGAGGGACATAGAACTCCTTCTGCCTAATGACTGGTTAAGCAAGTAAAATGTGCACACCCGTATATTGAGTTAATTTAGTTTTTTGCAAATAGCTTGAGACCTAAAGCAAAAAATCAAGAGTACAATTAAATATGTAACAGGTGTAAAATATGATTTTAAACTAGGGGCTTCAGTCTTTTATTCTCCAATGGCAGGAAGAACAAATGTGTCTTGATAGCTAATATCTTAGCTAGAAGACCAGAAACATGTCCCTGAATTTTCAGCTTAAAAAAAAGGAGGGAGGGAATTGCAAATTGTAAGCCTAAGTATAAATTGAAATCAGAAATGAATAGACATTGGAGTTCCTCTGAAAAGAGGAATTAGAAAATTGGGATTTAACTCAGAAAAATTTAAATTAATTATGACAAAAAAGTTTCATGTGCTTTATGAAATTTATACATCTGGGCACAAGATATCTCTACAATACCTAGATGTATCTGACTCCTATTTATCCCTTACTAACCAGATGGAGAAATGATACTTCTACAAGCAATTTATTAAGGCAGGGCTTCTTAAACTTTTCCCACTCATGACCCTTTTGCAGTGGAGAACTTTTTAATTGACCCCAGGTATAGAGGTATAGCTATACATAATCTTTTACTGTTGCCAAATTTTTTGCAATCCCCATATTCAGGTACATGACCCCACATGTTGAAACCCACAATTTAAGAAGCTTTCTTTCTACTAAGGAGTTTGTTTAATACTATAAGTAGGCAATACCACTTTAAGAACACCAGAGTGCATTTCACAAGACTAGGAAAATCCTGAATGTTATCAAAAGGTTAAATAAGCTGTCTACCCTATATTTAAATAATGAATTTAGGGATTTTCCCTCTTTTAAACCTGAATGCAAATGTTTGTCAAGTATTTGCTACAGTTGTAAACAAATCTCAGTGTCAATATGTTAATTTTAAAGGTAATTTCACTTTGCTTTTAATGAATTAATGAATGAACAAATTAATGAAAAAACACTTTTTGTGAGTTTACTATGAGCCAATCACTGGGAACACATATAGGAAAATGAAAGTTCCTGCTCTTAAGGAAATCACACTCTAATTTGGGGAGACATCACATAAAAGAGAATTCTGCTGCAGAGTGGATAGAGACTCAGAAATCTTTAAGGCACATCAGGTCTGGAGGGTATATGTAAGAGGTGGGACAGATCATAAAGTCTGGAAGACATTCGGACAAAATGGGAGAGCATATAGTAAGGCATGGTGGTCTTCCATCTTTCCAAAAGGAGATTAGAGGAAATATCTTGGACTTCAAATTTGATGTAATATTTTCTTTGTCAGTAAATATGTCTGTGTTTACAAATCATCACTGTTCAAGGTGTAAATACTGGAAAATACTACATGGCAAATCCCCAAACCTTTTCTAGATGGATGTTTCTATGAATGGAAGGTTTCCCACTTGTCATATCACAAACCTACTTCTTATACTCCTTGAATAAGGTAAACATATGATGCAAACTTTAACCAGGATCAAAAAGAGTTGAGGGAGCCTTGGTCCTAAATACTCAGGAAATTTCACCCTGTGATTTTCATGCTCAGAACAGAGAATTTACAACAATGACTCTCTTCCCTCATTTTACAGTAAAATCCTCTGATCAATAATGGAAAAGACCAATACCATTATTAATCCCTAAAAGGGCAAGAAGGATAAAATAGCTTTTTTGTAAACAGCATTGGGGTGGTCCCATACAACCACACTATAACTTGCCTTATGAGATGATCACATCAATCTAAGTATGGAATATGCCACATCTTTGTTTGTTTCCCTCTTTAAGGATCATTATTCTCTAGGCAATTTTTGAAGTCGCTCCTATTCTTCAAGTTAGAAATTGGGAAAAATATTTGAAGACTGATAGGGTATCAAAAGGTTAAATAAGCTACCTACACTATATTTAAATAATGAATTTGGGGATTTCCCCCCTTTTAAACCTGAATCCTAATGTTTGTCAAGTATTTGCTACAATTATAAACAAAGCTCAGTATCAATATGTATTCATGGTAATTTTAAAGGTAATTTCACTTTGCTTTTAATGAATTAATGAATGAACATTACCCTGCACAATTGTGCCTAAATCCTTATTCTCTTATCTTGGTGATATGCACCAAAGAATGGAACACATAAGAAAAAAAATGATTTGAATAGTTAGAAAAATTGACATGCTTCAAATTTTCCCATAGAGACCATAAGTATAATACCTGAGCTAACTATTTGTCTAATTCTACAGTGTAAAAAAGCCAACTCATGCCAGGAAGAGTGCCTAAAAATGCATATATAGATTTGTTCAAGTGTAGAAATATTATCATTATGGGGTAATGTTGTATGTTGGTATGCATGATGGGTAGAAGCAATCCCTGCATGAAGACATGATTCTGCTACAGTCAGCAAAATACTTAATTAAGAATTAATTCTTTTTTTTTTTTTTGGTGAGGCAATTGGGGTTAAGTGACTTGCCTAGGGTCACACAGCTAGTAAGTGTTAAGTGTCTGAAGTCACATTTGAACTCAGGTCCTCCTGACTCCAGAGCTGGTGCTCTATCCACTGTGCCACCTAGCTGCCCCTAAGAATTAATTCTTAATTGGTAACCCTCTGTCCATAGCAACTTCAAAGGCTACTTTATAGGATAAACCATAAAGGATATCGGCAAGACAATACAGGCCCAACCACATTTTCAATGCCCATGTGACCCCATCTTACAAAAACATTAAAATGAAAAATTAGAATAAAACAAAATAGTTAAAATTCAATGTAAATAGATTTACTTATGCTTTACTCATACCCTTCATGAGTTAAAGGTCTACCATTAACAGGGAACCTGTATTTCTGTGAGATCAAATGTTAATGGATAGACGATTTTCTGACCTACCAGTGGTTGATGAATTAAGTGATTAATATGTTATTAATAAAATATATGCAGGTAGGATCTCCCTTCCTCAAAGAACTAGAGGAACTCTGGTATCTGATCTAGCTTGATGATTGGATCAAGATGATCAAGATGCCAATGTTATAGTTTAGGAAAAAGATGAAGAGAACCTGACCTAATGTGATGGCTTTGTGAATATTGAGAAGAGGATGGATGCCAGAGAGAGTGTAGTGGTAAAAGAGGCAATATTTGACAGTTAATTGGATGTAAGAGATGAACAAGAATGAGGATAAAAGGATTAAATTCTTAGTATTATACTTTTGTAGAATCCTAGTCTCAGTATCAACACTGCCATGAAGTAATATCTTCCCATATGAATATGAGTGACCTTGTCTCCATTCTGAGGTACAACCAACTCTACCATGATCCAACAAAGTCTAGCAGTAGCAGAATGATCAGTGGAAAGAAAAACTGTCACTCCAGAGGAAATGGAATTGACAAAGGCACCTCCAAGATACAAATAACTTTTGGGCTTTGAACAGAATACACCTTTGTCACTTACCAAATTATCCAAGACCTAACCCCGACCTGATTCTGTGAGCATGGAACATTGCATATGAGTTGAGAGTGGGGAGAGCACTGGTATTCAGTGCTATTCTATTCCATACCCCCCAAGCACTCTGCAGATTTAGGCAGATTATGTCCTAGTTTTCAAGGGAAGTCTGTACCATAATAAGACAAAATTGTAACACATCCCTGACTCCCCAAACAGGTTTTTAGTTTTTAATTGTATACATAGTTAATAGGATACTTAATGACCCAAAACAAGGAAAGAATTTGTCCAACCTGATGGGTAACTGAATTTACCTTGGTAAGTTTGGAATGGGCCTTGAGAGATGTCCTTATGTTCCTTTTTTAAATAAATAGTACTTTATTTTTCCCAATTACATGTAAAAAATAGTTTCCAGAATTCATTTTTTATAAGATTTTGAGTTCCAAATTTTTTTCCTTCCTCACATCCCCCCTTCCTGATATAGGTTATACATGTACAATCACCTTAAACATATTTCCATATTAGTCATGTTGTGAAAGAAGAAACAAGACAAAAGGAAAAAGCCATGAAAAACAAAAAACAAAAAGAAAGTGAAAATAGTATGTTTCAATCTGCTTTCAGACTCTATAGTTCTTTCTGCATGTGGATAGCATTTTCCATCATGAGTCTTTTGGAATTGTCTTGGATCATTGCATTACTGGGAAGAGCTAAGTCTATCATAATTGATCATTGTACACTGTTGCCATTAGTGTACAATTTTCTCCTGGTTCTGCTCACTTCACTCAGTATCAGTTCATGTAAATCTTTCCAGGTTTTTCTGTGAAAAATCTGCCTGCACATTGTTTCTTATACCACAATGCTATTCCATCACATTCATATACCACAACTTATTCAACCATTCACCAATTGATGGGCATCCCCTCAATTTCCAATTCCTTGCCACCACAAAAAGGGCTTCTATAAATATTTTTTGTACATGTATGTCCTTTTCCCTACCTAGTAGTTGTCCCTATATTCCTTACCCATATCATTATTTTATTCCATCTTTTTCTTTGGTTGTTACTACTTCTCCTCTACCTTCAGTCACTTTATTATTCCATCCACATCAGTTGGAAGTCCTTTTCATGTACTTGATCACCGTAAGGATCACTGTAAGGATGTCAGCTAGCTTATTTTTATAAATTCTGAAGAAGGCCCTACTATCCAAAATGAATTCCTTAGTACTCTAAAAGCACAAATGAGGAATGTGTATGTAGGGCCCTAAACCAGTCTATTCAGCTGTTCTTTTTTTTTTTTTTCGGGGCAATGGGGGTTAAGTGACTTGCCCAGGGTCACATAGTTAGTAAGTGTCAAGTGTCTGAGGCTGGATTTGAACTCAGGTACTTCTGAATCCAGGGCCAGTACTTTATCCACTGTGCCACCTAGCTGCCCCTCAGCTGTTCTTTTTTAAAATTTTATGGAATAAAACAAGTATTTACATGACATAGTACAATAAAAAAGATGATTGTATGTGAAAATGCAAATAAGTATACTATGCACAACTTGCTATTCTTTTAAATATACAACAAAATTATCATGTAAATTTCTTTTCTTCCCTTTTTTTCTTCCCTATCCTCCTACCCTAGAGGTGGCTACCATTAGATACAAATAAATACATACATACATACATATGTAAAATTATTCCATACATACTTCTTTGTTTTTTGCAGGGCAGTGGGGGGTAAGTGACTTGCCCAGGGTCACACAGCTAGTAAGTGTCAAATGTCTGAGGCCAGATTTGAACTCAGGTACTCCTGAATCCAGGGCCAGTGCTTTATCCACTGTGCCACCTAGCTGCCCCCCTATACATACTTCTATTTATCAGTTGTGATACTATTAGTTGTGATTCTATAGAGATTAACATCACTACATATGTACCCAGCTAAGGTATTTCTAATATGAAGAAACTGTGGATAAATTCATTCCCATGGGAAAGAATGCTATCCTCAGACACCTGATTAACTTGTAATATTAGTTCCAAGAAAGTTGGATCCCACCTTGGTCTTGTTAACCATACTTTTATTACTCTCCTAACTGTGCTTGTCTCTCAACATTATAATGCCCCCATTCATCTTTTAACTCTGTATCATTCCCAATTTATTATTTTTCTCCTCAAAACAGTTTTAAGTCTATATAGGGGAGAATATGGTTGAAAAATCTCCTTGCATATCCATGATCTGATTTTCCCCTTATATATACAATAAAAGTTCCTTGGATTAATCCTGGCAGATGCAGAGTGTTAAATTATTTCTTCAACAAAATCATGTTGCCATACCGTGGATGTAAACAAAGCTCTGACCTGAGTATTCTTCTCTTGTCTATCAAAACACTATCTCATATAGTGACCTCATCTTCAATTATTATCTCTCTGCAGATGATTACCAAATCTATTTATCCAAAATCTCTCCTGAGCTCTACTCTCAAATAACCAACTACCTCTTAACCATTTCAAACTGGATGCCCCAATGACATCTAAAATTCAAGATATTCAAAATACCATTTTCTATCTTTCCCCCAAAACTCATTTCTCTTTCACATCTCCTTATTTCTGTCTAGGGCATTTTGATCTTCTAGTCTCTCAGATGCATGACTTTAATGTTATCTTTGAATCCCCATTCTTTCTCAGCCCTTACATACAATCAATTGCCAAATCTTATCATTTCTATATCTATCTATGGTAAACATACTCCATCATATCTAAGGTAAGCATACTCTTATCAATATTCACAAAGTCATCATCTTAAATCAGGTCCTCATCACCTCTTGCCTATAATATTGCACTGGATTCCTATTTCATATCCCTGCCTCAATTCTCTCCTCACTCCAAATCCCCACATAGCTACCAAAGTGGTTTTCCTTAAGGACGTGTCTAGTCAAATAACTCTACCAATATTGATTGGTAAGCATTCCAATAGTTCCTTATGTCTCTAGGATGTAATATAAACTCTTTAGTTTTCAAAGCCTTTCACAACTTTGTTGCGATCTGCCTTTCCAGCCTTATTATGAACCCCTTCCCATGCTCTACCATTTAGGCAAACTTTTTTCTTGCTATTAATCACACACAATACTCCATTCCTTTGATTTTTTTTGTTTTTTGTTTTTTTGCTGGGCAATGGGGGTTAAGTGACTTACCCAGGGTCACACAGCCAGTAAATGTCAAGTGTCTGAGGCCGGATTTGAACTCAGGAACTCCTGAATCCAGGGCCGGTGCGTTATCCACTGTGCCACCTAGCCGCCCCAACTCCATTCCTTCGAAATGACTGACCCCTACATCTAGAATATTCTCTCTTCTTATGGTCACATCCCAGATGTCCTTCTTTCCTTCAAGAAAACTCAAGAACTACCTTTTACTTTGAATACTCTATTTCCCTAACCGCATATGCATATGCATACGCATACGCACATTTATTTCTGTAGCCCATAGAAAGTTTGTGGAGTCCTTACCCCTACTCTCATTCATGCCAAGTAGGGTCCACCACAGTAATGCTGGCTATATATCCCTTCAGCATTTGATAGGTATCCCTGAATTGGAAGAGGTATCTCTCCTATAATGATCTCTGGTGATTAGTATATCATTTAGGCCATTAATATCAATTAGCCTTCACAGAGTAATATTTACTGAAAAGACATAGAAAGTATCAAAGTACAAACACACCCTCCCCCAGGTGGGAGTACACTCTCCCCTACAAAAATACCTGGGAAGAGTGGACTCAAAGTTAAACTAGTGGTTACAAAGCATTAGCTCTACTAAGTTTATGCCTGATTAAGGCATAGCCAATCAATGAATCATTTCCTTATTTGTAGGAACAATAATATCATTCTTGTATTTATATACTACTGACCGGGATAATATCAATTCTTCCCTTGTTGCGTAGAACCATCCTAATGGTGGTCTTCTATGTGTTCTTATCTATAATAGGATACACCCCCCCCCAATTTATCCAAGTATGCCTGTAATATAGATGATACCTTAGAGGTCCAGGGAAATTTCTTATGGATCCTCATACTAAAGAACACCTGAAATCTCTCCCAATGAATTCTTGGCACTGAGGAAGGACAATCCCACTGGAATCCTACAAATTCACCCAATAGTAGAAGTAGGCTCCATTGAAGACTAAAGAACAGGATTAGTTAAGCTTCCCCAAAAACATGAAGTACCCATGAAAAGCAATGAATTGCTTGGGGTTAATTAATTGGGTTTTTAGAGCAGATTGTTGTTGTTTAGTCATTTTCAGTTGTGTCCAGCTCTTTGTGACCCCATTTGGAGTTTTCTTGGCAAAGATACTAGGTAGTTTGCCATTTCCTTGTCCAGTTCATTTGTAAATGAAGAAACTGAGGTAAACAGGGTTAAGTGACTTGCCCAGGGTTACATAGCATTTGAGGCCATATTTGAACTCAGGATAATGAGTTTTTCCACTGTGCCACCTAGTGCCCTCTGTAGACCAGAAGGCAAATTTCATTATGTTGATATTCAGTCCTTAAAGATCTCACAATAAGGCTAAAGAAAAACATGAACATCTGTCAGCTATGCATCAGCACTTTAGAAATGAAAAATTAGGGGGCGGCTAGGTGGCACAGTGGATAAAGCACCGGCCCTGGATTCAGGAGTACCTGAGTTCAAATCCGGCCTCAGACACTTGACACTTACTAGCTGTGTGACCCTGGGCAAGTCACTTAACCCCCATTGCCCTGCAAAAAAAAAAAAGAAAGAAATGAAAAATTATACTTCTTATGTTAGCCTCAATATCAATACTTAGTTATCTCAAAAAAAACCTGGTCTGACTTTTAAGGAACCACATCAGAAAATTGATTGCTGTTCAGTTACAGTGTAAAACATAGAGGGAAAAATGTTCTGAAAATTAAGATATCCAATAATAAGAGTCTTGAGTAGATATGTCCAACAAATGCCTGAAAATGTGAAGAACCTAATATTTATCTCAGATAAGGTGTCCATAATGCAGTCTATGGGGTCTTACTCTTTATGAAACACTTTTTTGTGTGTGTAGTGCCTAGGTTGCAGAGCAAGGCTACTATGGTCCCTCAGGGCTTTAGGGAGCCTTGAAGGGTTGAGAAGTTGTTTGTCTAGTGCCAGAAGGAGGTGGAGCATCCATGAACACTCTGTTGCACTACACAAAAAAAAAAGGGTTTCATAAAGAGGTAGAAGAGATGATATCTGAGTAGCATACAGGCTGGCAACAGCAAAATCATTTCCACTCATCACTGGAAACTGAGAAAGATTCTGATATCATGTAGTACTCTCTGAAACTGCATTTCTTTTTTTTTTCTTTTCTTTTGCTGGGCAATGAGGGTTAAGTGACTTGCCCAGAGTCACACAGCTATTAAGTGTCAAGTGTCTGAGGTCAGATTTGAACTCAGGGCCTCCTGAATCCAGGGCCAGTGCTTTATCCACTGCACCACCTAGCTGCCCCTGCGACTGCATTTCAATGGCAGAAGGAGAATTCACAGAAGCTGAATGATATGAATAGTCACTAGGTCTGTACAGGCAACCTAAAGGAGAGCCTATGAAAGGTTTGGAACACTGACTGCTAAGTGTTCTCAAGCGTTCACACAAAGGACTTTTTAAAAAAATTTCTCAATTATATGTGAAGATATTTTTTGAGTTCCAAATTTTTCTCCTACTCTCTCTCCCTTTCCTCCCCTCTCCTGAGCCCAGCAAGCAATTTGATATAGGTTATACATTACAATCACGTTAAAGATATTTCCACATTAATCAGAACAAAGGAAAAACTTGCTAGAAAGAATAAACAAGAACAATAACAAAAAAGCAACAACAAAAGTGAAAATAGTATGCTTCAATCTGTATTCAGACTCCTAAGTTCTTTTTCTGAATGTGGACAGCATTTTCCACCATAAGTCTTTTGGCATTGTCTTGGATCATTGTATTGCTGAGAAGAGTTAAGTCTATTACAGTTGATCATCACAAAATGTTGTTGATACTGTGTACAATGTTCTCTTGGTTCTACTCATTTCACTCAGCATAAAGGCCTTTCTTGATAGTCAGAGTGGACATAATGAAGGGAACAGGAAGACTGTGAGATTGGCACTGGAATATATAAAAAGTTACAAGTCCTACAATGATTTGATTCCTCCATCAACTTGTTGTTCTCACACTAAAGTTTCTTTTTCTTCATATTCAGAGAGATGAAGAGTGTAGATTTAACTAGAGAATGTCTATTTTGTTCAACTGTCTCGTTTTCTAATTCCCATTCCTCTTCAGGTTGTATATTTCTTTCCTTTTTTTCTTTCTCTTTTTTTTTTTTATTTTGTGAGGCAGTTGGGGTTAAGTGACTTGCCCAGGGTCACACAGCTAGTAAGTGTTAAGTTTATGAGGCTGGATTTGAACTCAAGTCTTCCTGAATCCAGGGCCAGTGCTCTATCCACTGCTCTACCTAGCTGCCCCCAGGTTGAATATTTCAAGGTGAAGGAATATGGACTATACCTAGTTCACAGAGCCTGTAAAGTATGCTTGTTATCAGTTGATATTAGTCAGTCAGATTTAATTAACTTTAATAAATAGATAGGTATTTAATTAGGTGGTATAATTTGTACAACTGACACAAATATTCCACCAAAATTTCTGACACACTTTCTCACTACTATATACAGGATTCAAGGGAAATTGGACTTGATCTTAGAAAGGACTGGCAAAAGGGTTACAGCTCCTGGAAGTCCTTTTGCTGAAGTCTTCAAGATATCCCCCTTCAGAATAGTGTAGCATGTCTGCTGGAATCTTTGTAGAGGCCTTGAATCTACTGTTCTCATTGAGTCCAGTCTGTCCTTGGCCACCTCTGCAGACTCTGCTCTCAACCATTAAGAGGATACTGTTAGGATTCAGAGAAAAAAGTCCAAATCTTCTGAACCATGCAAAACTCACAATGTCCTCCTTTGTCCAAGGCTTGGGAAGTCGAAGGAGACTGAGACAAAAACCCAAGACTGGGGGCTCTGCTCCCTGCTCAGTCACTTCCTTCTCAGGGGTTTACCTGGAATGATCTCTTTCTTCATTTTCATGATGTCTTCACTTGCCTGCGAATTGGATATGAGTGGGGGACTTGAATCTCTCAGGTTCTGAACTAACTCCCTGGTTCTATATGGACCCCACAGGATATTAACAAGTTTCTCATCCAATCAGAGCAAACTTCCTATCACACCTACTTGAAATGTCTATGATTCATGGAGGTATCCAGGTCTTGTTCACACCTCATTTTTTGTTTGTTTGTTTTTTGTTTTTTGCAGGGCAATGAGGGTTAAGTGACTTGCCCAGGGTCACACAGCTAGTAAGTATCAAGTGGCTGAGGCCAGATTTGAACTCAGGTACTCCTGAATCCAGGGCTGGTGCTTTACCACTGCGCCATCTAGCTGCCCCTCACACCTAGTTTTGGTTTGGTTTGTTTTTTGGTTTTTGGTTTTAGTGAGGCAATTGGGGTTAAGTGACTTGCCCAGGGTCACACAGCTAGTAAGTGTGTGTTAAGTGTCTGAGGCTGGATTTGAACTCAGGTACTCCTGACTCCAGGGCCGGTGCTCTATCCACTGCGCCACCTAGCTGCCCCCATCACACCTAGTTTTGATGGATGTTTTTCTCAGCACAAAGGTTAACTTTAAACAAATCCCCCAGGAAATATTTCCAAAGGACTCATTTTCTTCATCCCCAAGAAAGAGGGGCTTATTGCTTTCCTATTTCCTGCTTAAAGTACAGGTTGCTTGGGCCATCTTTTTATGGAAAGATGTTAAAATGGCTTGACTTCAAGACCTGGTAAAATTAGTGATTTGCCTTCATCATTATTTAACTGGCCTATTTGTAGGCTAGTTACCAAGCTCTTGTTGCTCACAGAACCTTTGCAATTTCACCTCTTGTATAAATATCAGTTGCCCTATTGACAGGTGCCCAGAAGCACAGGTTCAAATTTTGGCAGTGTTATTTCACCTCTTTGTCCTTCCAAAGTACACAAATGTCAAGCCACATTCACAATGATGCAGTGAAGATTCCTTCCAATGAGACCTTCAAAGCCAAGGCTTTTTCTACTCCCCACCAATTTATTGCCTCCTCCATTGGAACAAAATTGTGTTCTACCCTTGGCATAATTCCTGAAACCTGGATTCAACTCAGGTAACTAAGAGTCTACCTTATCTCTATAGAAAGCATTAGTCATCCTATAAAAGTTAAATTTATTATGAAGTGCTTTGTTTGTATTAACATATATCTTCTCTGGGAAAATGGAAACAAAGGCGAGGTCCTTTAAGTTTCCATATGGGGAAACACACATCCTCCTTTGGAATTTAACCTTAATTTGAACCAAGATGTATGAAAGAAAACACTTTGGTGTATTGTTCCTTTGCTCCACCCCTTCACTCCCCTTATCTAAATGGAGTCACCACTGCCTCTAACCTTGTAACTCTTGCAATTCCAAGATCCTATTATTTCCAGTTCTTGAATTTTTTATCTTAGAAGTGGAATATGATGAAACAATCATTTCAAGCTGTTATGCTATGCTTCAGGAGAATAAATTATATTCTATGATAGGACAATAGTACTGCTTCTTTAAAGATACAAAACCATGGCAGATTCAATATTTTTGTACATCTGTGACGCTTGATATTTTGTTTATAAATAGATGATACGAATACCTTTAGAGGGACATTTAATTCCCTGATGATCTACCATAAGATAACACTACTACAAGTACAATGGCATATCTGCAAATCTTCATTCCTACTTGTACTTTTCTCTTAGATATTCTCAAAAATAAGGAAATTAGGAGCAATAAAAATTCATGGTATGCACTATAAGAAGAATCAAATTATTTTGTTTTGTTTTGTTTTGTGAGGCAATTGGGGTTAAGTGGCTTGTCCAGGGTAGCAGATAGTGCCAAGTGTCTGAGGCCAGATTTTAACTCAGGTCTTCCTGACTCCAGGGCCAGTGCTCTATCTACTGTGCCTGTGTAGAATCAAATTTTAACCTCTTTTTTCATAGGTCTGTTTGAAAATTTTTCATAATTCTTTTTATGTATTTAAATAATTCAAATGTATCAGTGCTACTTTTAAAAGACAATACAAAACTTCCATTCCGTATACCCTAGTTCTCTTCATGAACCACCCATGATAACAAACCAGGAGCAATAAAAAATTTTTAAAAGTAAGTGAGAAAATATATTTCCATTTAACATTTCTAAAAAATAAAAATGAGCAAATTCTTTTATTAAAAATGAAAATAACTAAGAATGCCATCCGGTTATCTAAAACTAAATATATTAATTACCCAAATTAGATCTTTTTAATGCTTATGTCAGATTATGGAAAAACAAAACTTGAGTCAAAGTGTATGCGTAGAATTATGGAATAAATGCAGAATATGAGTCAAGTGGATCTAAAAGTATCACTTAATCTGACACAGGACTGAACTACATTGAAACCAACTACAAAGGTAACTACTTTCAAAAACAAACAAACAGAGGTAACTACTTAAAAACTTCCATAGAAGATTCCATGACATTCTTTGTTTATACTTTGCATTGTTACACTTCTTTTTAAATATAGAATTTAAGGCATTAGTAAATTATGCCTATAGTATAACCAATTGAATGTACTAATTTTCTCTACTGAAGCTTTATACCAGTTTTATGTAACTTTCAGGAGATCTTCAATATTTTAATGGATTGATATCATCAACATAAGTATGTCCTTCATCACTGCAGATGAAAACCTATGTTTCCTTTCATTCCATCTGATTCTTTTCTGGATCTTTCTATAAATCTGCAATAGAGCATCTGATCTTTTCAATATTTAATTTATACTAGGACACACTTAGTAGTCTGACTATTATCTCTCATCTTCTCTGCAAAATCTACTTCCCTTTCTGGTCATACATAATTTTGATGATATTTCATACCACTCACTTAACAATAGTCATTCTTGCCAATAAATAACTATTACTCACGATGTCTCATTTCCTTTTCTAAAAGGTTAATTAAGCTGGTAGATAAGGGGAATACTATAGAAAACAATTTACCTGGGTCTCTGTAAGGTTTTTCATAAAGTATCTCATAGTATTTTGTAGAGAACATGGAAAGATATGGATTAGGAATTCAGAATGCTTGGATGGCTAGCCTCAAAGTAGTTGTTAATGGTTCAATATCGACATGGCAGGAGATCCAGTAGATTCTCACCTCTGTGCTGTCTAACATTTTTAGCTTTATGTAGCAACCCCCCCCCCAAAAAAAAACAACCCACTGATTCAATCTTTGACTACACAGAAAAGGAAAGCTCCCAGGAATAAGGTGATGATAGTTCTGTTGAAGTATATCTCATCAGATATCTCTTGTGTTCAGTTCTGGGAACCATCGTATATGAAGGGGATCTACAGTGTGTCCAGAGGACAACTAGGATGGTGAAGGACCTTAGCCCATGAACTGTGAGAATCAGTTGAAGGAACTGAAGACATTTATCTTGAAGAAGAGAAGACTCATGGAGAATAGGATAAGTATCTTTTAAATATGGAAAGGATTGTCTTGTAAGGAAGGGATTAGAATCCATTTGGGCCCAGAGGGCAGACCCAGGAACAAAGGATAGAAGTTAGGCAAATTTGGGCTTGATGTCAGGGGAAAAAAAAACTTCCTATCAATTACATTTGTCCAAAAGTGGAAAGGAGGTAAAGTATCCTTTTTCAGAGGTCTTTAAGTGGGATCACTAGTTGGAATATTTTTTGTGGGTTCCTTTCATTTATTTATACTAGAAGATCATTAAGGTACCTTCTAATTTTCAAATTTTAAAATTCTTTCCCTCATCCCTTGAATCACTTTTTCATTCTTGCAAAATTGTGGTCATATCATTCTGAGAAAGACTAGTATAATAGTGTGTTGTTTTTTTCAATAGGCTCTTGTGGCAGCAATCAACTTAGGAGCATTAGAAGCACCATGCAGTTTCCTAAAATGAGATATGACCCAGAATCTCCCCCTAATCAGTTCTGAGCCCAGTTCTTTGTCCATCTAATGGGGGAGGGGGAAGAGCATTTTGATTAAAAAAAATTAATACAAAAGAGGTACATATTGAATGGGGAAATTCTCATGATCTCTTATAAGCATATTCTAATTCAAAGTAAAAAGCAACCATTATTTTCAGAGTTTTTCTCACCTTCACATTTTTTATTATGTAGATATTGACATAATGTTTGTATTATAGTTGTGGCTAACAATATGAAATCCTAGATATTAGTAACTTTCCCCATGAAGTGCTTTTCACATTCATACTGACCAATTCTACCCCATGTCAAATAATACCAAGACAAATGAAATCAGTGCTGTTCTCACCAACTAAAATACTCTCCCTCCATTTTGCCAAAATATATTGGTTGATATTCACTCAATTCTTCAGTGCATATGCATATATGTAGTTTATAGATATCTGTTTAAACTGTTTTGCACTAACAACTTTGAAAGACTTATGATCTCTGATAAGATTCCAAAGGACTCATGATGAACTCTACTACCTACCACCTGACAGTGAGGTGATAGACTCAGGGTACAGATTGACACATTTTTTTTTTACATGGCCAATGTGGGGATTTGTTTTGCTCAACTATGCAAATTTGTGATGAGTTTTTTTTCTTTCTTTTTTTTTTTTACAAGGAGGGAAGTAAAGAGGAGGGAAGGAGAAAAATAGATCTTTGTTAAAAAATTAAAATAAAATCTTATGAAAGTTTTTTAAATGTTTTATATTTATTTTTGTATATATTTACAAGTGTACATGTCTTCTTTGATAAAAATATAAGCTATGTGAGGACAGGGATTTTTTCATTTTTGTCTTTTTTTCCCCAGTACCTAGTTCAGAAACTGGCACATAGTAGACCCTGAAAAGTGCTTGTTGGTTGATTAAAATAAAAGCGAGTTAGAAAAAAAGGAAAGAAGACATTTAATATTTGGCCCAGTTTTTCTCTTATTTCTCTACAGGGCATATCAGCATTATAAAAAAAAGTATTTCATAAAGGCCTAATTGCAATTTAAAAGGCAATATACTAAGAAAATTATGTCACAATTCTAAGATGGGTATTCTGATATGCAGAGACAACCATGATGTAGTGAAAAATTGTCCTGTGTTTGAGTCCTGCCTCTGACATCAGTTATGTGACCATAAGTCACCATTGTGAGCCTTAGTTCCTAATCTGTCAAAAGGGGACAAGAATACTTGATCTACTTATTTCAGTGGGTATGAGCACGTATTTGTGTGTATGAGTATGTATTTGTATGTACATTTGGAGATGGATGACGGATGGATAGATAGATAGATAGATAGATAGATAGATAGATAGATAGATAGATAGATAGATAGATAGATAGATAGATAATCAGAAAGGATAGGTAACAAGCATTAGAAATGGGATAAGGAATGGGAGACAAAGAAATATAGTTGTCATACTCTAAGCCTCACCAACAGATGAATCATATAATAACTTACAAATAATTTATAGGACAGACGAGTTAAATGGAAGTAATTCACTAGAATTATTAGAAATATTTGCATTTTGGTCTTTTGGAATTCTAACTAGCCTATTTTGTTTTCCTGAAAGCACATATGGAAGAGGGATTTAAAAGAATCAGGCAAGGTATTTTGTCTATCTGAGGTACCAGAAAGACCAAGAGACTCCCCTTCCAAGACAAGTATTTATGCATATTTATCTGATCCTGGTTGGTTTAATTTTTTTAAACATTTTTTCTTTTTTTTGTGGAGCAATGAGGGTTAAGTTAAGTATCCAGGATCACACAGCTAGTAAGTGTCAAGTGTCTGAGGCCAAATTTGAACTCAGGTCCTCCTGAATCTAGGGCCAGTGCTTTATCCACTGCTTTATCCATCTAGCAGCCCCTTGGTTGGTTTAATGTGATGAGACTTCAGATTGGATTGCACACTGAAAAATGTTAGTAAACATATGAATAACAATATCATTACTGATTAAATTTAACAAATTTTATTCCTTTAATGAAGGATCATTTAGCCCATGAGTAAAAAAAATTGAACAAGAATCAAAACATGTGTTTACTTATTTGTAAATCATATAAATGTCCAATCATATTCAATGATGTACAATATAAAAGTAGAAATTTAAAGATATAATAAAAATGAAATAATATTCATTCCCAGAGTCAAGAGGGGCCACTGGAGTTTGTTGAATAAGGGAATGACATGTTTAAGCCTTGCTTTAGGAAAATCATTTTGTCCATTATGCAAGTAATGAGACTTGAGTCAGGAAGACCAGTCAGGAAGCTATTCCCATATTCCAGGTAAAAGATAATGAGGGGGGGAAGCTAAGTGGCACAGTGGATAGAGCACTGGCCCTGGAGTCAGGAGTACCTGAGTTCAAATCCGGCCTCAGACACTTAACACTTACTAGCTGTGTGACCTTGGGCAAGTCACTTAACCCCAATTGCCTCACTAAAAAAAAAAAAAAAAAAAAGATAATGAGGACCTAAACTAGGTCAGTGACTATGTAAATAGAGAGAAGGGGATAAATTCAAGAGATATTGTGCAATGACAAGATTTGACAACTGATTAATTAGATATGTGAGATGAGGGAGAATTAGAAGTTGAGAATGAAATTGAGGTTTCAAATCTAGGTGAGTGGCTACTGATGAGGCAAATGATTAAAAAGTTTGGAGACCACTGCATTAGAGAAATAAAATTTGTTAACTAATCTCAATAAAGATCCATTATCATCCTTAGCAAAGCTAAAAATTGTAATAAGATCTATTATACAAATCACAATTCATTCATGCCTATTCATCCAGTTCAAGTGACTTGTTCTCACCTAAATTTAGGTAGGAGGGGAATGGGACTTACTTATTTACCACTACCTTTTAGCAAGGAGTCTGGCCCCTGACATGACTATGAAGTGATCTAAAGGGCAGATGTGGGGACACTGGGGGAGGAGCAGGAATTTTGTCTGCCCAGCTGCTCAACCCAGATGATAAGGTTATAATTTCTTTGAGAATCAGATATTCAAGTGTTGAGCCATAGTGGATAACTGGGGCAATGTAGTTCTGTTGGAGTCAAACCAGTGATTGACTGTAATGGGGCAAATGAGATTTAACTCTTGCCACTGTCTTATTAGTTCATCACACACATTGAGGTCATCCTATGACCCCCTGATGGGCTACAGCCCTCTGCTTTTTTTGGACATCATTGCTCTAATGCACCATACTAACCCTAACACTTAGAATGCTGAAAATGTGGAATCCTTTCCACAACCCTTTACTAAGACTCTCCTCCAAGGATCTGCTTTCACTATTTGTTTCCAATTATATGCATGTTATATGACTACCTTTTTTCCTTCCACTATCTCAATCATTTCTTCTCAATCTATCACAATTCTACTTTTTCTGCATAGAAAAACTACTGTCCTAGTAAAACTTTACATGTTGAATGGTGTTCTTCTTTGATATTCAAATGGAATTGTGAAATTTAACATGGCAAAAGAACAGAAAAAATAAGTTTTTCACCTTCCTTCTCACCCAACTTCACTCATAGCTATCCCAATATTTCACTTTAATTCCTCTCCTCTCCATCCCTTCCACTCCAAATCCTCCCATTTCATCCCATAAAGCATAAATCAGATTGTTCTACTTTATTTCTATGCCAAAGTAATTCCAGTCATCAATTAATTCACAACTATTCTACAACCTCCTTCTTTAATGTTGCCCAAATATGTCTGTACCCTCTCCCCTTCCCAAATCTTTAAATGTGAAGATGACATTGTGGCCAGTGCTAGGTCACTGTATTTTTATCCTGAAAAGAATGGGAAATCATTCAAAGTTGTTGAACAATACATTCTCATACTCTCAGAAATTTAGAACTGTACAATACTCTAGAAATCACTTTTAAAGGGAAAACTGATATCAACCAACTTACCCAAAATCCTAAAACATTTCTAGGAAGTTTTTTAAACAAAATTTTAACTGATAGCTTTTGTTTTTCTATTACTCATCCATTATAACAAAGAATAAAGGGGGAAAAGTGCAGCAAAAGCAACCTATGTATCAAAACAATGACATCTGTATTATTCCACATGAATAGATCCTCATTTTTGCAAATTATGGCCCAGCCTGGGGAACATATAGACTCTGCCTACTGGCAACTCATAGTAATGGGAGGTGGAGATTGAGCTGTTTCTGGACAGGTACCATGACATGGAATGGAGGACCCTGCATCCTACTTTAGGGTATCTATAGTAAGTCTTTCCTGTCTACTTACTCCTTGGTAAAGAACAGTTTTTTGACTGGCTGCTGACCTAGAACTGAAGTGCATACAAAAGGCATTAACTAGTCAAATCAAGGTTTCTTTTTACTGGTGGTGAGCAAGGAAAGAATTGCTCCAAGACCCTTGGTTGGGAGAAAGTCCAAAACTGCTATTTCTGTACCTTTTGTTCCCCTTCCCCCAAGAAATAAGGATGAGTTTACTCCAAGAGTTGTTTTCTTCTTTTGTGACTACCTCTCTGTTGCCAGAGGTCACACTTCTTAGGGCCATGTTCTACCTCTACTGCCAAATTAGAGAGTATGTCTTGCTTTTTTAAAGGGCCACTGAGGGCATGGCTCATCATTGACCAGTCAATGACTAGCTGTTCTCTAATTCTACCAGTTTTTATTTTATTTATTTATTTTTTGCAGGGCAATGAGGGTTAAGTGACTTGCCCAGGGTCACAGAGCTAGTAAGTGTCAAGTGTCTGAGGTCAGATTTGAACTGAGGTCCTCCTGAATTCAGGGCCAGTGCTTTATCCATTGCGCCACCTAGCTGCCCCCTAATTCTACCAGTTTTGACCGGAGAGTGATACTCTGTTGTCTCTTTCCTTTATCTTCTTTAATTTCACCATTTGAGATAGGGATAATGATGCCCTAATAAACTATACTTATCACTAACAATAGTGAATATGGTACTTGAATTATTTTTTATATCTACTGGAACTATCTTTTGCAAAAAACAGAATAATTAATAACTTCTTGACTTACATTAACGATAATTTCATCCTTCAAAATGTAGAGGAAACAAGGAGAAATTCTATTCTGGATCTGATTGTCACTGAAAAAGTAATTGGTTGTTCAGGAAGAAATGATGAAAATTCATCATCCTGTCATATAATCATCCAAGATGAAGAGACCACTTCCTCCTAAAGTTTGTTTTAGGAAAGGAGAGGAAATCCAGGAAGATCTGAAGTGCTCAAAGTTATAGGAAAACAGATTTGAAATGATTCAAAGAAAGCATATATAGTATTCCATGGGCTAAAATTCCAGAGAAACATTCTAGGAAAGAAGGAAAATGCTCAAGCATGAAATTTGGAGTAAAGAAAGAGAATTTCATTGAGGAGGAAAAATAAGATTTGCATGGAGATCACTGTGGTTACACAGAGAACTCACCAACCAAGTTGTTTTAAAAAGAAAAGTATAGAATCTTGGCCTATCATCAGAAGATGAGTATGAGTGTAGCACAATCTATGAAAATAGTTTCAGAAAATATAAAGTATGAGCCTTTTTAGGAGTGTTCAGAAGTCAGCTCAAATGGCTTCAGAGAGCCCTTTGGTTAAGTTTTCAGTGTTAGTAAGTATATATACCTTGGAAATCACTGAGTGCTACAAATCAGGGCTTAATTTACTGCTTTGTTGATTGCCTAGATTTAAGAAAGTGATTGAGAAGATGTAATAATGCAAATTAAACTTAAACATGTCTTGAGTGTACTTTTTTTTTTTGGTGAGCTGGTCATTAAACATTTAGTAGCACATGCCAGAACCCTTTTTGTATATTACCTATAAAACGCAGCAAGAATAAATAGAACTAAAAAAATGCATTCCAAATAACTACAATATACATAAAAGTCTTCCTACCAAGATACATAAAAGGAATATATGAATATAATTTAAACACTTTTAAAAATAAAAATGCCTAAATAATAGAGATATTAATTGCTCACATTTAAGCCATGAACATATAATAAAAATGACAAGACTAAATAAATTAATTTATTTATTCAGTGCCATACCAATAAAACTACCAATGGATTACATTATCGAGCTGGAAAAATAATTTTAAATTCATCTGAAGGAACAAAAGGTCAAGAATCTCAGGGGAAATAATGAAAATATGAAGGAAGGGAAGTTAGCAGTAGCAGATCCCAAACTAAAAAGCAGTATACCAGGGGGAAAGCCCCAGGTGGAAGAGACTTGCTTCTGAAAAAGAATGATGATGGATGATTAAAGTTCCCTGCTCCCCACCCCCCCCCCAATTTGGAGCATATGCAGACATTCTATATCTAGTACTGGTAGGGAAAGCCTCTGAGCACCTCCCTGTGGAGGCCTAAGGTCCCTCTTACCCAGAGCTGCATAAAGCTGAGAGTATGTGGACACATTCCATCTGTACTCCATCCTCTACTCAGCTGTCAAATTCATCTTCCTTAAGTAGAGATCTAACCACATAACCTCCCCTATTCCATAAATTCTAGTGACTCTCTATTGACTCCAAGATTCTTCCTTGCTGCTCTAATTTATTTATATTACTCTTTATTTGTAAGTCACATGGCCATTTAAAGCTTATCTTGCCTTCTGTTTTTCTTACACTTTGATACCCTTCACATACTATATAATCCAGTGATGCTGGTCTCCTTACTGTTCCTTATATATGACAATTCATCTCCTGACTCCCAGAATTTTCACTGACTGTCCCCTATGCTGGAAACACTCTCCTTCTTTGTCTCTATTACCTGGCTTGTCTGGCTTTCTTCAAATCTCATCTAAAGTCACATTTGCAAGAAGCCTTTCCCAGTCCTCCTTAATTTAGGTGTCTTCTCTCTGAGATCACCCCCAATTTATCTGGCATATATTTCATTTTTTAAAAAGACAGAAGATAATAGATAAAAGATCAGTTAGAAACCCAGGCAGGCAGAACAGTCTTGAAAACATAATGTTGAATGTGTTATATCTGTTACCCCAAAGAGGTCATTGTAACTGGCTCATGTAGAGGGTATGACCCTCTTGTGACCTTTCTACTTCTCTCCCCATCTCTCTTGTTGATGGAGAAAAGCTGCAAGGTATCTAATCTGCTTGGAAATAATAATATTAGCTCAAGAGGATTTTAGATTAGGGGTAAGGATAAAGTCCTAGTTACACATGGCTTCATTTTTCTCAAAGCTTAAAAAAACCTTAAATATGAATTTCAAGTGAAATTCACAAAATGATTCAAGCCCCTAGTCAATCCATTGATTGGTAAACTGGGATTATAATCCTCCAGCCATTCAAACAGTTTTCTTTTCTGTTCTTAGTCTCTAGAGCAAGAATACAAACTAGGAAAGCCTTTATAATTAACCTTTACTTTGAGTATCAACCCATTTTTAAAAAGAAAAGAACCAGGGGGCAGCTGGTGGCGCAGTGGATAAAGCACTGGCCTTGGATTTAGGAAGACCTGAGTTCAAATCCAGCCTCAGACACTTGACACTAGCAAGTCATTTAACCCTCATTGCCCCACACCAAAACAAACAAACAAATAAAAAGTAAAGAACCAGTCAGCAAAATGTTTAAATAGAAAAGAAATCTTTAGCAATCAATCTCTCCTTTGAGATAATAGAACAAAGGGAGAAGTAAAGAGTGGGGTGGAGTCACCGCTGTCCTAGAAATTTCTCCAAAGAGCCAGAATTCAGTCACTCTCCTGAATCCTTTTACTAATCCAAACTACAAGTCAGGAAAAGGAAAAGATTCCGGCCCCTATCACCATCTGCTTCCCCTATCAAGGGGTTCTCTCTCTGACTTCTCCCTTTACCCTCTCCAGAGAAATTTTTCAAACTTCTGCTGTTCCCAGTGTTCTGGAAAACCCACCCTACATTCCTGATCCTGAGATAAAAATCCTCTTGCTTAAGCTTGGAAGATAGAACTCCCCCCTGGGAGTTCTTCATCAACTTAGGCCTCCTCTAAGGCAACAGATCCAGCTTTACCAGAAGAGCTCTTAAAAATACTAAAAATACTAATAATAATAATCAAGTTTTGTTTAGTACATATTCATGGCTTCATAAATAATTCTCTTTTTTTCTATTCTATTTTGTATATTTAAATACTCATCTTGGTACTTCCCAAGTTCATAATTTTAAAAAATAATAAATGAAACATAAAAAGTGAGGAATGTTAAAACAGAATGAACCAAATTTGGTTAGATAAGGATCAAAAAAGGATGTTTTTTTTTAATGCTATAGTTAAATAAAACTAAGAATCAAAAATGGAAAAGACCTTTGTTTTGGGAGGATAGGATGGTGATAACTGACAACAGACAGAAATCAGTTCTACTTAATTTTTTTCTTGCTTCTATTTTTTCCTCTCATGTATAATATTTATTTGTAAAAGTGACAGAATCAAAATGGTTACCAGAATGTTGATGTCAAAGATAAAAGTAAAGAGAGAGAGAGTAAAAGAGCAATTGGTTGTTCTTCATATATCCAAGTTATCTGGCCCAACTTAACTATCTTCCTGGGTTCTAAAAGAGCAGAGTGATGTTAGCTGAGACATTGTCATTAATATTTTAGATATAAATTATCTAGATATTAGCACAGATTTTCATAAAGCACCTCATAAATTTCTATTTGGTGAAGAAGATAGACACAGAGCTAAGTTCAACACCAATATTGGACCACTTGGAGAAGTAGACTGAAGCTTAGAGACTTTGGCAGGGGGTAGAACTTGGTTGCAATCATTCCATCTAGAACTACTGTAGTCATGACAGAGTCTGAGGACAAGGTAGGCCCACTCTGTTAAAGGCTGCAGTAAGGAAGAGAGCACACATCTAACACAAAGTCAGAATCTAGAAAATTATTCTGGAGATATGAGTAAACAGAAAAAGCCCTCAGAATGCAATGAAGAAATACCACACAAATTCTCCTATAAATATTTTTGTATATATAGATTCTTTTCTTTTTCCTTAAATCTCTTTGGTATTGCCAGTTCAAAGGGTATGCACAGTTTTAAAGCCCTTTGGTCATTGATCCAAATTGTTCTCCAGAATTGTTGGACCAGTTCACAATTTCACCAACAGTTTATTAGTGAAACTAGTTTCCCTCATCCCCTCTAGCATTTGTCATTTCTGATAGGTATGAGGTGGTACCTCCAAGTTGTTTTAATCTGCATTTCCTTAATCAATAGTGATTTAGAGGGTTTTGTTCCAAATGTCTATAAATTACTTTAATTTCTTCTTTTTAAAATTGCCTGTTCATATCCTTTAACCATTTATCAATTGGGGAATGGCTTTTATTTTTATAAATTTGACTTAGTTCTCTATACATTTGAGAAATGAGGCCTTTATCAGAGAGACTTTCTGCAAATTATTTTTATATTACTTCATTGTCTATGATACCTTTTAGCATAATGTGGTTTCCCTGATTATCTCTTTACCTAAATACCTAACTCAAGGTTATTTTTACTTTTGCTTTGTCTGATACCATGATTGCAGCTCTGGAATTTTTACTCCAGGCCCTTTATTTTAAATATGTGTGTGTCTTTCTGTTTCAAGTATGTCTCTCATATGTCTAAAATCCAACATATTGTTAGATTCTGGTTTCTTATCCATTTTGCTATCTGCTTCCATTTTATGGGTAAGTGCATCCCATTTACATTCAGTTATAATTGCTAACTGTGGATTCCCCTTCATCCTATATTCTTCTATTTATCCTTCTCTCTCTCTCTCTCTCTCTCTCTCTCTCTCTCTCTCTCTCTCTTTCTCTCTCTCTCTTTCTCTTTTTCTCTCCTGTCCTTTCTCAAAAGTCTGTGTTGCTTCTGAATACTGCCTCTCTAATCATCCCTCCCTTTTATCCTCCCCCCAATATCTCTTATTCACTTCCCCTACTATTTCCCTATTGGGTAAGATATTTCTATACCCAGCTGAATGTGTCTTTCCTTTTAAAAACCATTCCAATGAGGGTGAGGTCCAAGCACTGCCCGCCTCCCCCTGCCCCTCTAACTTTCTCTCCAATATAAAAGGTCTTCCTTGCAAACTTCTTTTATGTGAGAAAAATTTCCCCATTCTACCTTTCCCTTCCCCCTTCTCCTAGTGCATTCCTCTTTCTCACCCCTTTATTTGTTTTTTTGGAGATCATCCCAACATAATCAACTCACACTTATGTTCTCTGTCTATGTAGACTCCTTCTACTGAACTAATAATAATAAATTCTTAGGAGTTACATATATAGTCTTCCCATATAGGAAAGTAAGTATTGAATCCCTTACAATTACTCTTTTGTGTTTGCTTTTTTATAATTCCCTTGAGTCTTGTATTTGAATGTCAAGTTTTTTGTTTAGCTCTGATCTTTTTGTCAGGAATGATTGAAAGTCCTCTATTTCATTAAATATCATTTTTTCTCCCTAAAGGATTATACTCAGTTTTGCTGAGCACATTATTCTTGGTTGTAACCTTACCTCCTTTTCCCTCTGGAATATCATATCCCAAGCCTTCCACCGCTTTTACATGTAAGCTGTTAAATCGTGTGTGATCTTGAATGTGGTTCCATGATATTTGAATTGTTTCTTCCTGGCTGTTTGAAGTATTTCCTCTGTGACCTGGGAGTTCTGTTATTTAGCTATAATATTTCTGGAAGTTTTTATTTTGGGAACTTTTTCAGGATGTCATTGGTAGATTCTTTCAATTTCTATTTTACCCTTGGGTTCTAAGATATAAGGGTAGTTTTCCTTGATAATTTCTTACAATGTGATAGTTAGGTTCTTTTTTGATCATGGCTTTTCCATATTCTTGAATTATCACTCCTCAATCTATTTTCCAACTGAGTTGTTTTTCCAGTGAGATATTTCACATTTTCTTCTATTTTTCATTCTTTTGACTTTATTTGATTTTTTCTTGATGCTCTATAGAGTCATTAGATTTCGCTTGCTAAATTCTAACTTTAAGGGGATTATTTTCTTTAGTAAATTTTTGAACATCCTTTTCCAAGTAGCCTATTCTGATTTTTAAGGAATTCTTTTCTTCAGGGAATTTTTGTGCTTTTTTTTACCACTAGGCAAATTTTCTTTAGGTGTTATTTTCTTCAGTATTTTTTGTGCCTTTTACCAAGCTGTTAATTCTTCTTTCATCATTTTCTTATATAATTCTCTTTATATTCTCAATTTTTCTTTTACCACTCTTATCTCTCTTTTTTTAACTCTTCCAGGAATTCTTATTGGGCTTATTTTTAAACTTATTTTATGAGTATTTTTCTTTGAGGCTTTGCTTGTAGCTGTTTTCACAGTTTTGTTTTCTTCTGAGTTTATGTCTTGGTCTTCCCTGCCACCTGCTTTTAATAGTCAAATTCTTTTTTGTTGTTGTTTGCCCATTTTTTTCCTTTGGACTTTATGTTACAGTTGAGCTCTGCTCACATGGAGTTGGGAGGTACTGTTCCAAGCTTTAGACTTTTTCATGATGCTCTTTTCAGAGCTAGCTCTAGAGTGTCGCAAGTTTTTGGTGTTTTCAAGGTGGCGGCTTCAGGAAGAGATATGGTCATTGCACTCTTTGTGTATACTCTGATATTTACCCAGGAAAATCCCCCTTTCCCCTGCAATCACAAGTACTAGTGCTCGTTTTTGACTTGAAACTGTGACTAGGGCCCCAGTTCCCTTGTATCCAACTGGAAATTATTCTCTCCACCCTCACACTGAGACCCATAACTACTTATAGCAATAGAGTTGTCAATCAACACCAGCTATACTCAGTGCCTCCCAAAGGTCTCCTATAATCTCTTTTTGACTAGCTGTCCTATCTCCTTATCATTTTTGAGCTGAGAGCTCCCAATGATGCTGCTACTATTGCCACTGTGGAGGCCACCTCTAAGGCCCAGTTCTTGTATTGCTGCCCAATCTGGGTTGGTCCCCCACCCTAGTGTTATAGTCCTCTCCACCTGACTTCCTAAGTCATCTTATGCTGGAAAAATGTCTCACCCTGACCTTTTGTTAGCTCTACCTCATGAAATTTTGATTTGAGGAGTTATTTTAAAGTTTTTGGGAGGGGAATGTTGGGAGAGTTCAGCTAGGTTGCTGCCTATACTCCATCATCTTGGCTTTCCAGGCCTGTGCATATTTTCTAACAGCAAAACCTAGAAGAGAATGACTCTACAATAAGTATAAGTAAATATTCAGGGGGAAAAAAGAATGACTTGGCTGAAAAGATTACAAGAGTGGATAAAGAAATGAAATGAGATTTAAAAAAAAATGAAATTAGAGTTGTTGAAGAAAAATTTGAAGGAGAATATATAGCTTAGAAGAGAAATGGAAAACAGAATCCAAGTAGTGAGCTCCATGAAATAGAGCAGAATTCAATTTTTAAAATTTAAAAGAATTCAGTGATTCCATGGGATGATATTAGAACATTCTTCATTTATATCTCCTCAGGCTGTTTTTAGGTCAGTTATTTCTGAGTGGAAGTGGTGGAAGTGATTGTACCACTGTATTGTACTGGGATACAATCTACACCAGACTATTTTCTTTCTTTCTTTCTTTTTTTTTAGTGAGGCAATTGGGGTTAAGTGACTTGCCCAGGGTCACATAGCTAGTAAGTATTAAGTGTCTGAGGCCGGATTTGAACTCAGGTACTCCTGACTCCAGGGCTGGTGCTCTATCCATTGTGCCACCTACCTGCCCTACACTAGACTATTTTCAATTCTGGGTGCACTTTTTAGGAAAGGTATTGGTAAGTCCCCATCCTTGTCCCCATCCTATTTTATACCAGAGTGCAGAATAAGATAACAAAGATAGGACACAAAGATGCACAAGTAGGCTAAGTGTCAGAAAACCTTCCCAACAATTAGAGCTATCCCAAAGTGGAAAGGGTTACATAAGGGGTAGTGGGTTTCCCCTCTCAGAGGTCTTTCAAAAGCAGGTTAGAGGACCATTTGTCTGTCATGTTATAATGGAAATTCCTTTTATTTATAGGTTAACCTAGAAGACCACCAAGATTTCGGACAACTCTCATGATCTGCAATTCTGTAAGGTGATGAAAAGCTCCTTTTTGACTTCAGTAAAAAGACCATATTGTAAGGGGATAAGGAATGATTGCTGATGAAAAATGAAAACAATGGGCATAAATCAATTGATTCATAAATAACCATTATATACAAGGGATTGTGCTAGGTGCTGGGAATAGAAAGAGGAAAATGAAATCATTCTTTCCCTGAAGAGCTTACATTCTACTGGATGATAATTAGATAGAAAGTCATTTTAGGAGGGAGAGAGTAACAAGAACTGGAGAACAGGAAAGGCTTCCTGTAAGATTTTACTCCTGAGCCAAATCTTGGAAAAAAACTCTAAAATTATAAAATTGGAGGTAAGAAAGCAGTGAATTTCATGCATTGGGGAAATTTTGCAAAGGCATGGAAGCGTAAATGGCATGTATACTTCAAGGAACTTAGAATCCATGAAAGAGAATAACATAAAATAAATCTGGAAAGATTGAAGGAAAACAGAAAGTGAGTGACCTAAAATTTTAGTTTGAGGCATTTGTATTTTGTTCTCAAGGCAACAGGGAGCCCCTGAGCATGACATTGGCCAGAATTGTATTGGGGGTGCGGCAGCTAGGAGGCGCAGTGGATAAAGCACCAGCCCTGAATTCAGGAGGACCTGAGTTCAAATCCGGCCTCAGACACTTGACACTTACTAGCTGTGTGACTCTGGGCAAGTCACTTAACCCTCAATGTCCCACCCCCCCAAAATTGTATTGTGTGAATATTAATTTTGGAGCATGTGGGGTATGAATTGAAGTATGGAGAAACTAGATATTGGATGGCTAATTAGAAGGTTTTCCCCAACAATTAAGGTAAGAAATGATGAGGACCTAAACTAGGGTTATAACAGTATGAGTGAGGAAGAGTGAATAGATTTGAAAAACATGGTGATGTTATTTGATATGAGAGAGTCAAGGACAGTTAAGCACACCTCTGAGGTTGTGAAACATAATGACAAGAAGGATAGTAGTGCCTCCTACAGAATTATGAAAGTTTGAAAAAAGGAAGGAGTTTGAGGTGAAATAAAATTAGTTAATTGAGAT
Source organism: Dromiciops gliroides (assembly GCF_019393635.1). Lineage (NCBI taxonomy): Eukaryota > Metazoa > Chordata > Mammalia > Microbiotheria > Microbiotheriidae > Dromiciops > Dromiciops gliroides. The sequence goes on from NC_057862.1 coordinate 272,118,146, forward strand.
GCAAAATGGCATAGTGCCAGATAGCTGGTCTCACAGGCAGAAAGATCTAGGCTCAAATCGGACAGAGTCTGTTTGACTCTGGGAGTCATTTAATCTCTCAGTGCTCAAGGCATCTCTCATATGGGTCTTTAACCTTTGTGTCATAGACCACTTTGGCAGTCTTGTGAATACTATAAATCTCTTCTCAGAATAAAGTTTGTGGACTATATTAATAATTGAGGGAAATGCTATATTCCAGTAGACATTAGTGGAAATAAAGGTGTAATTTTATCTCGCATTCAAATTCACAGAACCCTTGAAATCTATCCATGGACTTCCCTGGCGTCAGGAGGACCTGAGTTCAAATCCAGCCTCAGATACTTACTAGCTGTGTGAACCTGGGTAAGTCACCTAACTCCAATTCCTTCCCCCCACCCCCCACCCCCAAAAAGAATATTAGTTCTAAGACAGTAAGTTGGAGAATTTTCTTATCTGGAAAGTCATTTTATCAATGAAATCACAAGTCCATTCCCCTTCTTTTATAATAACTTCAGCTTTAAACAGGTTGAATTTGAGATGCTGATCCAAGTAAAGATGTCTAAAAAGTTAGCAATGTCACTTAAGCCTCAATTTCCTTACTTATAAAATGATGGGATTGGACTAGTTGACTTAAAAGTTATCTTCCAGTTAAAAACCCATGAAATAAGAACTACACCACCAAGGCAGGTGGTTAAGGTGGTTACTGGGTCCTTAGGAGCTAGATTCATAGACTCATAGTCTTATCCCAAGATGGCAGGGGATGAAGCACAATCAGAAGATACACTTTAGAATGAGCACTTGTTCCCAATCTCTGAATCCTCAGAAATACATATATTCTTTTATTTTTTTTATGAGGCAATTGGGGTTAGGTGACTTGCCCAGGGTCACACAGCTAGTAAGTGTTAAGTGTCTGAGGCTGGATTTGAACTCAGGTACTCCTGACTCCAGGGCTGGTGCTTTATCCACTGAGCCACCTAGCTGCCCCAGAAATACATACATTCTACTGAATATGTTTCTCGGGTTCTGGATCTCTAGATTGCTCATTTGAACATTTTAACAATGATAAAAAGAAATAACTAGAAGGAGCAATAGAATTTATTGAAAAAGTGTTTTTAAGGCAAAGTGATTGTGTCTGAAGACAGAAGAGAAAAAATGACAAGAAAGACAGAGATTAAAGATACTAGAAAAAATAGGCAATATAATTGAAAGAAAGAATGATAGGAATGGGTTCACAGGTAAAGTTAGTCTTGGAAGCAAGACATTGAAGGCATTCTTCCATGGAAATTATAAAGAAGAATACAAAGTCATAAATAACTAGGATGGGGAAAATTGGGGCTTTCCCCAGTGCGCTGAAATTTAGAAGGGCAAACTTCTTTTTCCAATGGCCTTCTCTGACCCACATTCACAGTATAACCACCTTCCTCCTTTTCTGAGGCCCTAGCTTGCTATCCTCCTGTCCCTTTTTCAGAGCCAGCTCACCCTCTTTTATATATCCCAAGGTTGAGGAAGATGACTATGTCCTCCTCCAATTCATCTTACCCTCACATCCTCCTGGAGTCTGGGAAGTTGGTGGTCCATAACTGAACTGTTGGGTCATAAGCTGAAGACAGCACTTGACCACAGGATGCATGAAAATCTCATGTACATCGGTGAACATTAAGGCCATAACCAATAGAGGTGGAATCTCAAGGCAGCCAGGTGGTTCAATGGGTAGAATATTAGGCTCTGAGTTAGGAAGACCAGAGTTCAAATCCAGCCTCAGCTGCTTAACTAGCCATGTGACCCTGGCCAAGTCACCTAACCTATAACTGCCTTATTTTTCTCACCTACAAAATGGAATCATAATAACAACTATCTCAGGATTGTTGTTAACAAATGCTTGTTCCCTTCCTTTGTTGTTCTTTTCCCTCCTGGATTCCCTGCCTTCCCTTACCTGAAAACCTTCCCAAACCCCAGATGAGTTCCTTCCTAACCTGGCTTACTCCCTACTCTACCCTACTCCCTCCCTCAGGAGTGGCCTACCTAAAAGTGGTTTCCCTCTGAAGTCTTCCTCCCACTCCTTCCCTGGATTCTTGGTTAGAGTTCTGGAAGGAAAAGCACGTAGGTATAGACACTGAAGTAGCTGGCAAATATTGATCTCAGTTCTCTGGGTGGAATAGAGATTGAAGTTGTTGTTTTGTTTTGGTTTTGTTTTTGTTTGGTTTTGTTTTCCCAGATTGAAAGGGAGGATTCAAAGAGAGTGTCCAAAGTTCAGGATGCATCTTGTCAGAAGTATGTTATTATGGAATCAATAAGAGAGAACTTGTTTTTCTTTCCTTTTTTCCTCTGTTCATTTCATTCAATGGACAAAATTCTAGTGGCATATGTGTATATACATATATATGTATATGTATTGCATACATATAGAAATACACATATATATGATGAAACTGTGGAGGATTTGAAAATGAGAATCCTTTCATCTTCCCAAGCAAAAATCCATAAGTTATTGGTTAGTCTCTATATTATATATATATATGTATATATATATATATATGCTATATTACTATAGCATTGCAAATCTTTTCTTACAGTAGGCATACTTAGTTTGAATAGTATTTGATCAAAATAATTAGGGCCTTAGTATTTAAGTTTTAGAGTAATATCTTCCAAGGAAAAATCCTGATGCTTCTAAAGTTAAATTTGAAATTGTTTGAAATTGTTCTTTGTGAGCCAGTTAAAGCAGCTACACCTAGCCAGATGAGTTCAGGAATGAGTTCTGCCAAAGCTACAGAAATCTACAAAATATACTCCCCACCCCCCACCTTGGTTTTAAGTCTAGTGTTTATGTATAACTAACTAGATGCATTCCCTCTTCTGGCATTAGGTGTGATTGAGAGATAACTCCCACAGCCATAGCAGCAGTTTCTGTACATGCTGCATCCCATGCTCTTCTGAGCATCAAAAGGAGATGAAGCCTGATTAACCATTTTGAAACCAATCGGATGAGAAGTCCTTACAAAACAACTTTTTATACGCTTTAATTAAAAACGTGTTCCGGCAGCTCAGAGATGAATGGGCTTCAGGGGGAGCAGGGCTGAGTCCGTTGCTATGACGACACCAAATCTTTTCACTCCTTGTCTTTCCTCAGTACATTCTGACTAGATCTCTCCAGCCATTAATTTGACTGTGCCCCATCTCTCAATCCTTCAATCCCTCTGTCCATGTGTCTACACATTATCCAACACCTGCTGCTGCTTCTGCTGTTGTACTTTTTTCTCTCTCCATTTCTTTTTTCACTCTCCTATTCAATGATTTTAAGTTATTATTTCCCTCACTTTCTCCCTGGAAAAACCTTTCTTCTTGTGAATTCTGAAATAAATTTTCTATTTTGTTTTAATATGGCTTCTATTTTACCTTGTCCCTCCCCTCCATTCTAAAATGTTTTCATACCATAGGTCTTGAATATAGTTCTAAAGTACCTCACTGTCTTCTCTCTTTAGGTTTACGGACTGAGCATTCTGCCCTCCCTTCTAGTCCTTTTACTGCTGAAACAAATGCAGATACAGAAAGGAATGAGACTTCACTTAAAGAAGCTCTAGAAACTGATGTCAGGAATGAAGAACTCTTGTGCTTAATATTTTTCCTTGAAATCTCAGTTCCTTCCACAAGCAGAAATAATTTTGCAATAAGAATTTTAAATGAACCTAAAGTTAATTTAAAATATATATAGTTAAAACTAATTGAGAAATAAGTATCATCCTTCTTTAGTTAAAGGAATTTTAAGATACTACATTTACAAAGGGTTTTTGCTTTGTTTTTGTTTTGTGTAATAGAAATACCACTGGGTGGTATTGATAACCTTGATTTAAAAGCTAGTTCTGTCAGTCATTACTTGTATGACCTTACCCAAGTCACTTGGCTTGTGCCATACTGATTTTTCTTCTGTACAATGTGGGAGGTGGACTAGATGATTTCTAAAGCCCCTAAGTTTTAAATGCTACTATCCTAATATGTATATGCAAATAAAACCAACTGTTACATCACATATCATCTGAATCAAGTATGGACTTGATCAACCTTTCCATTTGAAAGGGACTTAGATATGGCATTTATGGGAAAACAGGCACCTGTACAACTATATATTACTTGAAATTGTAGACATAAAAAGTTTGCTAATTTTATCACTTGTATTACTATTTCAAAGAAACAAAAATGCCTTTGAGAAATTGATAACAATTCCAGTATTTTGTCTTCAATTTTTCTTAGTTTTTTTTCTATTTTATAAGATAAAGATATTTTAAGTAATAGGATTCTCTCTCACATACACCAGCCTGGAACAATTGTATTTCATCTGCTCCTGTTATTTCTCATGAAAGCACAATCTGGTGCCCCTGACAGATCAAATCTGTTGATCTTTCCTATGATAGCCATAGCCAAAGTATGGCTTGTTGATCAGATTAAATAAGTGTTTGTTTCCCATTTGTCTGATTCATGATAGAGATTGTAACTTAACAGATAAGTATGGTCTGTTGAACTTAACCCATAAAATAGCATAGTCCTGTAGATCTGCAATTCACTAAAAGTCACATAGCATGATTTAATGGTTAAAATAAAGGCCTGGAAGCCTGGAGACTCAATTTTAGTTCCAACCTCAGTTTAATGTAATTTTCTTGCTTCAACTTTCTGATAAACAAGGATACCAAAGAGTTATCTCCCTATAAATATTTTTTTTTAATTCTACCTTATCATTTATGTTAGGTAATTTGGGGCTTAAATAAAGATTTGCCTAAATAACTATAATGCAAGTCTAAAACTATAATATAAACTGTATCACTCCCTAAATATGTTTATATAATAGTCTATGGAAACCTATTATCCTCTTCATCTATTATAAGTGTAATAAATACATTATAATTAACCCAATAGAAGGGCAATGTATCTTTTTTTTCTGTGTTAACACATAAAACATATTTCTCATAATGTAAGTAGGTACAAAGACAAATTCTCATATTGCACAAAATTTCTTAGAAACACCTTTAAGCATCAAAGAGGCCTCATAATTCTAGGCTAAATCTTGTGTTGATAATTATGACCCTAGAGAAAAACCTATACTTGATGTTAAAAAAACAAAAACACTACCCAACTTTGTAATCCCCTCACTTTTGCCCCATATTCTCTTTCCCCTTTTCTCTTCTTTCCCCTTCCAACTGCTCCTACACTAGTATTCAATTAATAGGAGATTTGTGCCTAAATTTCTGACTTTGGTCATTTTTGTCATAGGGCACTTTAATAAAATTAATCAATTAAATGAAAATGTATTTTGAATTGATTGTAGGTGAAAAGTAAGAGACATGAATTTAGGTGTCTAAAGAAGATAAACACAAATGCAAAGCGGTTTCAGAATATACTCAAAATGAAAGAAAATGATAGTTTTAATATTAAGGAAAACATTCATTTGATAAACTATTTTATTATAAGTATAAATTGTCTTTAGTACATAGATGGATGATAGAGAGATAGGTAGAGCTATATAGCATAGATCTATTAGTCTTCCCTCTGAAGAGGTGGAAATCCTGCTGCTCTTGACATTTAAATCTAGACTGGACAAGGCTAGAAAATATTCTGTGGAGAATAATCCTGCACTAATCCTGCAGGTGGATGGACTAGAAGACATAATAGATCTTTTCCATCTCTATTTTCTATGGTTCTATTATTCAGTGAACCTTAATGCCATTTAAATATGCTTTGCTTGGGGGCAGCAATTTAAAAAGACACTGATTCCTCAATTCAGCTCAAGTGTTTAATATTTTCTCTTTCTTTTATTTTTTTCTGCCATTTTATATAGAGAGACAACCATAGGAAAACATGATCCTTATTGAGTGAGTATTTATCCATGCTGTGGTAAACTCCTTACCTGAAATCACAATTCTGAATTTCTACTATTGCACAATACAAATTACTTATAGGATAAATGAGCATATTCCCCAAATAGCCTATGTAGTCTGGTGGAGAAATGGCAACTTAATGCATTTTTAAAACTTTCCTATTGAAACTCAAGAAATCCCTAATACTTATAGTGAGTTTTTTCTTCCCCAAATATTCATGACATTGCAAAAGGAATTGTGTTTATGAGAGAATTAGTACCATGTAAGAGTTTGTCATTAGCCAGATAGATAAATATATTAGGGTGACATCTTTTCATGATCAATGTGATGCTGAAATCTAACTCCACTTGTGTAGCTAATCTACACAGGTAAATCATGTAGATAACTTTTGTCTTTATGCCACTGAATATTTATTGCCATCCCTTCCCAAGTATCTCTTAAGTATGAAACAGCATATGCAACGGATGCACAGCAACCCACCAAAGGTGGAAAACTTGTGAACTTGCACCGTAATTTGGGCAAGAATTCAAAATCTATTTGTTGCTGTCAATTGATTTAATCAAAGCAGAACTATCTACTAAGTGGACTTGATTTGGGACACCAGGATCTATGTACCTCTACTGTTCAACAAGAAAAAAAGAAAGTGGAGGAGGGAGGGAGAAAAGGGGGAGGTAATGTATTCTATGCATTCCAAAAGGACCTGGGGTTTTATGACTAGTCTAAAGAACATTTTCCACCCTACAGAGATGTTTATGAAAGACACAGGACATTTCTAGTAAAATATTTTTTAAAATATCCTTCCAAGGATAATTTTAAAAGTAAAAATCATTCAATACATTTTGATACAGGAATTTCAAATCATAAATTGTGTCCACCATACAGGGGGAAAGTTTGATCATTCTCTTTGATCTTACCTACTACAGTGAATGGTTTTTTTTTTCTTTTCACAAATGCCTAAGCCTAAAAACTGACGGGTATCGTTTCATTTCAATGGGCAGAATTTGCAAAAGTAATTCCCTTTAATACTGAAGAGAATCAAGCACCCCACATGGCCTGATGAGCATAGCTAAAAACTCCTAAGTTTGAAAAGCGCCTGTTGGCTTAGACAAAATCAAGATCACTAATTTACTTATTTATTTTCCCTTTGGTGAAATCTATTTAACATATCCCTTTATGTTTTTGCAAGCTGTTAGGCCCCTTTCTCTAAAGAAAATGAATAGGTATGTTTATTTAAGGTAAGAACGACTATTATCAGTCTATGAGAGAAGTGTAGTCCATAAGGTTATGTATCAAAATGGCATTTCATAAGTATTAAAAGTAGCATGTCTTTTTTTTCTGTTTCTCTTCTTATTCTCTATGAAACTGAAGGATGTCTGAAAGCTGTTAGATTTTTTTAAATTGTTTACTTTTTGACCCAAGTATTGAGTAAGAAGAAAATGGGATTGTAGGAGTGGAGCTTAAAATAAGTTGCTCTAGAAAGGCATAGTGAAGGAGCCTTCTTTGATCATAACTGGACGGGGGGAGGGGAGGAGGGGATACTAGATCCAAGTACAATTTGGTTTAACTCTCTAATTTTTCATTTCTGTTCCTGAGTCCAAAGGTGCGGGGGTCGGGGTTGGGGGAAGAGGTTGAGAACGAAGCAAAATTTCTGAGATGGGAGTGTTTGTGTCAAATTCTACTTAGCCAACTCTTTTCATTCACCTTACCCATAATTTGAGAAATCAAAAGCGGAAAGCAGAACTTGCTGAGGGCGGAGAGGCTAATGGTACCCAAGAGCTGCGCTCTTGGTTATTTGATGTTGCGATTAGGTCAGTAGAAGACAGCTCCCCTCCTTTTGACTCTGAGGGAAACGGAGGTGGTTGACGAGTTGGGGGAGGTTTTGAGTGAGAGAAGAGTTGAGGGCTGGAATATTGGGAGGGAGGCTGTTTTAGGACTTGTTTATAGGTGTTAATAATCCCCGGTCAAGTAAAGAAGATAATTTAGCTGTAACCCTGGGAGTAGGGTGCAGGGGTTCGGTGGCAGGCGCCCAGAGAGGACAGGATTTGTCACCAGCGCCCTCTTGGAGACTAGGACCAAGAGACGTGGGAACTGTTCAGCAGTTGGAGACAAGGAGGAAGAGTAAACACCCTGCTTGCCTTGCTTGGTTGCACAGTTTGCAAAAGGGATAGGAAATGGGGGTGGGCTTGGGAGCGAAATATAAAATAAAAATAATGCATAAATGAAACCTTCCCTCCCTGGTCTCCTCTTCCATCTGGCTGGGAGCAAAAGCCCGACCAGTTCAACAGCCCTGGGGAAGAGAGTAAGAAGGGCCGCCTCCTCAGACAGGCCAGAGACACACCCATGCCCCTGGCTCTGGATAGAGATTCCTAGTCCTTCCTCGGAGGAGGGGAGGGTGTGCGCTTCATCCTCCCCCAGCCTTCCTTAAGAATGCCCCATCATCACCCCCTGTGTGCAGGCCTCCTGGGTTCTCCCTCTCCCTCTCAGGCCGGGGGTAGGGAGTATTACTTTGCTCTTTTCGTTGGCCAAGCACAATTGTGTTATTGGAGATAATGAATTCAATCCCCATCAAAGGGCATTAGGCTTGCCCGGGCCCTGTAGTGGCTGCTACTTTTTTTTCCTTTTTCCTTTTTTTTCCCCCCTAGGACAAGGAGTTGGGGGGGGGGGGAAGGGAGGAGTGTAAACCGGGAATGAAAAGCTAAAGAGAAAAAAAAATCTCGGGGGTAGCCTTTCCCCTGATCGCTGCTTTTGAAGTGAGAGGGACAGGGCATTGTTGTTCACATCGCGGCCCATAAGGCTGAAGAAAGCCCGGCAGCTTTTGATGAGGCGATGCAATTGAGCAACAAGTCGGGCTGGCTGAGCCTCTCCAACCGCCCTGATGCCTGTGGATAACATATGTCCCGCATTAATTGGGAGGGTGGGAGAACAATTGGACGGGAAGGGAGAAGGCGGGGGCTATGCAGGGAAGCAGAAGGGATAGTGGTGGTCAGCAAGAAGTTGTATAGGGGAGGGGGGAATGAGGCTACTGGCCCGTGCCGCATAGGCCTTAAGGGTTCCGAACTGTCCAGTAGAAGCTGATTTCAACTTTGATGATTAGACTGGGAGTGCCGGTTAGGGCTACTGGAATTCACAAAGACTGCTTTCACTGTGGTTATAGGACGTTTATCTCGTGGTGTATCCTGGGATTTCCGTTTTATGATTGGTACTTATTCACATTCACAGATCCAATACTTTTTTTTAAGGACTCAGGGTAACTTTTTGGAACTTGATTAGGAATGGAACATTCACTATTTTTTTAAATTAGCCATTAAAGTCCTCCACATATCTCAAATGACTAGCCTAATTATAATTATAGGCCTAATTATAGACCGATGAGGTACCCATACAAGGAAGGGAGTAGTCATTCAAACATTAAAGAAAAAGTACATTTACTCAAATCTTCAAAATTCTTTATTTGCTGCAGAAACTGAGAACCACGCATTCAGCCAGAGTAATAAGAGCATCTAGTAGCACTTTAAGGTATATCTCTGTAACATGAAAATTTACCTTGCTTTTGGACTTCCCTGGAATATGTAATGAAAAGTCATACTTATTCATTTGAAATTCAAGGATAAAACAAAGGGAGCTCGGAGATTATGCCCCAGACTGGAGCCTCCTTTAAAAAAAAAAAAGTTGGACATTTAACAAAGATTATTATCCTCATCGCTATTAATTTATTGAGAGCTTCCTGGAATGTATGACACAGACCTATATTGGGAAGTGCTACTTAATATCAGGTCATCTTACCTTGAAAATTGTTGAAAATTAACCTTCTGCTCCCCAACATGAGATTACTTTACCTCCTTCCATTCCCCAGCCCTTCATTTCTAGGTTCTTTAACCAAAAGGCCTACCAGAGATGCTGCTGTTGAGATGAGGGTTTCCTCTAAAGGACCCCCCACCCACTGACACACTCTCTCTTCCACCTACTTTTAAAGACCCTATCAGTAGATTTTTGTCAGGCATGATAAGGTGAAGACATTTTGATTCCAGGGAGAAAGGAAAAAATCAGGAAGAAGTATTTGAAATGCAACACGGTTCATTTCAATTTTAGCTAGTAAATCGAAGGCCTCCAAGGGGGATATACCGGCAGGGGGAAGCGAAGAGAACTGGTGTTCCGGGGCCGGATCTGAGCCGCATGGGTTGCTCTGTTGTTACTGGGCTGTACCATTTTTTTTTTAATTTTTTTTTCCCACTCAGGCTGTAGTAATGAAATACGCAGGCTCACTAGCGCTGGGCGTGTACACACGCAGGAAAGAGCAATAGGAACTTTCTAAAACCATTCCCCAGCAACCTGAATCACCTTCAAGAGCAGCAAATCTCCAGTGTCAATAGACTCAAATGGATAGACTCCCATTTGGGATATTTGTGATGGGTACGATGGTTTCTTTTAAAAAAAAAAAAGTCCTGTACACTTTTCTTATTAAAGCGTTTGTATTTTAAAATAACTAATTATACATCGTCTCCTTGCTGTGAAATAGCTGATCCAAAACATGATCTTGCAAGCAGATATGTAGCTAAAAACCCAAGGGGGGGAAAGCCCAACCAACACTGGTGAGATTTATACTTGAACGTGCAGTCTGTTTCCAAGCAAGGTATTCTAAGGGGTTTTCCACGTAATACTTCCTAATTTCAGAAATTCGAAACTTTCTACAAATATTTTTAAATGGGAAGGGGCGAAGGAAGGGGAAAGATGAATTAGGGTATCAACCAGATTAACCCTAAATCAATTTAACTTGCACAATAGTTAAATATGTTTAAAACTCCAGCCATCAAATCCATTAATCTGGCTTCTGAATTTGATCTTGGTGACACAACCAGCCTTTCATCTGTATTCTCCAGGTTTGGAATACCTCTTTCACTCCAGAATGATCCATTTCCCAGATTCCACAACAGAAAGTATATGCCTAGTCATTGCTAAGAAACTTACACAAAGAGCCTCTAAACTGTTTTGGAGAAGTAGATGGGAAGGACAGAGGAAAAATTCAATTGATTGAGGGGACTGGGATGGGAATGTATTTTCTCATTTATGAAAAGCTACACACTTTCGATGTAGACTCAGCTTCTTTCCCCATAGAAAAAAGCCAGTACCTTAAAACATGAAATTGAGGCAGCAAGAGACATCTCCCTCCCCACCCCCACCCCCTTGCTCGGTTTAAAAGAAAGATTTTTTTTAGTAGAAGAAATAAATACATTTGACGTCTTAAGATGAGGCCACATGGACTTTTTGGGGGGCCCAAAATTGTTTGCTCGGGTGGTAGCTGGAAACAAAGGTGAGGGACTCAGTTGAGCTGTCCAAAGTTCAGAGATCTAAAATCCCAGTGAGTCTCTGTTGGAGACTAAGAAGAGAAATACAAACAAAACTGCTTTAGCCTCGAAGGGCATTTATTTGGAGCGAAACGCAAGACGGATCTCCACTAATCTATTGTTAAATGTTGGTATAATGTTAAATGCTTTCTATAGTCGATTGAAAATAAAACATAAAAATACTTAATGAACCGTTTTTAATCTCATATTTTTAAGGGAATTATTTTTAAACCTAGTCTGTTATAGCAGCTTCCAATTCGGCATCATTTTTCTTACATTTATGTGCATGGTTGTCTTGAATTCCCTGAATTCTTCTCATTAAGGGAAAATTTGATTTTATATTATTGCATAATTTCCAATATTGAGTGAGGTAGTTTTTCGTGTGATATAAATATCAATTTCTAGGCAAGCCATAACTACATAGAGATACACACAAACCATCATCTCTGTCAGTATATTGCAATACCTTTGTCTCTTCACTCTTTTTAGTAAAAAATATGTATTTTCAGCATGAATTAATATGTAAATGGTTTTCAATTAAAGATATGAGGGCAAATAATGCAAAGGCAGTTTTGTTAAATGCTAATTACATAATTTCTAAGCAATTTTTTTCCTCTCTTGACATTCTGGTTTGTCACAAATGAAAATGTTCTGTAGCTACTATGTACCTTACTATTGCAATACGGTCTTAGTTTACAATATTACTAAACCTAAAGAATTGCTACAATATTGCTAAACCTAAAGAAGACCGATTAATTTTTAAGAATAGGTTAGTTAAATTTGGGTATAGCTCACTTGATTCAGACTGCATTTAAAGGGGTTTGTACTGATTACTTAACTTGGGGGAGGGAGTTTGATTTTAATTACCACAGAGATAGAGGTCAATTTGCAAAATGCTAAGTATTATCTAAAAATATAATCTCTTCAGAAACTGTTCTTGTACTTTCAAACAGAAAATATGAGGAAGCATATAATTTTAAAATCATGTAATATCTAATTTTCTTCTCAAGAAAAATCAGTCTTGAGCATGTATCAATCAGAAAAAAAATTGAAACTGGAAACAAAGGTTGTTGTGTTTTTTTCTGGGATTTTTCTTTATATCTCTTGGTTTCTTTCCAGAATTATTACAAATTCATTCTCCTACAGAGTATAGCAAGGAAGGCAATGAATGGCATATTAAGATTTCTATTTGGTTTACAATCTTAAATATTATGTTGTAATAGAACTCGCTTCTGCTAAGAGCGCTTCTTAGTTCCTCAGTGTTTGACTGCTAGAATTGGCCTCTTATCTCCCCACACTTTTCTTTGAGTTCAATTCAACAAACATTTATTAAGCGGCTATTATGTGTTAGGTGCTAGGGATACACAGGTGAAAAAGAAATCCCTGATCTCAGGGAATTATAAGGTTTCAAGTGCCCATGTCTCCACCACATCACTACTGGTGCTTGGTGAAATTTTGGAAAATTTCCCTAATTATTCGAATTCCTTCTCCCATAAAATCGTAGCGGCCGTACGCTTCCCTTCCCTTCCCGACTCCAAAAGGGCGAGGACAGAATTCCCAGAAAGAAAATGTTTAAGCCCAGAAAACGTTACAGGAATGAAGAAGAGCCTTCGCCGTCTCCACTGAAAGGAACTTAGTTCTTATCTCGAAACTTCAAGTTCTAGTAAGTCCCGGGTGGCAGAAAGTAGATATTTTCGCACCAGAAAATAAGGTGTCAGGAAAGCAATACTCTTCGAAACCAACCCATCAAATCTACAAATGTTCTCCCTGCTTTCCTGAACACAACTGCTCCAGCTAGAGCTTGGTGCTTCGCACCAACTCTGTTACGCAGAAATCCAGGGTTTGAGGATGGGTTTTTGTTGTTGTTGTTGTTTTCCCCTGTTGTTGCTGGCTTCTAAGGAGAGGATTAACAGCCAGAGCCTCCGCAGCAAATAGGCACAGTTGTGCTTACAGAAGCAGTAAATAGGAGACTTTCCTCTTGTTTTTGTTGTTGACTTTTAGGTCTCGGGCCAAACAAAAGCGTTATTCGATGGGGGTGGGGCAGCGAACAATGAATAACTGCACTTCTTCCTCGGAGGTTCAGACAATTTCGCCTTACAACCACTCCCTGCCCTGCCGCCCCCAACAAGCCCCCCACTGCACGGTGTCCCTAAGAGCCAGAAAAACTGCAAAAACGCTAAAATCGCTTTAAAGGGCTCTAGGCTAAGCAGCTGGGGCTCTCGTGCCTTGATGCAGACGATTTGACTGGGTGAATGTTTCGCGGCTCCCACTTTCTTATTAAAGTTTTACCCTTTTGGTTCTTTCATAACCTTTTTAGTGGGCACTGAAGGAAGACAGGTCTCTTTCCCCAGTCCCTCACCGAGCAACCTTCCTTCTCTAAACAGAATGCCCAAATTCTATCGCTAAAATGCCGCTGCTTCCACCGCACTACGCCACCAGCACACTACAGGATTCTCCCCGCCTTCAAATTAAAGCGCTTACTAAATAGAATAACAAGAATTATGGAAAACAGACTCCTTTGCTGCAGAATGGAACAGAAATTTAATTTAATGATATGCTGGGGAGGGGAGACAAACAAGAAAACAAAAATGTTGGCGCTTAAAAACAAAAAACAAAAACGAGACCAGATGCAAAGTGAAATGCCGTGGCCTGGTAAGAGCCTCTCACCTTCTACCTTCCTTGACACGCGTTTGTGTCATACTTGGAATTAGGATTCCACTACCACAAATGTGGAGAATTATTGGGATTTACAGGTTCCCCCCTCACCCCCTACCTCTTTGGATAGGTCTTTAAGCATTCCTTCTACACCTCCCTTATCATATATAAGTTGTTAAGTTACTCAAGTAACAGTCTTCTTTTCATACCCTCTGATAGACAACAGTTTGAAGAAAGCTGATTGGGAGCTCTAGGTATTTAAATGGAAAATGATCTTCCCTCTTTTCACCTGGAAAATCAATTATGCTATAATTAAGAGAATTACACAGTTCTTCTTAGCTTGTTCTCCTGTGTGGAGTGCGAATGATCAAAGTAAAAGTTGTTCAAGTTCAAACCTTTCTAAATGACGGAGTTCACAAACACAGGCTGCTCGCGTGAGATAAGCTTTTTCTTGGGCTGTTGTTGTTATTGTTGATGTCAATCTGCACAAGATTGACAAAGAAATAGGTGGACTGGAAAGCTAGCCTGCTATCAAAGGAGATTAATGATTTTGTGATCACAGATAACTATGGCTGTGAAACTGCATTTAAGCTTCTTAGAGTTCAGTAGAAATCACCAATTCGGAGTCCTGGCGACTATAATTTTAGAAACGACGGCATTAAAATCACTACAATATGCAGAATCACAAATACCTTGGAAAACCAAGACATATATAACTGATCAGAAGCAGAAATGAATGCCCTTATCTCTATTCCCCCCATTTGGAGTCTGTTGTTGTTGTTGTTGTTTAATAAGAACAGTACTGACGAAATCTGCTAATTTTGTCATTTTAATTATGTCCACAATTGAACTTCATTACGTTTGCATACATTTCAAATAAAGAGGAAAAATCAAGGTGAGTTCTGCTCAGGGGGAAAATGACTTAAATATACGATATTAGTTTTTGCTGCATAAAGTATGCCCTGTCGCATACATCCATTTCTTAAAATGGAAGTCAACAGTGCTCAGAATAAAACAATCTTTATAATCTTGATTCCTAGAATTCCTTTATTAAGTCTCCTGTATAGGCCTGCATATGCCAATTCTGCCGGCAGTCATTTTTACTTGGGAAAGCTGAGTTTACTTATGTTGGAGACATTCTTATTGAATAAATACACCAGTTTTCATTGTTGATAATTTTCTTCTCCTATCTTCAATTCCTTGTTTTGATAGTGTTTGTCTTATATTTTGACAGCATGCAATAGTAAGAAAGCAGAAATCCTTATTTGATAACATTTGTTTTATTTAAAGTCCTTAACTGCAAGTGATCAAAAACATACTCCACAGCTTTAAATGTCAATTATTTTCTTTGCTAATTAAATGAAAATATCTCCCATTACAATCACATTTATAAAAATTAACCTTTTAATCTGTTATTTTAACCATCATTTAAAGCAATATCATCTGTAAAAGAAAGAAATATAAACCATGCAATAAATTAAGAACACTGAGAAAGCAAACAGGAATAATAATAATAAAAATCCATCTGGCTATGCTAACACCACGTCAGACTGTGGAAGGTGCATTAACACTGGATGAAACAAGCGAACAATGGCAATAAGTGGCACAATAAAAAGAATTTGGGGATCTTGGACCAGATTTCAAAACCCCTACACCTTGTCTCTCTTCTAATGTTGTAATAAGTCTTTTTTTTTTTGAAAAATAACATTTCTATAATGGCATAATACACAGGCTTATTTTTATATGTTAAGTGACCCCAGAGTAAAATGACCTCATCTCTTTTACTTTTGTCTTTGTAGTCCTACTGTGCCAACACATAGCTGGTACTCCACTGATTGATAGTCTGCAAATCAAAGAGTAGAGAGCTACACGTGCGCACTTTTTTAAAAAGCATTTTTTCTTAAGTCTGTATGGTAGTGAGAAGGAAAGGGATTGGAGTACCAAATGAGCAGTGGTCCTTGTAACATCACTTGGCCAGGCAACTTTTGAAGATGTAATATGTATATTACCTAGGTATATGTAGAATCACATATACATAGGCAAGCAGAGAGGATATACATATATGTGTACATATGTATTGAGAAATTATACATAATATACATATATCCTTTTAAGTCAACAGCTATCTGAAGGTTTCAGAAAGATGATCTTTAAAAAGTGCCTCTGATTCTTAGATTCTGCTTATGTTTCGCTACATTAAGAGCAGTGCTATCCTTCAATAATTTTTAAAGAGTCTCCAAATCTACTTTAAAAAAATCTGGGTTCTTAACATTAAGAACATTGCCACATACCTGTAAACTTTTGGGAAGTTGGACAGTAAAGAGAGTGAAAAAAATAAAAACAAATATTTTACAAGTTTGACCACCTCTTTCTTTTTTTTAAATACACTGGGAAAGAGAGAGGACTAGAGGGAGGGAAGGAAGAACAAGAGGAAATATCTTTATATATACAATTGTGGATCACTAAACTTTGCAGGAAGGATTTTAGTTTGAGTTTGGTTATCTGAATTGCTTTATAATAACACACACAACGCATTTTGAATACAATAATAAAGTAACAGTCCTTTGCACTGGAGGGGGAAGAGATTGTGCAAAAACGTAAAATAAAAAGTTTATTGGGGTTTCATGAATGGTTTTTGTTTTTTTTGTTTGTTTTTTAATTTCTCCTGTTACCAGAATGGCCATCCCAGAAAAAGCACCAGTCACGGGAGCTAGGAAGTATTTAGGACCGGTCTGGAATACACACCTTGATAGTAAGAAGGCTCCAGAGCCGAAGGCTCAATTGTGCTCCTCCCGGCCATGGAGGCACTGCTCAGGGGCAGGCTCCCTGGCAGCCCCGCGCCATAGGGTGAGTACTGCAGAGCCTGCTCATAGGCCTTGAAGTCCAGCTTGTGCTGCTGCTCCGAGGAGGACATAAGGTTATTGATGGAGAAGGGATGGTTGAAGGAGTAGTGGGGGTCCCCTTTCAGGTGCAACTGGGACTCGTGGGGTGTCAAGACATGCGCTGGGTGGGAGGGGGGCACCGAGGCTAGCGCCACCGGCCCAGAGGTGATTGGCGGGGCCGAAGAAGAGGCTGGAGTCTTTAGCTCCTGGGCGCCCCCTGTCGCCCCTGCCCCACTGTGGTCCAGGGACTGGGGGCTGGCCGCAGGACCCGACGCCTGGGCGCCCTCCAGCTGGGAGGATTTGCCGTGCACCCCGCGATGTAAGGGGGAGTTGGAGCTAGTGCTGGAGCCTCCCGGGGGCTCCTTCCTGCTGTCTGGACCTCCTTTGCCTACGCCTACGCCGCCACCACCTCCGCCGCCGCCGCCGCCGCCGCCGCCTCCAGCCCCGGCTTGCTTCTCGCACTTGAAGCGCTTCTGCCGCCGCAGGTAGCAGCCGTTCTCGAACATGTTGCCAGAGTCTGGGTGCAGGGTCCAATATGAGCCCTTGCCAGGCTTGTCAGGAGAGCGAGCCACCTTGACAAAGCAGTCATTGAACGAGAGGGAATGGCGAATGGAATTCTGCCAGCGCTGTTGATTCTGCCTGTAGTAGGGAAATAAGTCCATAATCCATTGATAGATTTCACTCAGGGTCAGCATCTTGCTGGGAGCTTGTTGAATGGCCATGGTGATGAGGGAGATATAGGAGTAGGGGGGCTTGGCATGCGGGTAGCTCCGCTTGAAGGTTTTGGCATCCCCTCTGCTGCGGCTCAGGTTGGAAGGGGCATATGCCATGGGGCTCATGCAGGGGTTCATCGACCCAGTGTAGGGACCCAGTCCATTCATGGAGGCAGCCTGTTGAGCTCCCATGGCATTCATGCCCCCAGGACTCAGGGCCGCTCCCATGGCGGTCACCCCTGCTGCAGTCATGCTGTTCATGGCACTGGCTGAACCTCCTGGCATTCCAGCCACTGCACCGGGGCTTAGTCCGGCCCCTAAGCCTGGGTTGGCATAGGACATGTTGAAAGAAGCTGGCGTCATGTTGCCGCTGGTGGTCATGGTATTCATAGTCATGTAGGTATTCATGGTGTTCATTGAGCCTAGGCCCGAATTCATATTGCTGACGGGCACTGAGGAGTAGGCCTGCGGTAGGGAGAGTAAAAGAAGATAAAGAGGGGTGGGTTAGTGGAGAGGGGGATGAGTGATGGGTGTGGGTAATGGATTGACCTAAGGCCACCTGCATTCACCTCTAATCCAAAGGAACAGTCAATACCATACAAATAACCTACAGACAGCCCTACACTCAGCAAAGAATGGGGGCCCAGAGGAACAAGAAGGAATAAGAAATGAAAAACAAATTCACATTTCCACCAGCATAGAGGAAATATTAACATAAAACATGGCCCAGAAAGAGGGATATGAACCTTATTAATAACAGAAGTTAGCCAAGGCCCACTAATGACTCTAGTATCTTCCTCTAATCTGTTATCCTAAATCTGGTTTCTTTTAAGAAAATGTTCCTCACTCCCACCCCCCACCCCACCCCACCCCAAAAAAACAACACTGGAAACCTTTCTTATCCCTTTTTGTTGCCCGAAAAAATAACATATTTCTTCATATTATATTCACTAAACCCAACTTTCAGAAAGATCTCCATTCAAGGGGAAAAAAAGATGGAAGAGAGTGAAAACTCCTTTTGTTACTTAAATGTAATTTGCAAGGCCTGAGGCTGGAGTTGCAACAGGCTTTTAACCAACACTTTCTCCTTCAGTTTCTCTGTCTCTCTCTGTACAGTATTTCAGCATTTATATACTATTTCTTACAGCAGTTATCTAAATTCATATGAAGCAAAGAGCCATTCATTTTCCTAATATAGAATATAATAGGCCTATAGAAATCTTAAGTAAATGGTAGTTTTATGTGTTTTTAAAAAACATTTCCACATAGCTTTCTAAAATCACCATCAAATTTAAGTTAGATTTTCACAAATTAACATTTAAAGTAAATTTGGAGGGGGGAATAGAGGAGATACCAATGTATTCATTTAGGTATATAATGCACCTTAAAAAAATGTTCAGATATTTGTAATAATTTCCCCTCTCTCTAATACCCTCTATATATTCCAGAATATGGTAATCTCAACTGTAATATTTATTGACATACTAAAATGGACACTTTGATCTTTGTAGAGCATGACCTCAAAGCAGAGGGCATTATCAGTTAGCTACAAACATGACGGTGTATCAGAGAAGCTGGGAAATGAACAATTTCAGCCACTTAAAATTTCTCAAATGCTAATTCTATTCATCAAAAGCTCCACTTACAGACGTGCATCACTCGATTTACATTCACAGCTTAAACCTGTATAGGAGCTCTTTGACCCAAAATAGGAATTTCTGTATGACTGAGAACTAAACTGCTGAAAAAGTTTGCATTCTTTAAAAAATTATCCTGGCATTAAAGCAGTTCACAGCATTTTGAAAGTGTGTCCAGAATAACAATCATATAATTTTTCAAAAGATTAAGCAGGGAATTGCAAACTTTTACTTAAGAGGATATTTGATTCTTATAAGCAATTGTCATAAAGTTATGTTTTATCTTCTTCCTACTCTAGAAAACAAAAGGGAATTAAAGAGTATTAAAAGGTTATATGAGCTGGTTTACTCATATTTAAATATTCATTATGCACATGTAAATACTGTATGCAGATAAAGTATATTTGTTAAATGAATGCAACTATATTAGCTATGAAAATAGTTCCTTTTGCTATACTAAGCTGCTATGGCATTTAGATCTTAATACTTTTTACACAGGGGCACACAATTCTTAGCAAGCGCTGGTTGAATGGATGTGTTCAGGAAGTGCCGGTATAATAAATCTTCTGAATAATCACAAGGTAATTTCAAAAGAAAATGAGTTTTAGTGAGTGGTAGGCCTATCTACTCTTTCTCAATATTCTTTTGTGCTTATTGTAAAATAAAAGTCACCCAAACACGCAAAAGGCGGGGTGGGGGGGGGACCCACAATGAAGAGAAACAGGTTCTCTCTGTCTGCAAGGGGCCGATTCATCTCTCACCATCGCCACCCAGTGGTTCTATCTAGGAACGTTCGCCTTTTCTGAAAAGATCTTTCTAAAAGATTAAGTTTTTGTTTTGTTTTTGAATGAACAACTGATTCCTTTGGATCCACTAGTTACTCAGCTACTCTGGTCAGAGAGATATTTGGAAATGAAAAAAAGGGGGGGGGGAAGCGGATGGAAACATCAGTTTTGCAACTAAGCTCTGGTTTCTCCAGGGGGTTCATTTCAACTTGCCTATGTTCCTGCCTGCCTACACTGTGGCAGGGCTTGTGCTCCAGTTTTCCGCTTCATGGAGGCAAGTGCTTCCCTAAAGAGAAAATCTACAAAACCTCCAGTTCCTGCTTTTCCAAAGGTCTAAGCCCTTTTTCTGAACCTGCGGACATCTCTCCAACTCCTGAGGCATCTGACCCCAAATCTCAGTCCTTAGACTATGATTTGTTTTCGGTCGTTCGGAACTAGGCATGGTTGGCAGTCGTCGCAATATCTAAAAACTCCCCAGTCCCACGAATTAGTTTGTACTCCGATTCCCTGTGCTCCCGTCCTCTTTTCCTCCCCTTCATGAGCAGCAACCTCAGATCTCCCAGTTTCACTCACCTCCTGAGATTCCGCGTAGTAGCTGTTCCAGTCGCTAGTTTCGTGCCCTTCCATTTTCACCGTACCTAACATCATGGAGCCAACCTGCCCGGTGTAATCATCCAGCCCTTTGCAAAGCGGCGGGCAGCGAGGAAAGAAGGGGGAGAAACAACCAGCGACAATAACAACACTAGAAAAAGCCCCAGTCACCAACCAAACCAGCACCCCACCTAGGAGGAAGCCAATTCCCGGTGTATGCTTTATTGCAGCTGGTGGGGGGAGGGTTGGGGAGAGGGAAAGGCGGGCGTAGAGCGGCGTGGGTGAGAGACACTTGAGAAAGTGAGGAAGTGCCGGCTGGGATGCGAGTGGAGTTGAGCTGATGTGGATCTTACGTCGCCCAAGTGCCCACCTCCTTCTCCTCTCCCCATTTGTCCGCTGCACAAAGACGCTTGCACCTACAAAGCCAAAGATGCACCTGCAAACAAACGGGCACCAGCCACTCGCAATTCCCCCCCACCCCGTCTCCCTCTCGGTCACCCAAACTCCCTTCTTTCCTTCTCGTACCGCCCCCTCCCCCAAACTAAGGCGTCACTTTATTTGCAAAGCAATGTAATTGGTTTAAGCTTAGAGAGAGAGGAAAGAGGGAAGTGGGAAGAAAACAAAAAGGGAAATACTCTCCTTAGGAAAGAAAAAAGTGAGGCCGGCCTCAGGATAGCAGAGATCTCCCTAAATGAATGCTGTGACTGAGGCGCTAGTGGCGGGGAAGGCTCTGTTTGAATTGAAAGTCAAAGGACAGCCGGCGTCAAAGCCTGGAGATTAGAAGACTGTGTTCACTAAACTGCAATCGAGGTTCCCCTTACTTGGGCACCCTACTGTTTTCCAGATGGCTGCTTGGGAACGGCTGCCATCACAGAGCCTAGTAATGCCAGCTTAGAGTCTTTTTTACGCCCACTATTTCCACTCTCTCCCCCAATTCTACATCGCCTTCTCTCAAGCCTCTTTTCCTTATTCAACCCTTTTCCTTGTTCAACTTCACAAAGTTCAACCCTGGGATTTTCTAGTCTCAGAAGGGTCTAGGATGCTGACGTGCTCTAAACCCAGGACTTTTTTTTTCGCCCCAGCTTCCGCCTCATTACAAAAATAATAATAGTTTTTGCTCTGTCACTGGAAATCCAGTCATCTGAGTCACCCCAAAATGACGTTAAAGCCAACCCCAGAACACCCAAGCTAGCAGCAGACTGGGATGCACTGAAATGTAACCCGTACCTGCGGCTACAGCAGGTGAGTCATTGTAATAATTTTATATCTTTATGACCTTTTTTTTCTTGGCTGGGCTGTCCACTCCCCTTGTCATCTGAAGCAATCATAAAAAAGAAAAAAGAAAACGAGGGCAGATGTCTGTGTTCTAGGGCAGGCAGTAGGTAGCAACTATTTTTGCTTCCTCACCTTCTCTCTCCCGCCTTTTCCTCTGCCCCTTGGAAAGAGGCTTGAGGCATGCTACATAATTTTCCCTAATAGAGAAAGTTCAGTGTAAGGTGGGGAACTGGTGGCGTGGGGCGGCTAAAATTCCCTAAATCATCTAACTCATTTAAAGGAGAAAAATACTCTGAGCCTATCTCTAAACTGGAAAAACACTGTTCCCCCTACAAGCGTCCCCGCCCCTCCCCCAACCATAACTTCATATTCACTTATAATTTATTTAAACTATAATTAGTAAGACTCAAGTCCAGTCTCCTGCCTTACTGTCTATCTTGACTACTATAGATTAAGTGAGAAAACTTCTATTAAAAAAAATCTCTTTGCTCTCATAAAATAATGGTGCTGACAGGACTTATGTAATAGGGAAAACCCAGTATTTTTCTTTTTGCTTGAGTCAAGGTATCAACTTCATGGATAATAATAGAAGAGTTGTGGGTTGTTTTTTTTGTTTTGGTTTGTTTTGTTGGGGTTTTTTTGGAGGGGGGGGGAGCTCGAGCTACTTCTGTCATTGATTCAGAGACTTAGAGCTAAAAGGAGCCTTAGATTAAGTAATTTGCCTGGGGACTTATGGCTAATAAGTGTCCCAGAGAAGGGATTAGAACCCAAGGCTTTTTGACTTGGAACCCAGCTCTTCACTTACGATGGAAAGCATTTGCCCTGGAATCAGAAGACCTAACTTCAAACAGTGGCTCTGCTACTTCCTGCCTGTGTGATCTCAGGCAAGTCACCAAACCTCTCGATGCTTCCCTCAGTTCCCTCATCTGTAAAATTAGGGGATTGGACAAGGTGATCTTTTAGGTCCCTTTTGGCTCCAAACTATGATGTTGTGAAAGTTAAAAAGGTTTCTCTTTTTTTGTTCTAATATTCCTTGATTGAGTTTCTGGCAAAAATGATTCTGAATAAACAAAAGTTTTCATAGGTTTTTTTTTATCCTGCTAATCTTATTTTAAGAAACTTATTTTGACTTTTCTAAACAAGTTCCCTTCCTCTCTCTCTCTCTCTCTCTCTCCCCCCCCCCACCCCTTGTGTATGTGTGTGTGTGTCTGTAGATGCACATATAATGCTTTTTGTTCTTTAAACGCTTCTTTAAAATCTGGCCAGGGACTTACATCAATCTTTGAAACAAATTTATTAATTCAGTATTCTTTTGTGTGATCATGTCTGCTTCAGGATTTTAATTCCACTTGAAAGGAAGGCATGAGGATGCTAACTTCAGGCATATTGTTAAAGTTTTCCTTATTCTTTTCAAATACTGTGAGTGACTTTGCTGCTCTCTTTGGACACCAATATTTTCTTAAATGATTTGAGTGGTTTTCAAAGTTATTCCATTGAAAATTAGTAATAAATACATCTGGGGGTGGAAGTTTGTAAGGAAAATCAATTTCAACCTAAAATGCCAAACATCAGACTTTTTTTTTGTTCCTAGTTTACATTTCAAAACTTCCTAGACTTGATTTGTCCAAGAAAATTTAATTTTACAGAACTGTAGAATCATCTAGTCAAAACCATTGGTGAAAAAGAAACACCCTACAACACACCCAGCAAGTGATTATTTAGCTTAAAGACCTCCAGTGAGAGGGAACTTACTATCTCCTGGGGCACTCTTTGTTTAAAAGGAAAGAAGGCAAGCAGGCAGAAACAGTGGTCCTTATTTGCCTACAAAACCTGAATAACAATTCAAAGAAATTTCCTAACAGTATCTTTAGGAACTAAAATATAAGCTATTCTGGCAGCTAGGTTATGTACCCCGTGTTTGTTTTCTTTTTGGATTGGAAATTTTAGATTACAACAAAGTCATAGCGCCTCCTGTTGTTTCTCTATTGTGCAACATACCTTCTCCATCAGTGGTGGCATAGGGATCCTATATTTAAACAGTAGCATGTTTCCTGCTTTGGGGGGCTTTCTGATTGATTGTGGTTTCTAAATCTAGCTGTCTAAGGCCCAAATTTGATCTCATAGAAATGGAATCACTAAAGGTAGTTATCTCCATGATGTTCCTTTTTGAAGAATGTTTTTCAGGATCATTACATATAATGGAGCTTAAGGTATAGTCTAACCTAATTATCAACCAGATAAAATTTTCAGGGTCTTGGAAGTGAATCATCACAATTTATATTCACTCATAGTCTTTGGGGGCCTTAAAATTCCCCCACCCCAAATCTGGGTTGTCAGTAAGCATACAAAGAGAGTCAGTTTCCTATATCATGGAAAGCACCTCCTCTGCACTGATCTTCAGTTAGCTTGTGTGTACCCAGAACATGTTCTGGAAAAGTTTCCTAAATCCTCCTGACAAATCAACCCTTTTGAATATTTTGGCTGCCCTTTTCACATCTTTTTCTCCCTAATTCTTTTTTTTTTTTTGCTTTTTTTTTTTTTGCAGGGCAATGGGGGTTAAGTGACTTGCTCAGAGTCACACAGCTAGTAAGTGTCAAGTGTCTGAGGCCGGATCCTAATTCTTATTTTTAATGAGTGTTCTAAAGTCTTTACTGAAAAGAGAAATTATTTCTTAGTCCTATGCTCTGGCTAAAATTATCTGATTCTGGGTAGATGCTATTTAAGTTTCCAAATGTTGTTTCTTTTGTGTAAGATTAGGACCTGAGGATCTGAAGAAAAGCTAAGACCTAGGCTAGCTGAATTAAAGTGGTCAAAACAATGGTTTGGTTGGGAGTGAGTGTGAGACAAGGGCAGTATGAGAGTGTATGCTACTTTTCTGTGAATAATGAATGTGGTATAATTGGACAGCAGTTATTCTGAGAAAGAACTAGGGGTTATAGTAAATTTCAAGCTCACCTGGAGTCAGCACAGTGAAGTGGCAGCTTTTTTAAAAAAAGCTAATATTGGGATGCATTAAGGAAAGCATATTCTCCAGGAATAAGGAGGTGATGTTCTCACTAGAATCTACTACCATCAGACCTCCTCTGGAGTATTATGTTCAGTTTGGGGCACCAGAGTTTAAGAAGGATGTTGATAAGCTTCAGAGGGTACAGAAGAATGTAACCAATGAATGGTCCATGACAGGATCAGTTGAAGGGACTGGACATATTTAGCTTGGAGAAGACTCAAGGGGAATCTGATCAGCCTTCAAGTATTTGAAGGAGTGTTGTGATGAGGAGAGATTAGGCTTGTTGCATAGAGGCAAATTTAAGATGAATATCAGGAACATCTTTCTAACAATTAGAGCTCTCCAAAAATGGTGAATTATCAGTTCTTGGAAGTCTTCAAGCAGCGTCTGGATGACCACAATTGTGGTGGGTATTCCTTTCATGCATAGATTAGACTAGATAGTCCCTTCCCACTCTCAAATTCTCTGACTCTTTGAGTCCATCTTTTAAAAATCTGATAAATCAATGAGTGGAGGATCAGAGAAGAAAGGCCCTAATTGAGTATTCAATACAAAAGGAGGAAAGGGAAAAAGCTAATCTTAGTGTACATCAAACCTAGGGCAGAAAGTAACAGAGAGACTTCCTCTATTTTAGAGAACTTCATAATATAGAATTGCTGCCTCTTTTCTTTGGTTCCAACAGTCTTTCATTCTGTTGGCTACGTTACTTCAAGGCACTTCAAGTACTACAAACTTTCTTCTATATCCATTTTTCTCTCAATGTTATTCCATTTAGAACTACTCTGAGACCTTTGACAGTCAAAGAGAAGCAAGAGGTAGGAAAGAGTGATTTATGGTTTATTAAGGGTAGGCAATTACTGTTACTATTAACACCCAATCCTGCTTTACAGATGAGGAAAGTGAGGCTCAGAGAGGTTAAGTAATTTTCTCATGGTTACCTAATAAATGACAAAGATGGGATTCAGCCCTCCATATATCTCCCCTGACTCCAGGTTCAACACACACTACAGCAACATAGTTTTCTCCTATCTAACATTCTGCCTTTTTAGGTGAGGGTTTTTGTTGTGCTCCTCTGATTATCCTTCTTCTTACAATACATTTTGTCTGACTGTCAGCACAGAAACCTAGAAATCTGGGAGTATCAGGCAGGGACTCTTCACCATATGGGATGAGGGAGCCTCTAGTTTGACTCCAATGGGACGGAGCCAGGGATTGCTCTCTCTCCTCTAGAGAATTGTTTCCTTCTGCCCTCCCCTCCTCCCCCCAATTATTTGCTGGTCTGTTCTGTTCATTAGATTCGGTCATTATCAGGCAGGATTTCCCAGCCAACTAAACACGATGTTTACTCCATAGATCTCTGGCGGGATTTGCCAGATAGTTTTCCTCTTTGGAAGCCCTGTGGTATGGACTGGTCCCTATCTCCATTCCTTAGATAAGAAGCTTAAGTCTCCCCAGTAGCACGGGAAAAACTCAGTTGTTCTAATGAAATCTGAGGCTTGCCTCTTGATGTGGTAAAGTGCTCTCCTCCCAGTGCCTTCAGTGTTATTAGGATCTAGAAACAACTGCAATCCTTAAATCTAATGGGTAGCGTGATCCTCCGGTGGTTTCTTCCAACTCTTCAAGGATGGCAAAGGCTAGGCTTGGTTGGCCTGTGGGGGTTTGGGCCAGCTGCAGCTCGTCTTTTTCCATATCAGGTCAGTATTGTTTCCCAACAGACATCTGCTGAGACTTGGCTAACAGATCTATTCATAAGGCGGGCAAAAAATTGCAGACCTAGGCAGTGGTATCACAGGCTCTGGAGAAAAGCACTGGGACTGGGCAATAGACCCCCCCCCCCCATGATGCCTTTGGTGGGGAGGGGTTAGAGTCAGCTGTTTTTCTGCAGTGTCTCTAGGGTTTTCCTTCCTCCCTCTCTTTCACCTATTTGAAAAGTATTTTAATCTGAGCTGTACCCATTCGTACAAAGTTGATGCTAAAACATACCGGTAGAACCTGCTGGAGATCTCCTTTCTGCTTCTCGCCTCCGCCTCATCCCGCACCTAGACCCGCCTCACTCTCCCACCACCTCGCTCTTCTTCCTGTCCCCCCTCCTTTCCTCTCCATCCTTCTTTCTCACTTACCTGGCAAGCTCCTCTCTTCCGCACCGCCTTTCTCCTCCTTTTCTTTCCCACTAGCCCTTCCCCTCTACATTCTTGCACCACCCCCGGGCCCTCACTCTTCAATCTTGCCACCCTTCCTTGAAACCTTTAAAAAAAAAAGTCATCAACATTTTATACGCAGCGAATTTATTCAGTACAAGGAGCAGGATGTCAAACCCGGACCTGCTCCCCCTCCTCCCTTTTGCCGTAGGTTACAAAACCCCTTTTGCAGGTAACCGCCGTTGTTTCCGAGTCAGCCCATATTTTGATCTCTTCAAACGAACAAGGATTTAAACAGCGATTTTCTATCCTGGTAACTGCCAAACAAATACGGTGGAAAAGAGAAACTTCTCCAAGGGAGAGAGGAAGAAGGGAAATAATTGCCACGAGAAGTCGAATTCTGGTGAACTGGTTCACTTATGAGCATGTGCTGTAGCGTGGAATTGTTTAGAAGTTAACCCCCTTGGGGAGGGGGGTGTTCACTGACTGTTTCATTTCTCTGCAGCTTTACCTGTGTTATCAGCTCTGTGCAAATGTAACTCAGTATTAGAGAAGAGGCAGTATTCAAGTATATGGAAATTATAGGACAGCACACACCCTCCCCCTTCCAAAAGAACAAAAGACCTCTTCTCATCCTTAACCAAATTTCCTTTCTGACAATTTAAAGTCATTTGTAAAGGGCCAAAGCTGACCCTCACTATTGGGATACTCACCCCTCCTCTGATTTTTCACTGTGATTCTTCCCATTGTCTACAAAGTAGGAAAAAGAGGGATTCTTTACTTTGGGAACTGAATAAAGATTACTAAATACTACAATTGTGTGGTTAGTCAGAAGTCATGACTTTATATAGAGAGTCCAGAGTTGCCTTTCATTTCAAGAAAATCACTGACTTATTGAGCATCTAGGCTTCTTCATCTGTAAAATGGGTAGAATTATTCTTGAAGGCAAGATCTCCTTCACAGGATTATTTGGGAAAAGCAGTGTGTAAACTTTTTTAAGTGGGAAGTACTGTGGTGCAATTGTTTTAAAGTCAAGAGTCTTGGGTTCAAGTCTCCAGTTCTGCCCCTATTTTGGGTGTGACCTTGGATAAAACCACAACCTTTCCAGGCCCTCATTTTGTCTTTTGTAAAATGGGGTAATTGGGCTGTTTGAATTCTAAGCTCTGAATCTATGCATCCTATCCCCTTTTCTTAGTGTTAAATCGATAAGTTTTTTTTTTGTTTTGTTTTTTGGTTTTTTGGTGAGGCAATTGGGGTTAAGTGACTTGCCCTGGGTCACACAGCTAATAAGTATTAAGTGTCTGAGGTCCGGATTTGAACTCAGGTATTCCTGAATCCAGGGCCAGTGCTCTACCCACTGCGCCACCTAGCTGCCCCTAAATGGATAAGTTTTTTTTTTTGAGGGGCAATGGGGGTTAAGTGACTTGCCCAGGGTCACACAGCTAGTAAGTGTCAAGTGTCGGAGGCTGGATTTGAACTCAGGTACTCCTGAATCCAGGGCCAGTGCTCTACCCACTGCACCACCTAGCTGCCCCTAAATGGATAAGTTTTTTTGTTTTTTGTTTTTGAGGGGCAATAGGGGTTAAGTGACTTGCCCAGGGTCACACAGCTAGTAAGTGTCAAGTGTCTGAGGCTGGATTTGAACTCAGGTACTCCTGAATCCAGGGCCAGTGCTTTATCCACTGCGCCACCCAGCTGCCCCCTAAATGAATAAGTTTTGATGAGAGATCTCCAGCTGATAGTGACCTTAGAGATAACCTAGTCCACCCTTCCCCCACCCTCCATTTTATAGGTGAAGAAACTGAGAAACTGAGACCCAAGGTGGAGCAGCCATTTATAAAAGTCTTCCAGAAGTTGTTTAATCCCTTTTCTTTTCTATCTTTCTTTCTTTTTTTTTTTTTTGCATGGGGCAATGAGGGCTAAGTGACTTGCCCAGGGTCACACAGCTAGTAAGTGTCAAGTGTCTGAGGCCAGATTTGAACTCAGGTCCTCTTGACTCCAGGGCCGGTGCTCTATCCACTGCTCCACCTAGCTGCCCCCAGTTTAATCCCTTTTCAAGGCAGAAAGGACCTTAAATGTCCCAGAAAGATAAGGTACATGTTTCTTGTTTCCTTAAACCGATCCAGAACACAGGAAAGGAGTTCAGAGATTTCCTTAATAATAGGTTTTTACTATCCTTTAGATTCTTGAGGGTAATAATAGAATAATAGAAAATTGGATATTTTAGTAACTATGTTTTACGTATTAGTCTTGAAAAATGTTTATTGTATAAACTTCTAAAGTCATAGCATAGCTAGCTTTTTAGCACTTCATTAACTTTGTGTCAATTATCATAATTTAAAAAGTATAATTTTAAAGAGAAGACTACTTGGTAGAGACCAACCTTGGAACCAGGAAGACCTGTGTTTGTATTACCTTTTCATATATACTATGTGACCTTGGATAAGTCACAACATTTCTCATTTAATCTCTCTATTCTAACAAATTGCAGATTGAGTCTCTATCCTTAAGTTAATTTTTTCCCATTTAAGAACCATTAACTCAATAGATCACTAAAGAGTGGAGGCATTCTTTTTTTTTTTAATAAAAATGTACTTAATCATTGCTATTTTTTTAACTAAGGTTTTTGCAGTCATTTTGAAAGCAACTCAGAAAAAGGAAGGTTTTTAAAATAAAAGTACAAGTGTTCAAACTTTTGTTGTTTGTTATACATCTAATAGGGCATATATACCAAAACATTGGTGCAGTGTCTTAGATTGCAACTTAATTTACATCTGAAATAATGATATTAAGTAGTCTATTTGGCCACACAGTGACTTTCAAGAATGATGATGAAATAATTATGGCTCCCACTAATTCCAGTATGTTGGCTGCCTGGATATACTAGGAACATCTGTGGTTCCATCAGCATGAAGAACTACCTGTACCAGCAGATCTCAACCCATCTAAGAATTAGAAAGTTGCCTTAGGGACTTGCTTAGGTACACACAGCTAGTTGTCAGAGGAGAGTTGCTAACTCAATTCTGATTGTAAACTATTCACTTCTTACTGTCTGGACATAAACCAGGGAACTGGAGGCATTCTCCAACAGCAGAATGTGTTTATAAGTATCAATTTCATATAATCTAATTTGGGAGAGGAGTTAGGAAAAGAAAACAAGAGAGAAGACCAGGATAGGTGTATACATAAAACAGCACACACACACAGAAACACACAACATTCTATTTATATCTCTATGATTTTCTTTTTTAACATTTATTGCCTTGATGAGTTTACTTGTATAAAGTTTACACCCAGCAAGTGATAGTTATATAATTTTATCATATCAGACACAACTACTGTTGTTATGACATAAAGTCCCAAAAGAAATTGTGAGAAAATTATTTTCCTTTTCCTTGACCTCTAGGGGTAATCACATTCTTCACATTGCCCATTTGTTCACTTTATTCCACAACTAAAAAGATGACCCTTTGGCTTTTCAATAGATATTGATTAAAAGTTAAATAACCCCATCAACTTTCCATCAACCAAAGTGCTAAACTTTAGTAGTAAAGGAAATCCCTGTGTTTAAATTACGTGTTTAAATTGGCAAACAAATAAAGCAGAGCTTACAAATTTAGAAGGAAAAGACTTGTAACTACAAAATTATTTCTGTTGGCATAAGATTGGCAAGCACAGACATCTTGCAAACAGCCATGCAGAGTTCACACACATGGAGCTTAGGGGAGCCAGTGTGTGTATATTTGCTAAGGGTCACAGATATGATGCCCTGGTTACTGACACTGACAGTTTGCTGAGCAGCTGAGCTCTATGAGGGTAACTAACAGTGCTCTTTAAATGAGATCATTTCAATTAAATATTACTCTGACTTTTAGGATGTAAATACTTTTATTTTACAGCCTGTCTCTGTGTAATTTAATCATTTCAGGGCACCACCAAATCCCTGTCAGAACCTGCTGTGTTGTTGCAAGGTATTAATCAGAGACCCAAAGTGTCAACCTTTCTTCATGAAGGTTTATTTGCCATGAAAATAGTATTAGGAGATTCACTAGAAGACAAAAGCAAATCTCTGTCAAATAGGGCTCATTTCCTTTTTCTAGCTGTTGGTTGCACTATAAGTATCAGACTGAAAACCAGCTGTGGAAAAAGTATCACAGAAAAGCTGTAAAAACCAAGGCATAATGTCAGTTAGGGATAGGGATAGGATAGGGACTAGAGCTGTGATTTAATTTATTTAGGAGACTTCCCTGACAGGGTAAACTCCCTCTACTAATGTAGGTCATCACTTTCTCTGAAACTTAAGAGTCTTAGAGAGTTGCCTAGAGTACCAAGAGCTTGAGTGACTCAAGCAGAGTCACAGCACATCAATGAAGACCTTGTGTCTCCCACACAGTTCCTGCTTTCTAGGCTGGAGCAGAGTTACTACCTCAGAATTTCTACCTCTAATTATGCAACAGGAGATTTGGACCTAAATTCATCATCATTGTAGCTCCCAACTTTTAGGTTCAAATGCCAGATCCAGAATACACTTAAGCAGATCACTGCAAGGCTGGAAAGACATTTTATGTTCCCAAGACATTCCAGACTTTTGTGTCAAAGCCAAAGGGGAGTAGAGAGGGAAGGCATACTCTTGGTCACAGAGGTATCATGAATTTAGATGAATATTTTTAAAAAGTTTTTTACAAAAGGCCTTTCTGGACTTATAGATTAACACTGGCAAAAGTCTTACAAGTAATCCAAAGTATCAAGGTGATAAGAAAGAGGGAGAGATTCACCAGACAGGGAAAGTGAGGTAGGAAGAACCATCACAAAATCAGTTTTTAATTACAAGAATGAACTTCATTGGTCTATGAGCACAAGGTGTGGTGTTAAAACAAGCTCGATCTAACAGGGAAAGAAGACAGACACTGAAGTAGTAATGCATATCTTCAGTAAGATGCCTTTCTTAAAAAAAATCAGTAGAATAAGTCATCTGAATGGATTTCTTAATCAAATCCTTAGTTTTCTTCCTCTAAATTACTCTTCTTAAAGACACTATAATGCTGGTATTTATATGGAGATTTAAGGTTTGCAAAACACTTTACATAAGTTTTCACTTGAGCTTCCACAATATTCTAGTGATGTAGATATAATCTCCACTTTATAGATGAGAAAATTGAAGTTCAAAGAACTTAAATGATGCCCATTGCTACACAGGCAGTAATTGGAGTTGGTATTCAAATCAAGATATGCTTTCCACCACCATCTCCAGCAAGCTTTCTAAACCGACAAAATCTGTACTGAGACATTCATGACATCTTTTCAAATATCTTCTTTCTTCCTCCTGTACTTTCTCCATATGGGAAAAGGAAGTAAGCCCCAAATGCTAGTACTTTGTCTAGGAAAAACTGAAACCTGTACTCTTAATTTCCTTGCAGATTTTTAAACTCTTTGCTGAATATAGCTGAGAATTCCTTGAATATTTTTACATGTGATAGAGCATCTAATTTTTTAAAATTAATTTAATATTAAGGAATTAGGGATTGGACCTTTGTGATTTCACTACAATAGTAAATTTTCTGTTGAAACTTTCCTTCTACCAATGCAACTTAAAGTCTCAGAGAGTTGCCTAGAGTACTGAGAGCTTAAGTGGCTTCCTTATTCACACAGCCCACCATGTGTCAGAAGCAGGTGATACTGGTTTCTGAAGTCGGCTCTTTCCACTGTGGCCCGCTGACAAAAGCACCGATTTCCCAGGTCTGTTGCATTGTTTTTATTAAGGGCATTTACTCACTATCCATCGTTTTACCCTTGAGTTGTGCAAGTCATGACGTCTTCTTTAATCGAATTCTTTGATCTCTTTTTCTGACTAAGCTCTATTTGTGTCGGAGGTAATGAAAGCATGGAATGTTTGGGTGCCTCCATCTACTTTGACTTAGATGTAAGCAAAATGTATTATTTTTTCAAAGAAAATCTTGCCGCAGCCATTGTAAATAAATAAACGTTTATATGTTGCTGTAAGGTCTTTAAAGTGCTTTCCTCACGACTTTGTGAGGTGATAGTAGTGTAAGCATTATTATCTTCATTTTCCGCATGACGAAACTAGAGGCCGAGGGAGTTTAAATGACTTTGCTCATAGTGACAGCAGGAGCAAACATGGGAACCCAGATTTGACAATGTGTCTACAGCCCTTTCCACTAAACCACACTGTTTTAGGGTAAGCTGATCTTGTAATCCAATTATAAAGTACTCGAGTTTTAAACACTTTTTGTTTTCTTGATGAGGAAAAAAGGATACCATTGAAAGGGATCCCATGCACCCACATATTCAGCAAATTACGGCTATTTTTGACCTACAAAAGCTGAAGAGAGAGCAAAGGAAGGATGTTCTCTTCCCACCCAGAACTCTCTCTCCCACTTCTCAGTATTTGTCAATTCGATGTAACTTTAGCAATAGCCTTTCTTTAGCGTCCAACGAGATCCTAGAAGGTAAGATAAAGATCGCTTAACCTTTTTGTGTGCCATAAACCCTTCTGGCAGTATGTTGAAGCCTACTGTCCCCCTTCTCAAAATAAGATTTTTAAATTAACAAAATATATAAGATTATAAAGGGATTGAAATAGCTTTCAAAGTTTGTGGGGTTTGTTTGTTTGTTTGTTTTAAGCCGAATTCACGGACCCTAGGGTTCAGAATCCCCTGATCTAAACTCTGCATGCTGGATCACCAGTCCTCTAAGCTGCATCCCACAACCCTCCCACACCGAGCTCGAATTGCTCTGCGCTGGCCCCTAGTGGTTGAGGGTCCTTGGTTGTGCCTTCTGGAGCTCTCCTCCGAAGGATGCACGGTAGAAATGGAATCCACTGCGTTCCCGCTTTTTAAAAAGCCTCTCTGACAGTTGGCTTACCTAGGAGGACAATGCTTAGCGCTGCTCCAAAACAGCTTTGGCGAGAAGCTCCCTGGGTTCCCTATCCTATCGTGTCTGCTCGAAAGCTGTAGGGGAAGGAACATAGGAAACAGAAGGCAATGAATGAAAATGTGTGTCTTACACTGAGGCTGAGGAAGTGCTGGTCCCTTTAAAACAAAACAAAACAAAAATGGTTAAGTGCAAGATAAAAATAGATAATTTCCTATCATCTCGTATCCTAGAGCCCAGTCAATGTGCCCAGTTTAAGGACTACCTGAAGAAAATGGTGAAGGAGAAATTGGACTGTGAGGATTTAGAGACCAAAGGAACACTGAGTAAAGATTTACAGGCGAGATTTAAAGTAAATTGGAGCTTACTCAGGAGCTCTTTTTCACCTTGGTGAAAGGCTTTGTGGTATAGCAAAACATCAGATTGTCTGTGAAGTAAGAAGATCCGTGTTTGAATCCTGACTGGAGTTACCGTTTTCTCCAATTAGACATGGTCGCTCATTCCCCTTTTCTGTAAAATGAAAGGGATCACCAGATGATTTCCAAAGTCCCCTTTAGCTCAATAATCTATAATTCATCCTCTCCTCCCTTTCTTCAGAAAGGTAAAGGCAAAAATGAGCCCTTATGTCCCCTAGCTCTATCTGGGAGAACTATGAGCTGCCACTCAATAATAATAATAATATTTTTTTAAAAGAACATTAAAAGCAAAGAAAAATTTGAGCTGCTACCTTTTGAAATGGAAATAGTAAATTTCCTCAGAATCTTTCTTTCTGGGAGTCCAAGTCTAGCTGGACTTAACACAAATAGGATACTGCTTTTTAACTCTTTATTTCCTTTCCATTTCAACGTATTAAAAAAAAACCTTAAAATTTACCACAAGCGTACAAGAAAGTTTAGCTGATTTTCAAACCTAATTTAGAAAAATAAAGTGTACTGAGTGACTAAATCATGCAAAGCTTTTTGCTAGATGCATGTGCTGAAGATGACATTGCATCAACTTATTAAAATTCCTGTACTAAGTAAGCATGCTGACAGAAGACAATGCAACTGAGTAGCTTATTTTTAAAATATCCTGTAAATTTTTTAAAAGACTTGCATCATTAAAGCTCTAAAATGATGTGCTAATTTTGAAAATTCTGCTTTAAATAGTAATCAAAATTTAAGAAGCTAGAATAAAATTATTTTTATTTCCCTGGAGAGGAGAAGGGATTTTTGGTGCTTATTAATTTTTTTCTTGCATGTGTAGGGTTTTATATTAGTGGGGTCATATCTAAGGAGCCCATATATGCAGGCAGCTATCATCACTTAATGCAAGCTCAGATTTTACAGTATGCTTAGGGATAACCTTTAGTTTGGCTAAGAGTAAACAGGGCATTGGTACTCTAAGCCCAATGTTTGGGCTACAAAGTCCAGGCAACTTTCATACATAATTATCTTTAGAAAAGAAATTGTTCTAACCTCAGAATAACTAAAGTCTTCAGTGCATTACCCATAGTTCAAAAAATACCTAAGTAAAACCCTTTTCAATTGCAAAGTGTGATTGGAATGCTAAATACTAGTTACTAACTCCAGGCAAAATAACTTTTCATTCTAGGCCTTATGGCTGATTTAGTTCAGGCTCCTTACTTTCCTCTTCTCGGTGGGGGAGATATTTTGCTTCCTTTATCCTTTACTCCTCATTCCTTTCTATATGTCTTATAAATGAATCCAGAAACCTTATTTCTTTATGAAAAGGGGCCAGAGACTTTTTGGAGAGATAGCCTGAGCATGGCAAGGGTTGTCCAACTCCTCCTCACACCCCATCCAGCGTTACTAAATGCCTCTTTAAGATATCAAAACTTCAAGACAATTTGCCTGGCCTGGAAATTAAATGCCTAGACATCACAGAAAGGGCAAGTAAAAATCAGGACATGTGTTTGAACATTTTTGGATTGGATTGTGGGAGGGGCAGGAGCACATAAGCTCTGGAACAAGGAAAGAGTAAAAGGAATTTTCTTAGGGTGACCCAAGTTATGACTTGGAATATTCTTTTTGGAGAGGAGGAAAGTCTTGACAGCTTCCTGAGCAACAATTTTATATATCATCCAGATGACATCCAGAAATGACATTATAGTTAATATTGGACTTGGAGTTAGAATACTTGTGTAATCCTTCTCATTTTAGAACTCCTTGTTTCCTTCAAAATATTTCTCAAGTGCTACCTTCTACATTAAGCTTTTCTTGTATAGTCTTCCACCCCTAAAATAAAATTTGCCTTGTACTTATCTTGTATGTGTAACATCTGTTCCAAAAGCCTTTAAAAAAAAACCCAGAGGCTATAGGCACTCTTACTATCTCTTTAAGAGCAAATGATAAAAATGACAATTTTAACTTTTTTGAGATATTTTCCCCTATGGAATTAGGGAGAATATTTATGAGTTCAACTTGCTCTCTAAGGATCTATGGAAAACTTGTAAAGAAAATTCTTTCTTGTCCAAACTATCGACTATTATTTTCTGAAGAAACATTATAAAGACAATTTTATGAGAAGTAAGTCTGGGGAGAATCTATTAAGATTGAGGATTTGATCTCTAATGATTAGAGAGATGCCAATTAAAACAACTCTGAGGTAACACCTGACACCTATCAGATTGGCTAAAATGACAAAAAAGGAAGATAATAAATGTTGGAGAGGCTGTGGGAAAATTGGAACACTAATGCATTGTTGGTGGAGCTGTGAACTGATCCAACCATTCTGGAGAGCAATTTGGAATTATGCCCAAAGGGCAATAAAGCTGTGCATACCCTTTGACCCAGCAATTCCACTTTTAGGTCTTTTGCCCAAAGAAATCATGGAAGGGGGAAAGGGACCCAAATGTACAAAAATATTTATAGCTGCTCTTTTTGTGGTAGCAAGGAATTGGAAGTTGAGGGGGTGCCCATCAATTGGGGAATGGCTGGACAAGTTGTGGTATATGAATACAATGGAATACTATCGTGCTGTAAGAAATGAGCAGGAAGAGTTCAGAGAAACCTGGAGGGTCTTACGTGAGCTGATGATGAGTGAGATGAGCAGAACCAGAAGAACATTGTACACAGTATCATCAACATTGAGTGTTGACCTACTGTGATGGACTGTATTCTTCTCACCAATGCAATGGTACAGAAGAGTTCCAGGGAACTCATGATAGAAGAGGATCTCCAAATCCAAGAAAAAAAAAGAAAGAAAGAACCGTGGAGTATAGATGCTGATTGAACCATATTATTTCTTTTGTTTTGGGTGCTGTTGTTTTTTTTTTCTATTTTGAGGTTTTGCATCACTGCTCTGATTTTTTCTCTTGTAACAGGATTAATGCAGAAATAGGATTAATGTTATTATGTGTATATATATGTGTGTATCTATATCTATATATCTCTATGTATAGAGATATATAGACATAACCTATATCAGATTACCTGCTGTCTAGGGGAGGGGGGATGGAGGGGAGGGAGGGAGAAAAATCTGAAATTGTAAAGCTTGTATAAACAAAAGTTGAGAACTATCTTTACATGTAACGGAAAAAATAAAATACCTTATACATTAAAAATAAAAAAAGAAAAGAAAAAAAAGATTGAGGATTTGAGATAATTTGATTATTTACCTATCATGTCAGTCATGTCTAGATGTACGGAGAGTAGAGAGAAAGAAGTTCAAGATATTGTATATCTTTATGAATCTATCATAACCTCTATTTGGGAAAGAGGAAGAGAAACATTGAGAAGAGACTTGGCTTAGTATGTTGAGTGAACTGAGTGGTGGATCTTGGTTTCCAGAAATAAAGAGAAGTCACTTGTAATTATGGACCTAGTTAGAAGTGGTTCAGGCCAGTCCTCTGGTAGTTTGGGTTCAATATTGGAATAAAATGAGGCCATTCAACAATTAAGAAAAACAATGTTTATTAAGCCACAGCAGAAGAAGGTTATCCAACAAAGGATAGGCATCAAGGACACTCTGAGTTGATTCAGCTAAGCATCATCATAATGCACCAGCCAAGCATCAGTAAAAAAGTGACATTAACAGTCTAAGCATAATTAAGTCCTTTGAGCCAAACAACTCTTAAGGAATGTTCTTTCAGGCAAAACTAGCCTAACTTACATAGAGGTAGGGGAGAGGGGAGAAGGATATTGTTCAGGAGCTACTGCACCCTCTCAGGATTCTAGGAATTGGAATGTTCTCTAATGCTATCAGTTTGAGACCCCATTCCTGCATGTTCTCTTCAATATCAAACACTAGTTACAGTCAGTATTTTGCCTATATCACCGTTTAACCCAATAATCAGTGCCTCAATGTAATTTTTTAAAATTGGTATTGATTAACTTTTACAACAGGATATTTACTGAGAAGATAGAGCAAGAGCAGGAGTGCATTTCCTCCAACAGAAAACATTTCCCCTAAGACTTTCTTTGCTATCTTGTTCCCATTGGAGAGTGGGCTCAAACTTAAAAGTGGTTGTTACAGAGCATTTGCCAGAACAAATTTTTTTTCTCTAAATGCAGTAGCTCCTGAACAAGTCCCTTTCTTGCTTCAGGTCATGGAGTGTTGGCTGCCATCAACCTACTGGGTCAATACACTGGGTCAAACAGGTCATTCTTCATGTTGTGATGTTGTTTCATCAAGCTCTACTGCCAACTTCTGTGTGGGTTTCTTATATTTTGCGACCCTTCTTCAAGGTTTTGTAGCAAACCTTTCTTCAAGGTTTTGTAGCAAAAGAAAATGGATACCAAACAGGAAATGGTTCTAGTCCTTACACAGACTCATCTATGAGGCCATGTGTAAATTGGCTTCTTTGGAACTCTGGATGAGAGAGGGCCTTTTGATTGCACACAGAGTTCTGGCTCAGCAGCCAAGCAAATGGGGACTCTCTGCCACACAATAAATGTGCAGGAAATAGTCAAAGAATGCTTACATATTCTCTTACATAGAGAACAGAGTCCTCTGTTATACATGCTTTTGGAAGTAGGCTCACCAAATAGTTTTGTGAGGAAATTGTGTCAAGCAGAGAATAATGTGTATATTCTTATGAATTCTACTTATATATTTGTTTTTTTGTTTATTTCATTATTAATAAGTTTTATATTCAGTAACCAATCACAAGAGATTAAAAGATGTGTAAGGGGCTAAAATTCTAGCTATGATGTCTAAAATCTACTAAAAATCTAATGAGTGGTTACCTTAAATTAGAAGCTTTAATATGAGTTTAGACTTTTAAGTATTTATTAAAATATATTAGGGGTTAGTAAAGAGAAACATGTGCATAAAAAATTAGATCTGCCTTCTCTCTCCCTAATCTCCTTCCCCTGCTCCCAAGCTGAAGTCTCCAACCCAAAAGAGACTCCTCCTCAGGGGCTTCTTCCCAAAGTCCAAGCTAATTGGCTGGTAACTCTGATCGACACAAGTAACAGGCGGTTCTATAGATGTAAGTTCCAGATGCGTGGCAACTTCCGGACACTAAAGTCACATGGTTTCTTTTTTGTTTGTTTTTGCTTTTGGGGGTGGTGGGGGGGGGGTTGCAGTGCAATGAAGGTTAAGTGACTTGCCCAGGGTCACACAACTGGTAAGTGTCAAGTGTCTGAGGCTGGATTTGAACTCAGTTCCTCCTGAATCCAGGGCCAGTGCTTTATCCACTGTACCACCTAGCCACCCCTCACATGGTTTCTTTATCATATGCTTTCTCCTCATGGCAGAGCTTCCCTGCAATATCTTTCTCAACAGGTTGGTAGCACTCTAAATATCACAAAGATTTAATATACAGAGAGATTTGAGTAACTACTATGGGAAAAGGAGGTTTCTCCAGTTTGCTAAAAAGATAATATTTGATGAACTTGTGGCAGTTCTGGCCTTAATTGATTAAATAAGATATATAATAAAATTTTCTTAATTGATGAAGAAATATATAAATACATCCTTAGAAGGGCCTAAAATTTGGGGGATGATAAGATTAAATGTGGAAATGGGTCAAGTAACAGTTGAGGGCTAATTTACAAATGAGATACCTACCTATGCATCCTGTGCATATACTTAGTTATGTACATACAATCTCCCAGATAGCATGTAAATTCACGGAGTAAAGTTAGGGTTTGTTTCACTTTGGTCTTTGGATCCCTAGTGTCTGACATGTAGTAGCAGTAGCAGTGACAACAACAATAGCAGTACTGATAGTGAGCACTTATACTCTGCTTTAAGGTTTGAAAATTAGTAGATAGATCATAAAGTTCTATTGATTGACTGACCATGGGCAAGTCATTTAATTTCCCTTAGCCTCGGTTTCCTCATCTATAAAATGGAGATAATCAACACCTACCTCACAGAGTTGTTATGTGTGCAAAATACAATAATATATGTAAAATGTTACAAGCTTCAAGGTTATAAAAATACCAGCTATTATACAGGTGTGATATAGGCCTTTAAAACAAGAGGTGGTAATGTTTTGCCTAGTAACCAACAAATATTAGCCCAGGGTAGTCTAACAAAACAAAACAAAAAAATTTCAGCAAGGTCTTACATGAAATGTTCTGGTTAAACTCAGTCCTTTCCACTTTTCCCTCAAGAACTATAAGAAATGGAAGTAACAATGATCAAAAGAAGAAAAAGAAAATAAATCTCTACAAAATAATTCCTGAAAGATAAAAAAAAAATTTAAGTGTCAGTTCCACACTTTGCTTCCTCCCTCCATGGTTTCCTGATGAGGGCTTCTTAGAATAGTGCTACAGTGGCTACTGGGTCAAAATTTGAAATTAACTGCAGCTGAGTCAATCAGTAAGGGCCTTCACCAGTGACTCCTAATGGGCTTCACTTTTAAGAGAGATGAAATAAGAGTTCTCTCTTCCTTCACAGGGAGAAGCTCAGGACTTGGGGATAGGGTAACAACACAAAAACTGAAGAAAGGACCAAGTTAAGGAAAACTTCTGTTAAAATGAATACAATTAAGATCATCATAGGATCATAATATAATAGATTTAGAGCTGGATCCCAGGATAAAATTCCTGAAGAGAATAATTCTATAATATACTACAACTAGGACCCCAGAAAAGAATATGGAATGTCCATGAAGTAGCTGTAAAAACAAGTAAAGGAACCAAAGAAGGAAGGGCTGATGAATGGGATAGACAATTTAGAAACCAGAGCAAAGCAGTGAATTCACACCATGAAAAAGAATGTAGAAAACAGCACAAATTCAGTGACGTAACAAGAAATATTAGAGTAAGATCAAAAGGCAATGAAATTGGGAGAACATGTGAAATATCTTTGATGAAAAAAAAAACCTACTAACCTAGAACACAAGGACTGTGTGGAGAAAGATTTAAGAATGATTAGTTAAACAAGGACATTCTGTCATGCTTATGTATTTTTTTTTCATACTGGAAATTTTCTTTATTATAGAGGAGGACAATGTATTATATGCAGAACAATGCAGGTTTAGTGAGTTGCTAATGGTCACATGGCTATAAGTGTCAAGTGTGTGACATAACATTTGAACTGATGTCCTCCTGAATTCAGGAGGACCTGCACCACCTAGCTGCCCTGAACACTGTTTAGATGATTCCATTTTTGCTGGCAACATCCAAAGCATCGTAGTCTGGAGCCAGTCAGACATAAGCCTTTTTCTCTCCATCAGGCCTGATCAGTGCGTTGACCTTGGCCACGTCAATGCCATAAAGCTTCTTTACAGCTTGCTTAATCTGATGCTTGTTGGCTTTGACATCCACAATGAAGACAAGGGTGGTGTTGTCCTCTATTTTCTTCATAGCAGACTCAGTGGTCAAGGGAAACTTAATGATGGCATAGTGGTCAAGCTTGTTTCTCCTCGGGCACTTTTCCGAGGGTATTTGGGCTGCCTTCGAAGTCTTAGAGTCTTGGGTCACTGGAAGGTGGGGGATGTTCAGATCTTCTTCTTTTTGTGGCTGTGCACACCCTTCAAGGCCTTGGCCTTGGCTTCCGTCTTGGGGCAAACAGCCACTTCCTTCTTTGCTTTCAGCGCCATCTTAAGAAAAAAAAGCCATGCTTATGGATTAATGGAGAGGCATAACTCCTGAATGGAAGAGGGACCTCTGTGATCCAGTAGTTGCTTAAGTGTGGAAAGACTTGTGAGGAGGAGAGTTCCAGAGAGGTGAGGGAGAAGAAAAGTGTAAACTTTTGAAGTCTAATAGAAGTAGCAATGTATAATGTGAAGGAGGTTAGCTCCTCACATGTCCCTTCAGATATCTGATTTTTCTTTTGTTTTGTTTTTTATCTTCTTTTTGCATAATGAATATTTGGTAGGAGGGAGATAA
The DNA here is from genome assembly GCF_019393635.1 of Dromiciops gliroides. Classification (NCBI taxonomy): domain Eukaryota; kingdom Metazoa; phylum Chordata; class Mammalia; order Microbiotheria; family Microbiotheriidae; genus Dromiciops; species Dromiciops gliroides. The sequence goes on from NC_057862.1 coordinate 272,160,235, forward strand.
TGATTGAGGAAGCTATTGAGGAAACTATTGAGAGAAAATTATTACCTTTTCCCTTATAGCAACTAAGAAAAGTGACTTATTTTGAATCTCATATGGGGACAGAGCCAAGATAATGGAGTGAAGTGAGTAACTTTACTGAGCTCTCCAAAGCTGCCCTTCTGAACTTAAAAAAAAAAAACACAATAAACCAAATTCTGAGTTGGAATCACCAATGAAAAGTCACAGTGAGTAATTTTTTTTGAGTTCAGGGCAGCTAGGAGGAGAGAAAGACAGGTCTGTGGATATTGAAGTGGCAGCTAACCTGGAGTGTGGCAGAAGCCTCATGAGCTGTGGACTTTGAAGGCAGTGACAACACAATGATTGGTAAAGAGACTATACTACTGATTAGAGATTCTAGGTGGACCTCTGTGCTAGCCCCATTGCCCATTACCCAGTTCTAGGTTGCAGTTTCAGGATGAAGGGGGCGTAGTTGTAGTTTTGAAGGAGCAGGAGCCCTACTCCTGCTAGATAAGACCAGAGCATAGACAAAGAGGGCAGTGATCAAACCACAGCCTAAATGATGTTATTGTGGAAGCATTGAAAATTTACAGGCCCCCAGACCTAGCTGTGAAAACAGCAGGATATTAAAGCCTGAAGTTCAGAGACTAACTGTAACACAAAGTCCAAAGTCAAGAGATAGGTTAGAAAAATGAGCAAACAATAATAACAAAAAAAGAGAATTTGACCATCAAAAGCTACTAAGGTGACAGGAAGTTCAAGACATGAACTCAAAAGACAATGAATTGAAAACATCTATAAGCAAAACCTCAAAGAAAAAAAAATGCAGATTGAATAAGCCCAACAAGAATGCCTAGAAAAGTTAAAGACAGATAAAAAAGAACAAAAAACATTTTGAAAGATTTTAAAAATAAAATATGAATGGTAGATGGACATTGGGAAAAGAAATGAGAGCAATACTTATGAAAAGAGAATTAAGAGCTTAGCAAAAGAGGCATAAACTACTGAAGAAAATAACTTTAAAAGTCTAAAGACTGAAAAAAATAGAAGAAAACATGAATGATCTCATAGAAAAACAACTGATACATTAAATGAATCTTTAATGAATTAATTTTTCTTTTTAGTGAGGCAATTGGGGTCAAGTGACTTGCCCAGGGTCACACAGCTAGTAAGTGTTAAGTGTCTGAGGCCAGATTTGAACCCAGGTACTCCTGACTCCAGGGCCGGTGCTCTATCCACTGCACCACCTAGCTGCCCCTAATGAATTAATTAAGGATAAGAATTATTGAACTACCAGAAAGCTGTCATAAAAAGCCTAGACATCATATTTTAATAAATTATAAAGGAAAAATGTTTAGCTATCTTAGAACCAAAGGACAAAGTAGAAATAAAATCCACTGATCACCTTCTAAAAGAGATCCCCAAATGAAAACTCCAAGGAATATTATAACCAAATTCCAGAGCTCCCAGGTCAAGAAGAAAATATTGTAGATACTATTTATTATTTTAAGGAAAGCTCCACCTATTCCTAAACTCTCTAGTGTTTTTATTAGGAATGGGTGCTGTATTTTGGGTGCTGTATTTTGTCAACTTTCTCTGCATCTATTGAGATAATCATATGATTTTGGTTGGTTTTCTTATTGATGTGGTTGATTATGTTAATAGTTTTCCTAATGTTGAACCAGCCCTGCATTCCTGGTATAAATCCCACCTGGTCATAGTGTATTATCCTGGTGATCATTTGCTGTAATCTCCTTGCTAATATCTTATTTAAGATTTTAGCATCAATATTCATTAGGGAAATTGGTCTATAATTTTCTTTCTCTGTTTTTGCTTTGCCTGGTTTTGGTATCACCACCATATTTGTGTCATAAAATGAATTTGGTAGAACTCCTTCTTCACCTATTTTTCCAAATAATTTATATAATATTGGAATTAATTGTTCTCTAAATGTTTGGTAAAATTCACCTGTAAACCCATCTGGCCCTGGGGATTTTTTCTTAGGGAGTTCATTAATGGTTTGTTCAATTTCTTTTTCTAATATGGGTTTATTTAAGGATTTTATTTCCTCTTCAGTTAACCTGGGCAGTTTGTATTTTTGTAAATATTCATCCATTTCATTTAGATTGTCAAATTTATTGGCATACAGTTGGGCAAAATAATTCCTAATTATTGATTTAATTTCCACTTCATTGGTGGTAACATCACCCTTTTCATTTTTGATACTGGCAATTTGGTTTAAGAAGAAAATATTGTAAGGCACCAGAAAGAAACAATTCAAATATCATGAAGCCACAGTCATAGCTAGAGAAGATTTAGCAGCTACCACTATGAAGGAGTGAAGGGCTTGGAATATGATATTCCAAAAGGCAAAGAAGCTAGAATTACAACAAAGAATAATTTACCTAGTAAAACTGAATAAAATCCTTTGGAGAAAAAAATGAAATAGATGACTTTTAAACATTCCTGATGAAAAGGCCAAGGCTGAGTAGAAAATGTGACATTCAAAAACAATTCTCCAGAGAAGCAAAAAAAAAAAAAAAAGAAGAAGAGAAATCATAAGGGACTTAATAAGATTAAATTGTTTACATTCCTCTATGGGAAGATGATGTAACTCCTAAGAACTTTATCATTATTAGGGCATCTAGAAGGAGTCTATTTGACAGAGGGAATGGATGTGAATATTATTTTGGAATGATCTCAAAAGTAGAATGGAAAAATGAGGAAGAGGTATGCACTAGTAGAATGAAGAAGAGTGGAACATTGGGGAAAATATTCTCACATAAAAGAGGTGTGCAAGGAAGAGTTTTTACAATGGAGGGGATAATGAGGGTGGTGAGTAGACAATACTTTAACCTCTCATCTAAATATACACACAGAGTTGGAGATAGAAATTCATTTTAACCCAATAGGGAAGTAGGAAGGAAAGGAGCTAAGAGAAAGGGAAATAGATAAGAGGGAGGGTAGATTAAGGGAAGCAGTGGTCAGAAGCAAAACTGACTTTTGAGGAGGGGACAGGGTGAAAAAAAAAGCATAAATAGAAAAGAATAAGATAGAAGGAAATATACAGTTAGCTATAACTGTATAGCTATATACAGTTATATAACATTTATAACTGTGAATGTGAATAGAAAGAACTCACCCATAAAACAAGAGAATAGCAAAATGAATTAAAACCAGAATCCAGTATGTTGTCTACAAGAGACACACTTGAAACAGAAAAACAAACACACAAAGATAAAATAAGGGGCTAGAGAAGAATCTATTATACTTTATCTGAAGCAATCATGATGTCAGACAAAGCAAAAGTAAAAATAGACCTAATTAAAAGAGATAAGCAAGGAAACTACATTTTGCTTAAAGGCACTGTAATGATTGGAATGATGCCACCTACTGGAGACTTGCTGTGGGAAAGCTACGCCATGAGAAAAATGCCTCAGAGGGCAAGGCCATGTGGCTTTTTCTTGGCGTCAGGAAATGACGTGTGCTCATGGGTGCTGTCTATCAAGGCTACCAGCCAATCAACTTGAGGAGCCTCCTATTTTCTGGGAGGAGACAGGAAGGAGGAAAGAGGGCCTGCATGGAGAGCTCTGTCTCTTTTTGGTTCCTGACTTGATGGTGGTAGTGGCGGCAGAGGACTTCACAGGAAATTTGAGGAAAGATAGGAATGCCAGGTTGTTGGAATTCTGTTCTCAATCTTTCTCTTTCTATCTTTCAATAAACCCTTAAAAACCTAAACCTGTTTTATCAGTGATTTTAGTCAGTTTCCCCCAAAACAGGGGGAACAGATTAGAATCCACATTTAGAATCTTAAATTACACGGCACCATAGTGAATTAGTATCAATTCTAAATATATGCACCAAATTGCATAACATCCAAATTCTTGAAGGAAAAGTTAAATGAGTAACAGGAGGAAATAGACAGTAAAACTATATTAGTGGAAACCTCAATGTACCCCTTTCAGAATTAGATAAATCTAACCATAAAATAAACAAGAAAGAAGGAGATGCATAGAATTTTAGAAAAGTTAGATTTGCTAGATCTCTGGAGAATATTGAATGGGAATAGAAAGAAATATAGCTGTTCTTCAGCTTTATATGGCATTTTCATACCCTTCAAAATCATATATCAGAGCATAAAAAACTCACCAATAAATTTTAAAAAACAGAAATAGTAAATGTACGCTATATAATCCACGATTCAATAAAATTATATTAAACAAAGGGCCTTTGAAACAGATTAAAAATTGATTAAGAATGAGTCAAAGAACAAATGCTAGAAACAATGAATAATTTATTTAAAGATAATGACAACAATAAGACAACATATAAAAATTTGTGGGATGCAGTGAAAGTAGTTATGGAGGGGAAAATTTATGTCTAAATAATTACATTACTAAAAGAGAGAAAGCAGATTAAAAAATTGGATATGCAAATTGAAAAAACTAGAAAAAGGGCAAATGAAAAACTCCAATTAAACACAAAAATAAAAATCCTGAAACTCAAAAGAGAAATGAATAAAATTATAGGTAAAAACCACCCATTAAGCTAATAAATAAAACTAGGAGCTGACTTTATGAAAAAAATTAAATAGATAAACCATTGGTTAATTGGATTTTTTAAAAAAGAAGATAACCAAATCATCAGTATCAAAACTGTAAAGGGTGAATGCACAACCAATGAAGATGAAATTAAAGGAATTATTAGGGGCTATTTTACCGAAGTATAAAGCCAATAAAGGTGGCAGGCTAAATAAAAATAAAATAAAAATTGCCCAGATTAACAGAAGAGGAATTAGGGTACTTAACCCTGTCTTAGAAAAATAAACTGAACAAAACATAAATGAGATACATAAGAAAAAACAAAAAACCAGGACAAGGTGAATTTATAAGTAAATCCTACCAAATATTTAAAGAACAGTTAATTTGGGAGTCTTGCCAAATTCCTTCTATGGACACAAATATGGTTTTGATACCTAAACCACAAATAACAAAAAACAGAGAAAGAAAACAATAGACCAATTCTCCTAATAAATATTGATACAAAAATTTTAAATAAAATACATGTAGGAGATTACAGCAATATGCCACAAAAATCATATACTATGATCAGCATGGATTTATACCAGGAACACAGGGCTAGAATACTAGCAAATATTATTAAATACTAGGAAATAGCAAAATTGACCATATTAACAACAAAACCAAAAAAACCCATATGATTATTTCAATAGATTAAGAAAAAGCTTTTGACAAAATATAACACCCATAGGGCAGCTAGGTGGCACAGTGGATAGAGCACCGGCCCTGGAGTCAGGAGTACCTGAGTTCAAATCCGGCCTCAGACACTTAACACTTACTAGCTGTGTGACCCTGGGCAAGTCACTTAACCCCAATTGCCTCACTAAAACAACAACAACAAAATATAACATCCATTCCTAAGAAATAATTGAAGCTTTTCTTAAAATAGTAAGTAGTATCTATAAAAACAAAGAACAAGTATTATTTGTAATGGGGCCTTTCCAACAAGATCAGAAGTGAAGCAAGTATGTCCATTCTTACCATTATCATTCAATATTGTACTAGAAATGTCCAGTATAGCAATAAGACAAGAAAAATCAATTGAAGGAATGATAGAAAACAAGGTATCACTTTTTTCCAGATGATATGATGGTATATACTGCAAGAACCCTAGAGAGTAAACTAAAAAAACTAGTTGAAATAATTAACAACTTTATTAAAGTTGCAGGATATAAAATAAACCTACTCAAATCATCAGCATTTCTATATATTACCAACAAAATCCAGCAGGAGAAAGAAAAATTCAATGAAAAATAATTGTAGACAGTATAGAATACTTAGGATTCCATTTATCAAGTCACATGCAGGAATTATATGAACAATTAAAAAACACTCCACACAAAAAAGTAGGGAAAATAGTAATTGTTTATGGGTAGACATATGCAACATAATAAAAATGACAATACTACCTAAATTAATTACTTATTCAGTGTTATATCAATCAAACTATGAAAGGACTACTTTATAATGCTGGAAAAATAATAACAAAAATCATCTGGAGGAACAAATGGTCAAGATTAGCAATAAATAAATTAGCAATAAATCAATAAAAATGTGAAGGAAGGTGGCCTAGTGGTACCAGATCTCAAAATAATATTACAAAATGGTAATCAGCAAAAGAATAATTTGGTATTGGCTAAGAAAAAGAGTAGTTGATCAATGGAACAGATTAGATACACAATATGTAGAAGCATATGAGCATAGTAATTTGGTTTTTGATGAACCTAAAGATCTCAGCTATTGGTACACTATTTTGAACTCTTTAAGAGAACATTCTACTCCCTGCACTACTAAGATTTGATGTGTGATAAATAAATATAACTCTACTGCAAATATTAATCTTGAAGAGCAAAGGAGAAATCGTCCTGAATCCTGCCTACCCTCTTCTACTAGGCTACTGACAGTGTGATCAAGGCCTTCCTCCTACTCTCCATAATCATGGAAATTAGTTTATCTGAAGATGAGGTGAGCTATACTACTACAAATCTATGTACTACATAACATAAAATAAAGTAGAGAAGAATAGAAGGAATTCTTTTTGCAAATATAGAACATAGACCATCATCAAGTATAAGAGAGACAATTTTGATTACACAAAATCAAATAGCTCTTAGATGAACAAAATCAATTCAGGTAGAATAAAAAAGGTGTTTATTAGGAAAAAAATCTTTGCATAAAATACCTCTAATAAATATCTAAGATATATAGGAAATTAATCAAAATATATATGAAAAAGAGCCATTTTCTTTTCTTTCTTTTTTTTTGGTGAAGCAATTGGGGTTAAGTGACTTGCCCAGGGTCACACAACTAGTAAATATCAGTCAAGTGTCTGAGTTCAAATTTGAACTCAGGTCCTCATGAATCCAGGGATGGTGCTTTATCCATTGCGCCACCTAGCCGCCCCCAAAAGAGCCATTTTCTAATAGATAATGGTCAAAAGTTGTAAGTATTTGTGCATTTTTTAAAAAGAAATATAGACTCTCAGTAGCCATATTAAATGCTCTGCATCCCTAATATTAAGAAAAATGAAAATTAAAATAACTCTGAGGTTTTATTTATACATTGAATTGCCAAAGATGGTAAAGAAATGGACATTTTTTGAAAACACACTAAGATAGTTTTCTTAGCTGTGAAATGATCTAATCATTTTAGAAAACAATTTGGAACTATGGGAGAAAACTCACTCAACTATATATACCTTTGACCCACTTATCCCACTACAAGAATGACAACAAAAAGCTAAGTATTTATGCCAAAGTAGTTATATATGAGTAGTTTTATGGTGGCAAAATATAGGTAACAAAGTAGATGTCTGGTATATTTTGGATTGGCTGAATATGTCCCAGCTCACGAATATAACATAATGTTATTGTCACATCAGGAATGATAAATATGAATAATTCAGAGAAACCTGGGGTGTAGAATGCAAAAGCAAAATCAGAACAATGTTCATAATGATCCTGATAATGGAAATTGAAAGAATAGCAACAGGTAGCTGACATCAGATAGATTGTAAATGATCAACTTTAGACCCAGAGAACAGATGATGAGACACAGTTATCTCCTCTGGGTAGAGAAGTAGGTACTATAAGGGCAGAAAGCTGCATACACTGTCAAGCATTATCATTTTGTCAGTGTTGCTTAACTGTTTTTCTTTATTACAAGAGGTAAGGTTGGTGAAGGTATATATAAAGAAATTACTGTGAGGTATATACAAATAAAGGACTCAATCAAAACCCTTCCTCAACCCCTAAGGAAGAGGAAGACATAAGAGTAGATGAGAGGACTACCAGATGGCTGTAGCAGCTTAGCAGAGAAGCAATGAATGGCAGCCGTGGAGACACAGCAATGACATATGGTGGAAATTAAGTGGAATTTTCCTTTTGGAGGGAGAATGGAATGGAAATGGCAAGAGGAGCTTTGAGAGATGGAGTCATACTAAGACCTGTGTTAGACAGAATAAAGAAGCAGAGAGAGTGCTTGATTTGGCAGCACATATATTAAAATTGGAATGAGGCAGAGATGAGTGTGGCTCCTGCACAAGGATGATACAAATTTGTGAAGAGTTCAATATTGTTTACTTTTTTCTAAAGAACCAAAGAGACACAGATGATTGCCAAAGGCCTGAGCTAAAAAAGCTGTTCTAGAACCAATGCAATGCATTTTTCTGGGAGTGTTCCTTTCCTTACCATTGTGGAAAATGGTGGGAAATGGTACTCTTTGTGCATGGGGCTAAGAATTTTGTACTATCTTCAATTTTCCCTTGTTATTTACTTTGCTCTTCTGTCCTAATTATAAGTGTTTTGCTATTTGATTTATGGTTCAATAAATCCAAAAAATGTATGCGGTGTCTATTTATGTTCCAGGCACTATAGATAAAAATAGAAAAAAATAAAATGATCCTTACCCTCTAGGCACTTACGTTCTATCAGTTTCTCTGTCTTCACTTTCTCAGAGCAAGTCAGCGTTTTTTCTCTCCATAGAGGTTTTAGGGGCATCCCCAGAGGGGTTCAAGCATTTCCTCTTCTTTTTTGTTTTTTTATTATTTTAAGTGAGGCAATTGGGGTTAAGTGACTTGCCCAGGGTCACACAGCTAGTAAGTGTTAAGTGGCTGAGGACGGATTTGAACTCAGGTACTCCTGACTCCAGGGCCAGTGCTCTATCCACTGCGCCACCTAGCTGCCCCAAAGTATTTCTTCTTTAATGTCACCAACTCAGGGCCCCATTCCAGGTTTTATTCCCCTTTGTGTTAATCATAAACTTCCATTCAGTAATTTAACACTGACTAGCTTCTTTGAAGGGATATTTACTTCACAGAAATAGCAAGAACTAAAGCATAAACATTTCCCCTCCAATATCATAGGGGCACACTCATTTTGTAACACCTCAGTTTTGGGGAAGAGTGGGTTCAGACTTAATGTAGAATCTGTCTAGCATTAATTTCCACAAAATTCACATCCAAATACAGAATGACTGCCAAATGAGTACTCATTTCATTTACCTAGGGGCCTGATCTCACAGGTCATTCCTCACTTCTTGGCACACAGATATTGGGCTGGCTGCAAACACCACTGTGTACTTAACTCCCAGACTCCCCAACTTGGGTGAACTTCCTTCACCTGAAACAAAAGAACAAATTTGGAGGCAGACAAAGAACAGAGGGCCATATTCATGTTAGCCTCAGGCCCAAGGCCCTTTCCACATTACTCTTAATGGATGACATCTAGCAAGATGAACTCAGCCAAAGAGAAGTCAAACCAACATAAAGGCCAAGACTGACTAATGCCTTTTTGAAAGCACTCCCAGTCCTGGTTCCCAGCTCTAAGCCAATCAAAGAGACTGTTGTCCATCGGGTGGTTAGCTGACCAGAGCCAGGTATAGAATATCTTTGCATATTCCAAGGTCTCTCCAAAGAACTTTCATTATACATCAAAATAACTTCCCCAGAAGCAGGCTCTATAGCTTCTTCTGCTAGGGGAATTGCATCAGCATTACTCTGTGCATGTGCCAGTTCTTTATTTTATAGGTATATACAGAATAAATACACAGTTCATACCAGGTAGTTAAATACAAAGTAATTAGAGAGGGAGGGCACTATAGGTTGAGAATGTATAGAAGATGGTGCTTGAGCTGAGTGGTGAAAGAAGCGAGGGATTTCTGAGGTAGAGGTGAGAAGGGAGTTCATTCCAGGCATGAGGAGAACTCTGGCTTTGCTCCACTAACCCCAAAGCAATGAACTCAGGGCAAACCATGAAAAAAAGGATAAAGGACAAGGATTGGTAAAAGTCACCAGCCCATGTGGTCTCAATCTACAGGTGCCTGCCTGGCTAGTGAAAAATTTTAATAGAATGAACTTCAAATAATAATAATAGCAGCTAGCATTTACATAGTGCTTTGTGGTTTGTAATGCACTTTACAAATATTCTCTAATTTGATTGTCACAATAACCCTGGGAGGTAGGTAGGTGATATTATTATTTTCACTTTACATAAGAAGAAATCAAGGTAGCTAAAGGTTAAATGACTTGCCCAGGGTCACATAGCTAGTAAGGGTCTGAAGTGGGATATAAACTCAGGTCTTCCTGACTCCAAGTCCAGGACTCTACCCACTGTGTCACCTAGTTGCTAATTAAGAAGCACTTCTTTACTCTTCTTCTAACTACTCCACCACCACCACCACCACCACCTGCCTCAGGAGTGATGGAGGTTTCTGCCTGGTATGTTGGCAAACAATACCCTGGATGGAACCTTGAGCTATGTTTGCATAAATATGATTACTCAAAAAAGTCCACACTGAACCTGGATTATAAAGGAGTTCTAAAAGATGAATAGAACCCTTTTAAAGCTAAAAGGGGAACTTTGGGAAGGTTATTTGCATATTGTCATTTTAAAATTACAAACTGAATGAAGTGTGTCCAAATTAAATTCAACACCATACTAAAGTTTCATGCCTCCTTTTCTCAAAGAAGCATATATTAGAGTAACATGGGAATGTATTAAGCATGACAATTATCTTCCCACCACAATGTGAGCTCAGAATTGCTGTTCTTTAGCACCTCCCCATAGGGGAGTCATATAAGTTTCCAGTAAGTCTGGGCTAAGGAGGAAGCCTTCAGCATGTTGTTCTTGTTTCATTTCACTACATTTTAGCCACCTTAGACTTTTATTAAGGCAGATTTTTTCCTCAATCACTGTTGAAGTCGTCAGTGGGAGAACCTAATGTTGCTAATATTTAAGTTGTTTTCTTCTCTTGGTGAATTCAACTACTGCTGAGGAAAGAAAGAAAGAAAGAAAAAAGAAGGAGGAAGAAGTAAGGAAAGAAGGATGGAAGGAAGGAAGGAAAAAGGAAGGGAAGAAGGGAAGGAAGGAAGGAAAAGGAAGGAAATTAGAAAAAGCAAGAAAGGAAGAGAAAATAAGTAAAAGAAAGTAAGGAAGAAAGAAACAAAGAAAGATTAAGAGCTTTGTAGCAATTTGCAGCTTGATATGTTAGAGAAGGGTGCTGCCCTGGAGTCAGTAAGATGAGAGATTCTTACTAGCTGTGTGACCCTGGAGCTATAGACATGCTAGTTATTAATATATTCTTCCGGGAAATAACTAAGTGAGGTCAATTAATGCAGATGAGGAGCACAATTCTCTCTCCATTCTACCTCTTGTAGACCCTGAACTTTACACTTTTCTGTTGTTTTCTCCTGGCAACTAGCTGCCTAGAGCTGTGCCTCCTGGACATAAGTTGATCTTGATAAAGTAAGTAATGGTTTCACAGCTACTGCTATAACTTTAAAATAGTCACTATGTTCAAGGCTAAATCATATATCAGAGGGTTCAGAAGTGATAGAAGCATAGCTCCAGTGACACTGGCCTCCTGGCTGTTCCTTAAACAAGACCCTCCATCTCTTGGCTCTAGGCATTTTCTTTGACTGTCCCCCGTGCCTGGAATGCTCTCCTTCCTCCTCCTCCTCACCATCACCTGGCTTCTCTGGTTTCCTTCAAGTCCCTTCTAAAATACCATATTCTACAGGAAGCCCTTCCCAACTCTCTCAATTCCAGTGTCTTCTCTTTGATAATTATTTCCTACTTATCCTGTATATAGCATATTTCCTGGAGGACAGAGGATGTTTTTTGCCTCTCTTTGTATCCTTAGTGGTTGGCACCATGGGACTTAATAAATGCCTATTGACTTACTGACTCAAATCATGGCTTTTACTTACAGTGATTTTTCACTGATTTATTATGACACAGCAAAAACTAAAAAGAAAAGTAAATGCCAGGAAGTCAATATTCAATATTTCAGGTGCTTAGCTCAATGCAATAGATGTTAATGAGATAACCAATTTTTGATAATAATGGACATTAATGGCTAAGATTCTTCAACTGTTCATTATTTTCTGGTTGTTAGACATTTGAAATAGTGTATGAACTTGTTCCTCCATATTTTTGTATGTCATCTAGCACTATTCTGGGCACAGTTGGACACAATGTTTGTTGATAATGATATACCAAATCAATGTTATTTATTTATTTATTCATTCATTTATTCATTCATTCATTCATTTATTTATTTAACGGGGCAATGGGGGTTAAGTGACTTGCCCAGGGTCACACAGCTAGTATGTGTCAAGTGTCTGAGGCCGGATTTGAACTCAGGTACTCCTGAATCCAGGGCCGGTGCTTTATCCACTGCGCCACCTAGCTGCCCCCCCCAAATCAATGTTATTAATGCTATGAAGGGATAAAAGTGAATTTCCAGGGTATCTAACCTATTCCCATGAGTAGTTCATCACTTTCTAAACCTATAGAACTTGTATCTCTATTGCCCATTAGCAGGTGTTAAAATAATTGTCTTAGGCAGCAGCTAGGTGATGCAGTGGATAAAACACTGGCCCTAGATTCAGGAGGACCTGAGTTCAAATCCGGCCTCAGACACTTGACACTTACTAGCTGTGTGATCCTGGGCAAGTCACTTAACCCTCATTGCCCCACCAGAAAAAGATTGTCTTAAAAAAACATGTTTATGATAGTAACTGGTGGAAAGCATTCTCCTAACACACATTTTTAAAAAATATTTTTAATCTGAGGGGCCTGAATACCTATAGTTTCAGATTTCTTTGACATTAAATGGTAATTTATTAAGAATTTTTGATGTGCCTGGCACTGTGTTAAATCCCAGGGATACAAAAACAAGGAAGCAAGACAAGCCCCTGCTTTCAAGAAACTTGCATCCTAATGGAGGATGACAACATATAAAGGGGAGCTGAAAAGTAGTGGGGAGAAAGTGGGTAGAGAATGCAGGCAGTGTCAGGTCAAGTGCTAGAGACCAGGCATGCTACAAATATTAGAATCTCAGCCTCTATTAGCAGTCTAGATGGATATCAGTGATGTAAACCCAGCTCATAATGAGGAAGGATAGTAATGATGGGTTCTAAGCTTTCTCCTTCTATATGACAGTCACATAACCCAGATATATCAGTGATGTTTCAATAATTTTTCTTTGGGATCTCTAGGGCCACGATTGGTGTAGAACTGAGATGTTTTCTGTTATCTATGCTCCTAGATGTAAATTTTAGAACATTTGAGTATTGTAATTGGTTGAAGGAGAAAAAGAAGAATAAAAAGTAAAGAACCTGAAATTTTATTGGGTCTTTTCTCATAACAGTAAGGGTCTACTTTCATGGACTTGATTTGGTTCCAAGAAACTTTTCCAGAGTCCAAGAGTCTGCTTCTCTGCACATGTGGTCATGAACTTACAAGGAACTGCATGGCAGAATAACAACCAGAGGTGAAAGTTGTTCATGACCTGAATTTATGATTTAATTCAACTTACTTGAGCCAGTGCCTAGACTCTAAGGCCTACTAGAGGAGCAGCATTCACTAAGGGCCAAATTTTTCTTCAGCATCTCATATACTGAAGTGTTTTGTGTCTAGGAGATGGGCTATGAGTCAACTGATAATGTGTGTATGTATATTATATACTTCATTAATTTGATTACATTTACAAAGGAAGGATAGCATGGGTCATTAATTACAAACATCAAAAGTAGGAAATATGTCCTTGTACTACATGTAGTTCTTTTAAGCTCTGAGAACATGTACCAAACAATCGTCTTGGGTTCTAGAAAAAGATTACTGTACATCCTCCCCATTAGGAATCTAGGGATATTTCTGAGGAATAAAGGGATATTCCCTAATGCATAGGTTCAAGCCCCTACCAGTGTGCTCCCACCATGATTATAAATTGTGAGTCAATTTAGTCATCCAGCCTTAAGTAGTTTTTAGAAAAGAGTATTTATACTAAGGTAACACAAAACATTTGGCATAAAACATGACCCCTTGCCCAAGAGTCTCATAAGTACATACAGAGTCCAAGCAAAAGTGGGTTCAAGCTTAGACAGAATGAATATATTGTAAAGGAGTGACCCATAGCTCCTGATTGCTGAAAGTCCTTTTCTCACATTTGTGGAAGTGCTAAAGAACTGATCACTAGAGTGAAAAAGTCTGAAAACATATGCAATGTGTACCAGCTGTGGATGTCTCACCTCCACAAATGTGTGGGTTTGGGAAGCATCTTTTCATATTACTTCATTCAAGTCATGCTTGATATTTATAATTTTGTTACATTCATAATATTTTTGGTGTATGGTTGTTGTTTCTATTTATATTATAGTAGTTACTATGTATATTATTTCCTTGACCCTGTTTACACACCAGTTTATGTAAATCTTTCCATGCTTTTTTCGTATTCATCACATACATCATTTCTTATAGCACAGTAATACTCCATTATATCCATCTACCACAATTTGTTTAATCATTCCCCAATAAATGGTCCCCTACTTTGTTTTCAATTCTTTGTTAGCACAAAAAGTGTTGCTATGAATATTTTGGTGTATATAGGGACTTGTTATTATCAATAGCTTCCTTGAGGTATAAGCCCAGCAATGGAGTCTCTGGGTCAAAGGGCATGGACATCTTAGTCACTTTATTTGCATATTTCCCAAATTGCTTTCCAAACTAGTTGTGCCATTTCACAGCTTTGCAAACAACATATTAGTAAGCCTATCATTCTACAGCCCCTCCAACATTGAGATAACCTAGGGAAAAACCTTTTTATTTGATTTTTTAAATTACTGGGAAAACTGGAAATGGCAAAAATTACAAAAATTACAATTTTGGGGGGGTCATTTTTGCCAGTTTGCAGAGCATGAGGTCAAACTTCAGGGTTATTTTGATTTACATTTCCCTTCTTATTAGTGATTTGGGGCATTCTTTTTTATATTTATCCACTCATAATCTTCTGCTTTGCCTCGTTTCAACTACACAGAACAAGATGAGCCTCTTCACCTCTAATTTCATCACTGTGCATCTTAACTCAAGCCTTGACAGATACCACTTCCCTCAACCTTTTCTCTCCTCTAATTGGAGGACCGAAGGGTCCAGTGTCAAATCCTTCCAATTGTCTTCCTTTTTAGAGGGCAGAAACTGGACCTTTTGGTTCACTCCATTCTGTATCAACTGATCTGCCTGGTTTCAACTACAAGGAGCAAGATGCCCCCTTGCCAGGTAACCTCCTGGACTTTCCCCTCCTCACTTTCCTGCCTTCTTTTGTATGTTGTCTCCCCCTATTAGATTGTAAGCTCCTTGAAGACACAGACTATCTTTTTATTAATTGCATCTCTAGCACATAGGAACTGGTTCCTAGCACATAGCACATGTTTATTGGATTGGATTGGTTAACAATACTTTGCAGTTAAAAAATTTTTAAAAATAATTTAAAAGGGGGGGGCAGCATACTTTCTTCTTTATAGCCTGTAAACTGTAAGAGGATGGAGGTTGGGAAAATGCTAACCCACCATCAGGAAAAACAATATGCTCACATTAGAGGAGAAAAAAACAATATTGTTAATCCTTAAGGAGAAGACTTTGTGTGATCCTTCTTTGGTAAATAAAATTCTTTATTAGAATTTTTTAAAAAAGAATACTTTGCAGTTTTTCTTCTGAGAACTGTTTGTTCATATTCTTTGACCATTTATCTATTGGACAATGACTGTCATATATATTTATTGTTTATATATCTTAGATATTAAACCCTTATTAGAGAATTTGATTCAAAGTTTTTTCCCCATTTAACTACTTCCTTTCTTACCCTAGGTATAGTAATTTTGTCTGTGCTAAAGCTTTCCAATTTTATGTAATTAAAATAATCTATTTTATCTTTTGCAGATGCCTCTATCTTTTTTTTAGTTAAGGAGACATCTACCCATAGCTGTGAGAAGAATATGATCTGCTTCTCTTCTCATTTTATCCATTTTCAGTGTATTGAAGAATATGGTATAAAGTATTGGGCTAGGCCTAATTTCTGTTAGATGGCTTTCTAGTTTTCCCAGCTGTTTTTTTTTTAATTTATCAAATAAGAACTCTTTTTTCCTAGATAATTTATGTTTCCTATTTTATCAAACACTCAGTTATCAAATTCCATTTTTAAAAAATTCTCCCTTGTCTAGACTATTTCATTGATCTATCTCTTTCTATTTTAACTAATACTGAATGGTTTTGATGATTATTGCTATTACAATTTTAGGTCTGGGAGTGCTATTTCCCCTTGATCTCAACTTTTTTCATAATTTCTTTTGATATTCTAAATCTTTTGTTTTTCCAAATGAATTTTGTTATTATTTTATCAAATTCTGTAGACTATCCCCTTGGTAATTTGATTGGAATAGTATTAAAAGTAAAAATTAACTTTGGGAGTATTGTCATTTTATTATATTTGCATGGCCTAGCCATGAGCATTAAATGTTGCTCCTGCTGTTTAAGATGGTCTTTATTTCTTTAAAGGGCACTTTATAGTTGAATATATACAAGTAATTTAAGTTCTTTGGTAGATCAGTTCCCTAGATATTTTATGCATTTTGTAGTTACTTGGAATGGGATTTCCCTTTCTGTTTTTGCTTCTTGTGTTTCGTTAATATTGCATAGAAATGATGTTGATTTTGGATGTTTTATTTTGTAGTCTGAAACTTTGCTCAAGGTTTGATTATGTAGATTAGTATCTGCTGAATCCCTAGAATTTTCCAAGTATACCATCAACAAATGAGGGATAGTTTTATCTATTCTTTACCTATCTTTATGTCTTTAATTTCTTTCTCTTTTCTTATTGCTGCTGCTAGCATTTCTAGTATTTCATCAAATAAGAATGGGAAGAATGGGCATCCTTACTTTATTTCCATATTTACTGGGAAAGGCTCTCATGTGTTCCCATTGTATTTGATGCTTGCTTTTGGTTTTAGAAAGATACTGTTGCTCTTTCATCCTTTCCGGGAACCAAGATGTCTAAGCGAGGATGTGGTGGGTATTCTGGAGCCAAGTTCCAAATTTCATTCGATCTCCCAGTGGGAGCTGTCATCAATTGTCCTGATAATACAGGTGCCAAGAAACTGTACATCATCTCTGTGAAGGGAATTAAGGGAAGATTGAATAGGCTTCCTGCAGCTGGTGTTGGTGACATGGTGATGGCCACAGTCAAAAAGGGGAAACCAGGGGCAGCTAGGTGGTGCAGTGGATAGAGCACTGGCCCTGGAGTCAGGAGTACCTGAGTTCAAATCAGACACTTAACACTCACTAGCTGTGTGACCCTGGGCAAGTCACTTAACCCCAATTGCCTCACTTAAAAAAAAAAGGGGGGGGAAACCAGAGCTCTGGAGGAAGGTTCATTCAGCAGTGGT
This sequence comes from Dromiciops gliroides, assembly GCF_019393635.1. Taxonomy (NCBI): domain Eukaryota; kingdom Metazoa; phylum Chordata; class Mammalia; order Microbiotheria; family Microbiotheriidae; genus Dromiciops; species Dromiciops gliroides. The sequence goes on from NC_057862.1 coordinate 272,177,530, forward strand.
AATAAGGCAACAGAGGTCATATCGGAGAAAAGATGGTGTGTTCCTATACTTTGAAGACAATGCAGGAGTTATAGTAAACAATATAGTCAAGATGAAAGGTTCAGCCATCACAGGACCTGTTGCCAAGGAATGTGCTGACTTGTGGCCCAGGTTTGCATCTAATGCTGGCAGCATAGCTTGATTCTCCTAAAGCCCACTTGTAAAATCAACTAATGAAAATGCCAACTGATTTGCTTTCTTGCTTGCTTTGTGTCTTTCTTTTTCCTTGATTTTTTTTCAAAACCATTGAAATATGAAAACTAGCCTGTTTTTCTTCTAACAGTTTGGGGTTGTTGACCCACCTGTGGTAAGCAATTTCTGTTATTCAAAAGTAGGACCATCCACTTGCTGTTGATTCAAATCTACTCCAGTGTGTCACTGATATATTAGAGCATTGACCTTTGGTTAGGCTGATGAAGAAATATGATCTGATACATAATCTTAGGGGCAGATAGGTGGTACACTGGGCCTAGAGTCGGGAAGATTCTTCCTGAGTTCAAATCTGGCCTCAGACATTTACTAGCAGTAGGACTCTGGGCAAGTCACTTAACCCTGTTTGTTTCAGTTATCTCACCTATAAAATGAGCTGGAGAAGGAAATAGCAAACCACTCCAGTATCTGCCAATAATAAAAAATAAAACTGAAAAAAAAATACTGTTTGATATTTTAAAAGGTTTTCTATGCCTATACTTTATAGGATTTTTAAGCATAAAAGAGTATTTTACTTTATCAAAAGCTTTTTCTGCATCTGTTGAGAAAACCATGTGGTTTTGTATATTTCAATTTTTAATATGATTAATTATGTTGATTGTTTCCCTGATGTTGAACTTACCTCACTGATATAAATTGTACTTGGTCATAATGAATTATTTCTTAGATAAATTGATATATTCTGTTTGGCAGAAGTTTGTTTAAAATTTTTGAGACAATATTAATTGATAGTATCCTATAGTTTTCCTTCTATGCTTTATTTTTCCCTGGTTTAGGTATTAGGACCATGTTGTTTTGTTCAGTCATTTAGTTGTATCCACCTCTGTGTGCTTGCTCCCATGCTTTTTAATATCACTTATGATTTTGTCTGACACTTTCAACAAGGATGAAAACAGCATCAACATCGGCTACTGCACTGACAGTAAATTATTTAACTTGAAAAGGCTACAAGCCAAAACTAAAGTGGACGGAGAGCTGGTGCTGAACTTTTCTTTTTTTTTCTTTTGAGAGGCAATGGGGGTTAAGTGACTTGCCCAGGGTCACACAGCTAGTAAGTGTTAAGTGTCTGAGGCCGGCTTTGAACTCGAGTCCTCCTGAATCCAGGGCTGGTGCTTTATCCACTGCACCACCTAGCTGCCCCCATACTCAACTTTTCATTCACAGTTAATTGCATGCTTAATGCAGCCTCTGAGGTGAGATACAACAGAGTAAGGATTGATTCTCTTCCACTCCTGCTAATTTTGGCCTAACAATTAACATCAAGAAAACAGTTCTCCACCAGCCAGCACCACACAATTCATAATGGAAACATGTGTTATAGCAAATGGAGAAATTTTGAATGCCGTGGATAAGTTCACTTACCTTAGCAGTACACTTACTAGTGATGCACACATGTAATGATGAGGTTAGAATATGCATTGCCAGAGCTAGCTCAGCCTTTGGGACACTCTGAAAGAAAGTATGGGAGAGAAGAAAGGCTGATAAACAAGTTGAAGGTCTACAAAGGTGTTGTGCTGACTTCATTGTTATATACCTGTGAAACCTGTACAGTCTGCCAGCTCGATGTCAGAAAATTGAACTGTTTACATTTGAATTGTCTTAGGAGGATTCTGAAGATCACCTGGTAAGATAAGGTACTGGACAGTGAGGTCCTCTCTTGAGCTAAACTGCCAAGCATTCAAACTGTACTGTAGAAAATGAAACTCCAATGTGCTGGCCACATTGTTCAAATGCCAGAAGTATGTTTGCCTAAAAGACTATTTTATGGAGAACTTGTACAAAGCCAACACTTATATGGAGGTCAGAAGAAGCAATACAAGGACACTCTCAAGGTCTCTCTGAAGAACTTTGGTTTCAATTGTGAGACATGGACATTGGCACAGGACCATCCAGCATGGTGTACCCACATCAATGGAGGTTCTGTGCTCTATGAGTGAAACAGAATTCCAGTAGTGCAAAAGAAGCATGAGATGTGCAAATTTAAACATATCTCTGTCCCAAATGTTCAAATGGAGTAGAGCCTTCTGAACTCATATTGGTCAGATCAACCACAGATGGGCACACTGTAGTTTGACCCTGACATTGTAATGTCATTTTGGTTTTCGTTATGCACATAGGACAACAACTACTGGTAGCAGTTCCTTTACAGCTAGTTCTATTTCCTTTTCTGAAATTGAGTTATTCAAGATCCTTGTTTGGCTTTTTGATAATTTGGGTATTTTATATTTTTGAAAGATATTCCTCTGTTTCTCATGTTTTCAATGCTGTTAATGTGTTCAAATTATTCTTTTTTATTTCTACTGGTTTTGTTGTGATTTAACTTTATTCATTTGCTATTTCATTGATTTTATGCCCTCTTCTTTTAAATCAGATTAAATAAAAATTTATCAATTTTATTGGCCCTTTCAAAGAAGCAGGTTTTAGTTTTACTTACCATTTCTACGTTTTTGTTTCTAATTTATCTATTTCTCCTATATTTTAAATATTTTCTCTTTTGTGCTTTTTTTTTTTTGCGGGGCAATGGGGGTTAAGTGACTTGCCCAGGGTCACACAGCTGGTAAGTGTCAAGTGTCTGAGGCCAGATTTGAACTCGGGTCCTCCTGAATCCAGGGCTGGTGCTTTACTGCACCACCTAGCTGTCCTCTTTCTAAATTTTTTAAATGCATGTTCAGTTCATTAAGATATAAGGTTGCCTTTGAAGATTGCTTTAGCTACATGCCAGAAATTTTGGTATATTGTCTTATTACTATAATCTTTCATATAATTATTTCTATAATGTGTTTTTTGACTCACTCATTATTTAGGATTTCATTATTAAATCTCCACTTAGCTCTGTTTTTGGTTTGTGATCCCTAAACCAAGGGCTATTTTTATTGCACTATGGTTTATAAAGGATATATTAACTATTTATACTTTTAAAATATTTGTTTGAAATATTTCTATTCCCTGATATGGGATCAAATTTTTAAAAGTCCCATGTGGTGCAGAAATATGTATATTATTTTGTCATCCTATTTAGAAGACACCATAACTCTTTTAATTCTCTCTCTGGTTTGTTGTTTTTTTTTGGGTGGGGTAATTGGGGTTAAGTGACTTGTCCAAGGTCACACAGCTAGTAAGTGTTAAGTGAGGCCGGATTTGAACTCAGGTCCTCCTAAATCCAGGGCCGGTGCTCTATCCACTGTGCCACCTAGCTGCCCCTAAATCTTTTAATTCTAGTTTCTCTAGCAATTCACTCAGTTTCATGTTTTCCCTTTTGTTTATCTTTCTGTTAGACTTATTTAAAACTGAGAGAGGGGTACTGAAGTCTCCTGTCACTCTTATGTACTGTCTATGTCTTCTTGTATCTCAGTTAATGTTTTCTTTATGATTTGGATGCTAAGGCATTTGGAGCCTATAAATTTATTATGATATTATGATTTTTGTTTCTGCGATTCCTTTCAGCATAATAGAATTTCTTTTTTTAAATCTCTTTTTATTTTTTGGATGCTTGTTTTTGTTTTGCCAGATAGCATGATTACAAGTCACTTTTTTTAATTCACCTGATACACAGCACTTACCACTCCCTACCTCCCATTCTCTTAGTTTTGTTTTAATTTGTCTTTGTTTTTAAAATATGTTTCTTGTAAGGAACAGGTTGTGGGGGTTTGTTTTCTTATCTAATCTATCACTCTTTTTCATTTTATTGTATTGTTTCAGTCACATCTTGTGTGGTTTAGGGATCACAAAAACCAGAGCCAAGTGGAAATTTAATAATGAAATCATATATATATATGTTCCCTCCGTTTGTCTCTAACATTGTTTTGTTGTAAACACAGTATCATATTCTTTAAGTTTCTTTAGCTTATTCTTTTTTTCTTAAGGTGGCCCTATTCTCAATGGTGCTCTTCCCCTTCCCTTTGATTCCCTCCTCCTCTTAGTTACTCCTTTTCCTTTGGGGTTTTGTTTATTAGTTCCTTTTTCTTTTCTGCTTTTTTTCTGGTTAATTTTTCCTTTCTTCTTTCCCTCAGTCAAATAGAGGAAATCCTTTTCCTCTCTTCCCCTTCAACTAGTACTGTTCATTAATTTTTAAATTTTAATTTTTGTGCCCTTTTCCAGAATGAGTTTCCCTCACTCTCTCCATTGTCCATCTTCTCTTTCTGCCTACTCTATATCCCCATTCTTTGGTTTCTGGCCCCTATAATTATCTAGTCTCTCTGTATTCTCAGTGTTCTTCATGGAATAAAACTTCTGATGTATCCATTCTGTGCTCTCTCTGCTTGGTATTTTCTGTCACTGTAGAGCTTGCCCCACAGATTCTCCTTTTCCATTGTACCTCACTCTTAGAACAAAGCCCATTCCTTCAGGTGAGAGTAGATATTGGTCCATGGTAGGATACCCCACCCAATCCCTGAGTATATAGCCCACCACTGATCTATACCCTCTTTTTGGTAACCTTTTTCTCCTTTTGTCTCAAAATCTTCCTGGGATCATGTCCTCCTACTCTCCCAGGTGTCAAGTAACCCCCAGAATATCTAACTCCCTTCTTCCTGAGGTTGGACAAGTGTCCATAGAAGGACACCAATTCCCAACCACAACACTCAGCACAAGGTTCCCATCCCCTCACAAAACATTTCTCTTCACCCATAGGAACCTTCATCAATGACATCCCCCTCTTACCATTTAAGCAAGGCTTCCCTCTTTCTCCCATACTTTTAGTCCTCTAACCTCCTTATCTACTCCCCTTCAGTTTCTTCTTTTCCTGAAACCACCAGTCATCCACCCTTCATTTCACCATGCACATCACACATTCCCCTCTATTCCCTTCTTTGTCTTCTCCCCTGTCATTCACCCTCCCATTTTGTAATGTAATCTCATAAAAATCATCAATTTACCTGCAGGCAGGGTCTCATCAGGTTCTGTCAATGCTCCAGGTTCATCTCTTCACTATTACCTCCACTTGACTTCAATCTTCACTTTTGTCTTTTTGTCTACATTAAATGTACACAAACTTCTTAAAGAAGTTTCTTACTGGTCTCCCTGCTGTCACTCTGTTGATTTCCTTGGCTACTACATTTGTTTAACTCTTTTGCATTTCTGTTCTTGGGGTATTTGAGAAGCAAATAATTTTTTCAGGTCTTGTTTTTCTTTCTAAAAATGTTTCAAATGCCTCAGTTGCATCCTGAACTCCATTGCTCTTTGGAACACATTATTCCATATACTATTTAATATTGTTGAGCTACTACCCTCTCCTTATTCTCTCTTCTCTGGGTTTTTATGACACACTCTCTCTTTGCTCCCCTGCTAGCACTGGCTCTGAAATTGGGAGGATCTGAGTTTAAATCTTACCTCAGATGCTTACTAGTTCTGTTACCCTGGGCAAGTCACTTACCCCAATTGCCTTAAAATATCCAGAGCCACCTCCAGTCATCCTGATCTATATCTTGCCACTGGATCCAGATGGCTCCAGAGCAGAGAGTGAGACTAGTGATTTTGCACAGTCCTTCCTCATTTAAATCCAATTCATTGTAAATCATGGCATCTGTCATGGTACTCTTTGAGAATGAAGTACAAACAACAGCAACAACATCTCTGACCATTCATTCCCACTCTCCTTTACTGGATCATTAGCCATGTCACATGTCTAACTGTAAAGTGCTCCCTATTGTTCTAAGCTATGCCTTCTCTTCATCTTAGATGCAGATAGGTGGTTCAGTGACTCAAGTGTGGCGTCTAGAGTGAAGTTGACCTTAGTTCAAATCTGACCTAATACAAATGTATTAGCTGTGTGACCCTAGACAAGAAACAACCTCTGTCTACATCAGTTTCTTAATTATAAAATGGAGATAATGGCACTTATCTTTCAGGATTGTTGTGAGGATCAAATGAAATATTTGTAAAGTTTTAAGCACAGTTCCTGGCACACAATAGGTACTTAATAAATGCTTGTTCTTTCCTTTTACACTCTATTGCCAGGAAACCTCATCAGGTCCCAAGGGTTTAACTAGAGATAACTCTCCTAGATCTATATATCCATTCCCAACCTTTCTTCTGAGCTTCAGTCCCACATTGCCAACTGCCTTTTTTTTTTTTTTTGCAGGGCAATGGGGGTTAAGTGACTTGCCTTGGTCACACAGCTAGTAAGTGTCAAGTGTCTGAGGCTGGATTTGAACTCAGGTACTCCTGAATCCACGGCTGGTGCTTTATCCACTGCACCACCTAGCCGCCCCCTGCCAACTGCCTTTTGGATATTTTAATCACCATCCCCCCATCTCATTCAAATTTCCAAACTTCCTTATTACTCAAAGGGAACTACAATCCTTCCAGTCAACCAGATCTTAATCTTGGTATCTGCCTCAATTCCTTACTCACCCCACATACAAAATCAGTCTCCAACGCTTGTTATTTCTACCTACAAAGTATCTTTCACATCCTTCCCATTTTATTTATCCCATATGGTCACTAACCTAGTTCAGGTCCTCATCACATCTTGATGTTTCAATAGCCTTCCCATTAGTCTCTCAGGCTCAAATCTCTACATATTCCAATCCATTTTCTATTTGCCAAAGTAATTGTCCTAAAGCATGACTGTCATTCATCTAGTCTATCAGCCCCAGTGCCTTTCTGTCAACTCTAGAAGCAAATTTAAACTCCTCTGTCATTTAAAGTGTTTCACAATCTGTACCCAACCTAGCCATATTAAACACACTTCATACCTTCTATGGTTCAGTCATTGTGGCTTTCTTACTATTTCTCATAGATAGTCTATTTCTGTGCCTTTGCATTGAATTCCACCCTCCCATCCCACCTCCCCCACACCCTCACCTGAACCTCCTGGAATCCCTAGTTTCTTTCAAGAATCAGCTCCATTACCAACTCCTATGTGCTGGTATCCTTCTTCTGACCATTCTTTCCCTTCCCCTCTACCTCATATCACCTTGTATTTTGTATCAATTTATATATGGACTTGTCTTTCCAGATAAAATGTTAAGTTTCTTGAAGACAGAGGTAGCTTCACTTTTGTCTTTGTAACTTCAAGTGCTTAGCGCAGTGCCTGGAGGCACTTTAGTAAATGTTTGATTGACCGATTGATTCCAGTTTAGGATAGCTCTGATGATTACTTTTTCTTTACTTGGAACTGAAATTTGCCTCTTTGGAATTTACACCCATTGTTCCTAATTCTACCTGCCTAGGCAAAACAGAACAATTCTGATAATCCCCTTTTCACGAGATAGACCTTCAAATACCAGAAATCAGATAATATGTACCCCCTGAGACTTCCTGAAGCTAATCATTCCCAGTTTCTTTAACTGATATTGTGACAGTTGTACTAGACCCAGTGCTAAAAGGGACACTAAGCAAATATTACAACAACTCCTGGCTCATTCTCATAGACTCCGTTGGTAGAGTGAAAGAGATAGAGAGAGCTAAAATATGATTTGTCATTTACTTACCTAGTTGGGGGAGGGGAAAGTTGATGGATGTAATTTATTTTTTTGGTCACCAGGTGGTGCTCCAACTCAATGTCTTTCCTCTAATAGTGAAATACAAAGTACCCCTGTGGGCACTGCAATTCTACTAGATGGGGGTTCAGTTGGACTCCCAGGGTTGGCTTCTTTGAAGCCCAACTCTTGATGACCAAAACTACATGAGTCCATAGCTGACTCTCTTCTTTGCTGCCTAATGTCCTTATAGCTTCTTATAGCTTTCAGTAAAGTTTTCTTTTCTGTATCAATATTTGTCTGAAGTGGGTCTCTATTCCTTAAACTGGGCCTGACCTCTCTGGAACTGACAGCTCCAGCATTTAGCATAGTAGGGCAGGAAGGTGTTGCCATGGATAGAGAGCTGGGCCTGGAGTCAGGAAGATTGATCTTCCTAAGTTCAAAGCTAGTTTCAGACACTTCCTAGCTGTGTGACCCTAGGCAAGTCACTTAACCCAGTTTGCTTATGTTTCCTCCTTTGTAAAATGAGCTGAAGAAGGAAATGTCAAATGATTCCAATATCTCTACCAAGAAAATACCAAACAGGGTCACAAAGAGTCAGACACAACAGAAAATAACTGATCAACCAACCTAGTAGGAAATTGGTGTTTAATAAATGTTTTTTGACTGTTGATTACTGATGGGGTGTTTCCTTCTGGCTGCTAAAAATTGTGGCCAATGGGGGAATAATGGGGGTGGGGGGAAGGAGAGAAAAATCTCTCCCATCAAGTTGCTCCTGACTCAACTGCTTGAATTCTTGAATTCTGCAACTGGGGCTGGGATCTTTGGATTCAAACATCTTGTTAACCCATCAATACTTCATCATCTGTGACCACACCTCAAGGGTATATGTAAGAAGAATGCATTTCCCCTCCTCCTACACAAATGTACACTACATTTAATTTCATTTTGTAAGACTTTTCTCCATATGCTAGCTTTTTGAGATTTTTTAATACTGATCTTATCAGCCAGTGTTTTAGCTCTCATTTAATAATCGTGCTTTCCATGCCTTCCATCAAAGGCCTTGATAAAAATATGACATAGCACAGTCAAAGATAGATCACTTGGGCACTCCATTCATTGAGACTTTTCTACAAACTGACATGGATCTAATTATAACTATGCTTTGGCTTGGTCTTTGAAAGCAAAGGAAATGAGGAAGAAAATTATCATAGGACCATAGATTACAGATGTAGTGTTAGAAAGCACCTCAGGTCACTTAGTCTAATACCCTCCTTTTACAGATGAGGAAAGTGAGGACCACAGAGGTTAAGTAACACCCAAAGTCACATGGCTAAAAGGCATCAGAAGTAGCATTTGAACCTGTCTCCTAACTCAATATTTATTTAAAACAACAACAACAACACAAGTAAACAATAGGCTAAATTAAGAAGAGAGGTCAGGCAATCAGACTCCAACCATCTTGATTCTAACTGTCCCCAGGAGATTGGGTTAGAATAATACCTATTATGAGGACAACGTGACAATTTCTATGAGCTTCACTTTCTGCACCAGTCAAAGGGAGGTCTTATTTCTCAGGGTCTTGTGAGGATCAAATGAGATAACAGTACATAGAAGACCCTAATGTTATATAAAAACAGCATTTATTGCTGACTCAGGGCCAAGGTTCTTTATTCTTCTCTCTCCACATTTCAGTATTTATACATATATACATATGTATGTATATACACACATATATTTGTATATATATTATTGACATCTTTTGTTTTTACATTATTTGCAATTCAGTATAGACTGATCTCTAATCCTTATATAGCAACCAAAGATTAAAGAAAAAGTTTAAAAAGGAGAGGGGGGGCAGCTAGGTCATGCGGTGGATGGATCACTGGCCCTGGATTCAGGAGGACCTGAGTTCAAATCTGACCTCGGACACTTAATACTTACTAGCTGTGTGACCCTGAGCAAGTCACTTAACCCTCATTGCCCCCCACACCCATGATTTTTTTTTTTTAGTGAGGCAATTGGGGTTAAGTGACTTGCTCAGGGTCACACGGCTAGTAAGTATTAAGTGTCTGAGGCCAGATTTGAACTCAGGTACTCCTGAATCCAGGACCAGTGCTCTATCCACTGCACCATCTAGCTGCCCCTCAAAAGATTTTCTAAAAAAAGGCGGGGGGGGGGGGAGAGTTGTTCAGCAAAACCAATCAACACATCTCTTGTGTCTGACTGTATAAAGTACTTCACACCCCAAATTTACCAGCAGTTCTCTCTCTCTCTCTCTCTCTCTCTCTCTCTCTCTCTCTCTCTCTCTCTCTCTCTCTCTCTCTCTCTCTTTTTCGGTGTTGTGTGTGTCCCTTTGTCCCTGTCTCTGTGTGTCTCTGTTTTTACAGCACATTCTATTTACCGGGAGATAGACGAAAGAACCCCCCTTATTTTCCTACTTCGCCATTGCAGGGGGTGCTTTGTTCTGAAGACTAGGTCTGCCCACATTGCCTCTAGAGCATACAAGGTGAGCTGCAGAAGCTCTTCTTCGGACCCAATGTGCTTAAAGCCCATAGGTCAGAGAAAGAGGAAAAAGGAAAAGCAGTCTTCTAACTGGAGAGAGGACGAAGGCTCGCAGCGTACTTGGTTGCCCGGTGATTGTACCTGGTTGCTAAGTAACGGAGCGCGTCTTCTCTTCCCTACAACCTCATCCTTCAACTTGAAAGGCCGGGGGGGCGGGGAACCCTCCAGAGACAAAGTCGAGTTGTTGCTACAAGATATCAGGACGAAAGAAGCCGCTCGAGAGGGGTGAGGGATGAAAGGACTCGGGGAGGGCAGCCAGAGAAAATGTCAAAGTCGAGCCATTCTCTCCCATTTGGAAAGAGTGGCGCAGAGATGGAGCTGGGAAAAGGAAAGGGAACCGAAGTAGGGCGGGGTGGAGGGACCTGGGAAAGGGAGAGTGGACTCCAGTGGAAGAACTGAAGGAAAAGGATGTTTTGGGAACGGGCCAAATGTCGTTTGAAGAACGGATTCTGTGGTTTTAAATTCTCTTTCTTTCTACACTAACACTATTTATATGAGTTTGTACAACACTGAAACCTATCTAGCAGTCCAAAATAAAGAACCCAATTTCGGAGTAGATAGCCTGCTAACCAGTGACTGTGGATAGTGGGGTGGGATGGATATCCATTTTTTCCCCTCAAGTCCCCATTTTAACCTAAAAGGGAAAGAGAACACACACACACACACACACACACACACACACACACACACGGAGTTTGGGACACAATAAAAACAATTCAACTGATTTTTTTTTCTTTCCCCACAAAAGAAATATGTATTGTGCAACTTATTTGAAATTGAAAATAGGAAACATAAAAAGATCATTAAATATGATGATAATAATAAACTGTTTTTGCATGGGAATGAAAAGCAGTCCATACTATGATTTTATTGGTCTAAAGATTTCCCAGTGTGGAAACTCCATTCATCTAAAAAGTAGGACAGCTTATCTTAGATGCATGGGAGTACAAGTAACTTGCGTCCCCCAGGGTCATACAGCTTATATGTGTCAGAGGAAGGTCTTAAACCCAAATCTTCCTTACTCTAAGGTTGGCCCTACAGCTGCTAGGTCAAACTGATTCTCTTTCATGTTATGGTCAATAAAAGTAGATGAAAGTTTAAAGACAAAGATACAGTTGAGGTGGAGAGAAAGCAAAAAAATGGAGAACCAAAGAGAGGAGAGGGAGGATGAGGTCTTTAGTCTCTAGCTACTGTTTTTGTTGTACCTTGCAACTTGGGATTTGTATGGTGAATTAAGTTATTTCATCTTTTTTAACTGCTTCATAACTCCCCTTTAGAAATAGCCCTTTAATCATAGCCATAGATTTTGGAGCAAAAAAAGGAGACCTTGGTAGTAGTTATTTAGGCCAACCCCCTAATTTGCAGATGAAGAAACTGAGACCCAAGAAAGCATTGGTAGTAAGTGGCAGAGCTGAGATTTGAACTCATTTCCTCTGATTCCAAATCCAAAATTGTTCTATAGAACCACACTGCATCAAATTTTGGCAATCAGCTTCTCTGGTTTTATTTTCAAATATCATGCTTTAAAAAAAATAAAAGTTTATTTTCCCAGAAAGTACTAAATGTATTTTTCCCCCCTGGGGAGTGAAGGAATGGCATAGGTTTTACAATTTTTGTTTGCAACCTTAGAGGCATTAGTTTTGTGAAATACTGGATGAAAACTCTTGGAGTTTTAAAAATAGTCACCTTTTAAAAGTATAAGATAACATCTTCCATAAATGCCTGAAGTTACATCCTAAAGGATGACCATTTGCTCCAGAGGAGGAGAAAGGGATCCAGACCCAGCCCTAGTGCCAGGAAAGTGTTAGTAGTTCTCATGGGTTTTTAATTATCATCTCGATGCAAACAACTTACATATCTACATATCCAGCTCCAGTGTCTCTCCTGAGGTTCAGTCATACATCACCAAGTGCCTATTAAACATTTCAAGTTGGGTGTCTCAAAACATCTTAAGCTTTAAATGTCCTAAACATTTTCTTTGCCCCCAAACCACCCTTTCCACAAACTTCCCTATTTATGTCTAAGGGCACCATTATTCTTCTAGTCTCCCAGGTTCATGGCCATAGCATTATCTACAACTTGTTACTCTCCCATACCTCACAGTTGCCAAGTCAATCACATCATCCTCCCCATAGATGACCAAGTGATTTTCTTTTAGTGAAGTCTATACTTCGTTATTTTCTTATAGGGGTATTGAGGTGGCACAGTGGATAGAGTGCTAGGCCTGGAGTAAAGAAGTTTAAATCCAGCCTTAGACATTGACTAGCTGTGCGACTTTGGGCAAGCCACTTGATCTGCCTCAGTTTCCTCATCTGGAAAACATAGATAATAATAGCACCTCTCTTCCAAGGTTGTTGTGAAGATGGAACATGTTTAAGATAGTGCCTGGTATATAGTGTGTGCTATATTAATATGATTTCAAAGAAAAGAGGGAAATATTTTGAAATGAGAAGATAAATTGATTTTTGTTTTTCTTTTCACTACTAAGATGAATTTATAAGCTATGAATTTTACTAGTTTGGTAGTCCTGTCATTAGTTAATACAAGTCCTGAATGAGTATAAAAGAAAATTCATCAATGTACAAATGGAGTTGGCTTGCTCAGTAAAAATAAATTTGGAAAATCCTTTTTGGTAAATGAATGATAATAAAACATTTCAACTTTCTAATCAATCAATAAACATTTATTTAGTGGCTACTAAGGGCCAGGTGCTGTTCTAAATGCCATGATAAAAAAAAAGAGGCAAAACACAGTCCTTACCTTCAAGGAGCTCAAAGTCTAATAGGGGAGACAACATGCAAATATATACAAAGCCAGCTATGTATGGGATAAATAAGAAAAATCCTTCCCTTGAAGTATCAGTCAAAAATTGTTTTTATAGGAAAAGTGATACCAATTGCATCAATTTCCTGTCCCCAAAGAAAAATTTAAAAACTCAAACCCATAGTGTTATTTTGGAATTCATATTCTTATAAGTTATTATTGAAATGATTATACAAAATGGAGAGAAGTTAGAAAAAAAAACTTGCAGAAGTGTTTCAGCTTCACCCTTCCTGGGAAAAAGGGATATATTTTATTCCTTGCATATTTATTTATTCTAATAACCGGGTACAAATTAAGAATGGGGGGGCAGCTAGGTGGCGCAGTGGATAAAGCACTCCTGGATTCAGGAGTTCCTGAGTTCAAATCCAGCCTTAGACACTTGACACTTACTGGCTGTGACCCTGGGCAAGTCACTTAACCCCCATTGCCCTGCAAAAAAACAAAGAACAAACAAACAAAAAGAATAGGTGGGGACCTACAGAGGCAGGGAAAGTCATTACAATTCAACTTTGCAAAATGATGGGAAATCATTACAATTCAACTTTGCAAAAGAAGTTTGGGGACCCTTGATTTTTAGACATACGTCAAAAGGAACATAAGGAGGAAATAAGGGTAGACGACTCCCATTGAATTAAGACTACTCCTAGAGTCTTTCAAAGTCCTTGTGAGGGGGTCAACATTGAGAGTCTTACATAATTATGTAATTGAAACACTGGAATTTTAATGGAATATAAATATGTGCTTCAAAGAACATTGGAGAATTCTACCATAATAGACTTTTCACATCTGTAATAATTGAAAAACGTGTTTAAGAGCTATGCATTTTGTTTATTTTATAGGCCACGTATAACAAAATGTCTAGAGTTCCGAGGCATTTTGGACTAAGTTATGATGAAGAACTGAAGATGCTGAAGGAACTTGAGAAGGTTCGCAAGCAAACGAGGAAAGATTTCCTTCAGTTCAAGCTGGGGCAGGAATCGAAATCGAAGCGAAGTCCGCTAGCCTTTTCAGCTCGTCCAAGGGATTTTACTAACTACTCTTCCCAGAGGTCAGAAAGTTCCTACGAGGCCATCAGCCCGGACAAGATCGTTCCACCTGAGCCGTGCTCTTCTGCACTTCAAGACACAGAGAAACAAAGCCAGGATCCCAGAAAGAAGATTCAAGGCAGCAAAATCCCCTTAAAAGGAAGCAGAAAGACGCCACCGCTTGCTAATAGACCTGGAACTCAGTCGTTTTGTCCCAAAGAATTTTATTTGAAAAATAGCGCTTATATTTATCAACGTGGAAAGGAAAAACCAGTGATTGCCTCCTTAGCAGGCACTTCTAAACAAGCAGTTTTATTTAAGCAGCCAGCCCCTCCTCACAAGGCCAGATACCGCCGGGTTATTCTCCGGCGAAGGCTGCCAACTCCTCAGTTCCCTCTTCCTTTGGAAAAAAGCGAGCGGAAAGGGGAACCCTCTTCTCTCCCAGAATCCTATCGTGCTGAAGAAATCATAAGTAAGGAAACTCTAACAAGTGAATACGAGGCCGAAAAGATCTCTCTGAGAAAAAGGAGATGGGTGGGACCCCGCCGAGAAGGCCTTTCTTATAGTTTTCAGGCTGAGAAGAAAAGGAAAAAAAGTCTCTCCACTACCCCCGTCGTGGACGTGAAGATGCCGGAGGAGCCCGAAGAAGAAGTTCCGACTGTAGTAAAGGAGGAATCCCAGCCCGAGGAATCAGGAAAAAAAACCTCAGTGGGTTTGGCCGTTAGAGACGTGCCAAGGTCTATTGAGGAAATAATTGTTTCCATTCAGTCTGAACGTCAGTCAGCGGTGGACAGGAAGATCAAAGATCTCATAGAGAGTATCCTTGGCCAGAACTACGACATTAAAATGGAAGTAGGTGAACCAGAAGAAAGGGTGATACTTTCTGTTAGATAAATATTATCATAGGGCAAGCTGCATTTTTCTTTTCAGAGCCGACAGTGCGTAATAACACTGAAGTCAGGCAAGACACACCCCTTGAGTCTTGTTCTTTTCACTCGGGGTAAGTGTATGGCTGTTCCAAAGTGAAATCATTTTAAAAAATTGGTTGCAAGCGCGGTATCTCTGAACCCAAACGATGCAGTGTCATTTATAGCCTTCTCCTCTCGCCTCACCCTTTCACTTTTTAAAAGGGTGTGCGGTTTTGTTCTTTTCTAACTAATAAGTGTTTGGGGTTTTGCAGTTTTAAGTAGCGGCTGCTTGTTTTTATCTTCCAAGTGCCTCAGGCAAGTCCCTAGAATGTATTGCTCTGGCTAAGGGGATTCCCTTCACAAGGAGGCACTCTCAGAAAGGATGTGAATTTTTTTAAAAAGTTCTTCGATTTTAAAAACTAGTACTATGTTAGTAATTCCGAAAAGGTATTTTGAAATCACATGAAGGGAATTAGTTTATTTTGTTGTTCAGTGTCCAACTCTTAGTGACCTCGTTTGGGATTTTCTTGGCAAAGATACTGGAATAGTTTGCCATTTCCTTCTCCATCTCGTTTTACAGAGGAGGAAACTGAGTCAAACAGGGCTAAGTGACTTGCCCAGGGTCAAACAGCTGGGAAGTGTCTGAGCTCAAATTTGAATTTAGGAAAATGAGTCTTCCTGATTCCAGGCCCAGCACTCTATCCACCTAAATGCCCCCAAATATGCTGATTAACAATATGTTAATATCTATGAGTCCCGTAGGGTGCAGCTAGGTAGGACAGTGGAAAGTGCACTGGCTGGACAAGGTAGGGGGAGAGGTATAACTGCAGGCTACCAAACCCACCTCTTTTAGGAATTTCACCCTCTTCCTTGAAGATGTTCATTAGAAACTAGCTCCAACAGAAGTTCACAACTCTCCATCTTAGCCATCTAAAAAGGTCAAGGGGCAGCCACCATCATTTAATTCCATGATTTAAGTGTGGTTTTGCAAAAGTGGGTCTTCTGCAGTCTCCCCAAATGTATGGAACTCTGCTTCAGAAAGAACACAGGAAATTATTTCGTCATGCTATGCCCTTGGTTTAACCATTGTTCATTAGGTTTACATTGAGTTCTGGGAAAAAGTAAAAAAGCAGAGTAGTGTAGCAGAAACCGTAATGGTCTGGGAGGAAGGAGATCCCTGGGTTGAGATCCCTGTTCTACCACTTACTAGTATATGGCCTTGGACAAGACACTTAATCTCTCTGACATTGAATTTCCTTATTTATAAAATGGAGATAATACTTATATTATCTTCCTCACAGGATTGTTGTGAGTAAATGGCTTTGTCAATGATAAAAGACCATATAAACTGAATTGTTATTGTTATTATGGTAGTTGTTAGAATCTGAGTCTTAGAGCATAGAAGTCATCAATTCAGTAATCTGGATGAAGCAGTGAATCAGATTAAAAATTTGCTTTGTTTCTTCCAGAAGAGATGAATATGATGAAACTAGATATTTTTTTTTAAATGAAAGTTTTGTTGGTGTTTTTTTCCCCAGATTAGAATAGAGGTCTCTCTATGTGCATTATGTGTGTGTGTGTGTGTGTGTGTGTGTGTGTGTGTGTGTGTGTATACTCTCTAAAACTATACAGTACCTATCAAACTCATTTGGTGGAGGGAGTTTCTCACTGGGTCCTCTCTATGGACCTGATTAGCCCTACGAGGAACTCCCTCCATTGACAGAGATAGATGGACAATTTATAGTTTTAGAGAGTTTACTGGAGCACTGAAAGTTAAAGAGATTTCCTTAGGGTCACACAAGCAGTATATTTGAGAGGTAGGGTGTACACCCAGGTTTTCCTGACCCTGACATCATAGAAGAACAAAGTTTTACATTCACAGTCTTGAACTTCCACTACAGTGTGGAAAATATTCCCTTTTTTTTTTTTTTAGTGAGGCAATTGGGGTTAAGTGACTTGCCCAGGGTCACACAGCTAGTAAGTGTTAAGTGTCTGAGGCCAGATTTGAACCCAGGTACTCCTGACTCCAGGGCCGGTGCTCTATCCACTGCACCACCTAGCTGCCCCAAATATTCACTTTTGAATAAGTGAATAAGGCATATTGGAGAAGATCTAGTTTAAAGGGAGCAAGGTAAATAGAGCACTGAGCCTGGAGTCAAGAAAACCTGAATTTAAATCCAACCTTAGATACTAATAGCTGTATGACCCCGGATAAATTACTTAATCTCTGTTTGCCTTCATTTCTTCATGTATAAAATGTGGGTAATGCTCTCAGGGTTGTTGTAAGGATCAAATCAAATGATATTTGTGAAGCATGTAGCACAGCGCCTGGCATATAGTAGGTACTATATAAATGCTAGCTGTTATAAGTAGTAGTATACAGTTGATCTGTAGAAATTGTGCATCCTTAGTGTAGCCCCTTATTAGAAAGATGGGAAGTGTAGTTTTTCTCATTTGAAAGGATGGATTAAAGGATGATGAGAGACAGAAGCTATTATTTAGTGGCATGGAGGCAGTAACTCTGGGAATTTAGGAGATTAGCAGAAAAGAAAGGGATGTTAGGATGAAGATGTACATGCATTCCAGTTCCAGCAGCCAACTAGTTGTAAGTGAAAGGCATTGCTATCCTGCACTGAATGTAATCCTGCATGGTTGGATCTTTCTGTGGCTCACTAACCCTCTTAAGAAGAGAAATCCCAGGGCAACATTTCTGCTTTCTCTAACTTTGACTGCCACTGCTGAAGTTATCCTTTTTCTTCTGCCTCCCTGACTCATGGCAGATGAGCTGGAGTTACTTTCTGGTTAAATCTTGCTCATTTGTTCTCTGCACTTCTATCATGAGTTTCATATCCTAATGAGAATAAGCCATTTCCCACTGTATTCTGGGCAATTTTTAAAGACAATTTTAATCTTAACAAGAGGCTCTCCATGAGTTATGATAACATGGAATGGAAATGCTTTAGAAGAGACTATGAAGTATGGATGGACATAACCATATACTAACTAAAGAGAAGACTCATTCTTTGCCTTTAGAAGTATTCAAAATGGAAGTCATTTGGTAACTTTTTTTTTTACTTATAACTTCTGGTGACTCCATGGCTGGCCCTTTTTCTACTAATGCCACATTGCTTCTTACTTTTTGCCATTATTAATCAGAGTTCATAATCTACTCCACCCAAATTCACCAAATTACTGCCAATTAGTGTAGACCCATATAATGGGTAATCTTTTTTATGTCATCGAGTTTTTCTTTGTATGATCCCAGAGCTAACAGTTTATTTATGGATTTTTAAATAGACCCTATGTAATTTAAATTTAAATAATGAGGATTTGGGTGCTTTGACATCCAATTCATTAGTCAAGCAGAATAATCAATTTAAAAACAGATTTGTCATGGAGAAACTTGGAGTTTATTTTAATTGTGAAAATGTTTTGTTTTGGTTTGGGGTGTGTGTGTGTGTGTGTGTGTGTGTGTCTGTGTGTGTCTGTGTGTGTCTGTGTCTGTGTCTGTGTATCTAGCACACAGTAATAAATGGCCCAAAGCTGTATAATGATTGTGTTGGATTGTAGAGATAAATATGGGTTCTCAGAATTGGCCCATAGTAATCTCTACTGTCCAAGATTAGTAATTGTATGAGTTCTAAGGATTGGCAAGGGCAGCTAGATGGAGCAGTGGAGAGGAGCTCAGATTCATCTTGCTGAGTTCAAATACAGCTTCAGACACTTACTAGCTGTGTGACCCCAGGCAAGCCACTTATCATTGCTTGCCTCAGTTCCTTGTATGAAAATGAGTTGGAGAAGGAAATGGCAAACCACACCAGTATCTTTGCCAAGAAAACCCCAAATTGGGCTACTAAGAGATGGCCACGACTCAACAACAATGAGGATTGGCAAATAACAATTTTAGCAGTAAAGCCAAATTTTGAAAACTGGCCAATTACAACCCTGTCTATAAATTCCCTACCAAATAAAAACAATGTATGCATGAAATGTAATATACAATATTTAGCTGATTAAAGTATATGAATTTAATTTTTGAATATTCCTTTGTACTTAGCCAAACTTTCTCGGCCCACTGCAAAATGAAAATTCTTTTAAGTCTTTGTTCATGCCTTAGACTTAGAAAGTTCAGCAATGCCCTGACTATTCCCAGACTAGGGAATGTTTAATGTGAGTTGTCATACTTTTTGTCCTTATTTTTAGTTCAAATGACCCTGAATTCTGTGTAATGATGGCAATGTTAAGGATGAATCAGTTATAAATGGCTTCCCATAAAACTTAGTGATGTCCTTTATCTCATGAGCCTAAGTAAACTTTGGGTTTTTCCTGTAATATTTGAAGAAACAGTTATCTTATGAATGAATTCAAAACTGTTAAAATGGTCGTTTGCCCAGTAGATATTCTGAATATAACCTTTGGTAGTCCTTTGACATGGAAAAATTGCTGGCTGGGGAATGAAATTCTGTTGGCAGGGGAGGGATTTATTTATTTATTATAATCCATGGTCAGAAGAAGGACTATGAGTCTTAAAGAGAATGGTGGTTTTCCTTTCACCCTGGAGGTCAAAAAATCTTTCAAGCTATACCTTTATTTCGGGCTGTACCTTTCAGATTGTACCTTTATTTAGGGTAGAATGGGAAGTACCCCTTGGTGTCCTGCCCTGCTCAGAATTCCTAAGCACAAGTGGTCCATTAGGCATAGTCTCCCTAGCATTAGGGAATACAAGCATATGCCACCACTCTTGGCTAGTTTACTTAGAAATTAATGGTTGTTTAGTAGACCATTAGAGCATTTTCTAATACTGAACATGCCCAAAAGTATGGAGGTAATGCTCTCAAGTTGTAAGTCATCCTGATGGTGGTTAAGGTATAAAATCCTAGACTAGTGGATTCTGGTCAAGGTCAACAATTCTTTAAGTAATGTGCTCTGAAAGTTTCTCCCTTGGACAGGGGGGGATCTTGGTGGTTGAGACAGAGAGAGAGAGAGAGAGAGAGAGAGAGAGAGAGAGAGAGAAATGAATTCCACTGTACTTTGGCAATCATAGAAGCTCTCTGTCTCCTTGTTGGATATATATGTGCATATTGTATGAAGTAGTCTTACATCACTGGGATGTAGCTCACATTCTTATCTCATCTCCTTCCAGAGATAACAAAAAAACTCCAACTTTATACAACTAGGTTCAGATTAGTAAAAATATTGAATTGGCCATTTTATTCAAATTCATATTGTATATTTTCATTGGGCTGGAACCAATGACCATATTTTACATAACCATAACTTTTGAATAGTACCAATTCAAATGCACAGGGCTTCTTGGGGATTAATTTTTTCATACCATTCAATACCAACACAAGTTTGAAAGACTTGTTACTTATACTCTCTGAGCATGTAATGTCAGTTGGCAATCTTACCTTTGAATAAAATTTGGGTCAGTAGAATCTGTTTTGTGTCTATTCTAACATTTTATCTTGCCCCCAATACTCCAGATCTTCATGTTGTGCCTTCAGAACCATAGAGGAAAGCACTTTGGGTAGCACCAACTACATGGGAATCTGTTATTCTGAAACAGCACTCTTTTGCATAAACCCAATTTTTCTGATAATAGGGTGTCTTTTTGGGAATGAAATTCTCTGAGGGTCACAACTCTTGATTCTTGCCTTGAATTATTTTTAATACTTTTTATGTTGTTATTACCATCACTAGTCATTTAAGGGCAGCCAAGAAGAATTTATTCAATTTTAAAAAGTTTATATCTACTGATGGCACAGATGAGAGATCTTGACTCTCATCCATCCTTTTATTTAATAGAGGCCCAAATTCTCTAAGTGTCACAAATGACATTTCCCCTTCTGTGTCTATTACCATGACTTTGAAGTTCTGTGGCCTATGGTTTCTTGGCAAGTCTCCTCAACCAAATCTAATAAGATGAAATTGAATAGGGAATAGAGATAAATGTAAAGTTTTACTTTGGGCTTTAAAAAAATCACCATCAGAAGTACCTGTTGTGAAAGGTGTGATTAAATATCAATTCATCTGAAAAAAAGATACGGGGTTTTTGGTGATAGAAATGTTCAATATAAGCATATATAAGCTCACAAGTTAAAAATATAATAACAATGCTAATGCAATATTAAGATGCATTGAGACATAGTATCTGGGACTAGAGTAATGATACTCTTGCCCTAGTAGGACTATATCTTGAGTATTGTGTTTAGTTCTGGTTTTGTCAAATTTTCAGAAGCAAGGATGGCAGTCAGACTGGTAAGGGGCCTCAAGTTCATGTCATATGAGGATTGGAAAAAAGGATGGGGGAGGGGTGGGGACATAGTATCTGCTTTCAAGTATTTTAAGAGCTATGGACAAAGAATTAAATGTAATCTATTTGGGCCCAGAGAATAGAAATAGAAATAATGGGTAAAAGTTACAAAAAGTTCAATTTAGTTTGGTGTTAGTATAAACTGCCCAACAATGAGAATTATCTAAAAGTAGTACTGGAAGCTTTGGGAGGCAGTGGGTAGCCCCTTTCAAGAGGTAGGATATTTGTAGGATATTTGCAGCATTTGCTGGAGGATGCTTATTCAAGTATGGATTGAATTTGAATGATCTCCGAGGTTCCTTAAAACACTAAGATTCTATGTGTTTTAATGTCATGGATGACCTAATCTAAGATGCCCCTGAGGTATTATAGTAATGGAAGGACTGAGGGGGTCAGGAGAGATGGAA
Source organism: Dromiciops gliroides (assembly GCF_019393635.1). Classification (NCBI taxonomy): domain Eukaryota; kingdom Metazoa; phylum Chordata; class Mammalia; order Microbiotheria; family Microbiotheriidae; genus Dromiciops; species Dromiciops gliroides. Next base: position 272,199,244 of record NC_057862.1, read on the forward strand.
GGTAGTGGTTGTTGTTATTTGTTCTTCATTCTCACAGAGGACTATGTCATCTGGGTGATTTAAGTGAGGGAGGGCTGTGCAAAGTCACCAACCTCACTCTCTCCTCCAGAGCCGTCTGGGTCCAGTGGAAAGGACAACTAGAGATGGCCAAGGGGCTTCAATTCTTGAGAGTGGTGGGAAGGTTAATGGGATGTACCCATTTAATTCCTGAATGTGTCTTAGTAGACTCTCAGATATCTTAGTTATTCTATATTTATTTTAGATGTCATTTTTTATTCTTCTATTTCTCCTTGATGGGTTTTCTTGGTAACATACAGAATGGCTGATGATTTTTGTGGACTTGTTTTATATTAAGTTATTTTACTAAAGTTCTTAATTGCTTCTATTAATTTTTAGTTAAAGATCTAGGGTTCTCTGAGTCAACAAAATGATGCTTTTTTTCTTCTTCTTTGCCTGTGTTTCTTTCCTCAGTTTATTTTTGTCTTATTGCTGTAGCTAGTATTTGGTTCTGGTCTGTTTTGGAAATGGTAATTACTCTGAAATAGGTATCTAAATTTAGTTTCAATATTGAAGGAAAAGTAACAATTGAAACAAGTTTCCAGTCCCATTTAATTTTATAATTGTATAGTAAGAGAATTCTGTTTTGGCTACATAATCTGAGGAGTTTTCAGAATTAATTTTAATGTTCATACATTTAGTTGTTTTTAAATGTGTCATTTCAAGATGTGTAGATTAAAAAGAGAAATTACTTCTACTTAAGGCCTTTACGTACCCTTAAATACAATTTTCTTTGGCAAATCTGTAGTGCCTTGATTTCTAAATGTCCATCCTCTGTCCCAAATCTCTCCCTATACCAAATCTCGTATTGTAGTTATATTCTACACCATATCACTTACCACTTCATTATAAAAATACCTTGTATTGTGTGCTAAATATTTGGTTGTTAATATTATTTCCCATAACTAGACTTGAACATTCTTGGGGGCAGAATCTTGTCTAAACTTATCTTTAATCCTCTAGCACTGTAGCAAAACACAGCCTACAGAAGGTATTAAAATAGTTTTTGATTAACATAGAATACCATATTTGGCACAATAACTCTTACAACCTAATATTTTAATACTTTACATATCACTGAAAGGAAAAATTTGTCTTTGTATTATATCTTATTTAGTAAAAATGCTTAAGGTCCATGATCTGATATCCTGAATTGATTGGACAAGCCTGTGCTTGATTAGACTTAATGTTATGATAATTACATTCTCTTTTAGCATTGTAAGATGACTTGGTTTGAACGAACCCTTTACTAATGCTTCAGTAGTTTTATCTAAAACCACAACATGGTTTTGAGTGCTCTCCAGTAGGTGCCTTCTAATGACTACAAAGATGGAAGGCTTGACAGAAGAGCAGTTGTTATATAAATAGTTTATTCATAGTGAAATTGTTTCCTGAAAAAGGACTGAGCTGCAGGACTCTCTTCTATTTGTACAGCACTTGGAATTGTATTGACAAGATGCCATTTATGTTTGGGTATACAAAGTCACAGTAACTTGTTTGCAGTTTAAATTGGTATGCCAGCCATTCAAGATATTTCCATTCAACTGACATTTTTTTCAGAAGTGACTTTTACTCCATTTTATGTGCTAGAAAGGGCATAAAAACATTTAATTGTAACCAGGAATAAGAGACTTATTGCTATTATTATCTTTATTTTTAAAGACTTTGTTTCTCCATCTGATCCAGGCTAGAGTGGCTACTCACCAGCGAGATCCCACCACTGGTAGTCACAGGAGCTTTCTCACCTGCTCTGTTTCTGGCCTGAGCAAGCTCATTCCTCTCTGGGCCACCCAGTGGAGCCCTGTACCTCTTGGGGGCTCACTACACTGATGCTTTACGTATGCAGATATCCGATTGGCAGTGCCATCTGCCAGTTTAAGAGACCCACTAGCCTCAGCCTCTCAAGCATGAGGATATGGGTTGTCAGTTCCTGCTTGTAAGGTTTTGTTAGTTCTCATACCTTGTTTATGTTCCTTTATGTTTATGTCTCCCATCTCTCTCTAGGGATCAAAACCTCTTCCTAAATCTCTTACCCACTGCCATCTTTAATCACACTAGATAAGGATTTGGCCACCACTTGACCTTTTATATGAAAGCAGGGGCAAGGATTAATAAGAAATAATGATAATAATAACAGTTAGCAATATAGGAATAAATTAATTGTAAGGAAACAGTTTCCTGAGCTGCTCGTGATGGGAAATAGAATTGTCTTCTTCCCCTAGCTTGCCCTCTCCTGGAATAGTGGTGAGGTAGTCCAGAAAAAGATTATCCACCAGCTTAATGGAGATATGACCTTTGAGCTAAATCTTTAACAGGAAAGATTGAGAGAAAGGCTGATTAAAGTCAGGTTAAAACCTCCCTCTGGCTGCTTTGCAGTCTCATCAACATGATTGATCAGTTCTTGGCTGAGAAGGGTCACTCCATTGGTCACCTCCATTGCTTAAAAACAGAACTTGTAGAGTTGTGGAAGAAAGATCAAGGGAACAATAGGCACCCAGAAATTAGGCCTGCCACTCAATCCTATCTGCCACACTTCCTCACATGTGGTATTTGGAAGGCTTCTCCCAGAACTCTTCAAAATCAAACCCAGAAAGCTTCATTCTAAGCTGTCACCTAACCAGTAAACCTGGGGATAGCATATGCTTGGAAAAGTTTGCCATTATATGTATCAAAAGAAACATTAACACTTTAAAAATAGCAAGGGTGGTTATCCCAGCATTATAAGTAACAATCCTCAAGTACTGTTGAAAACAAATGCACATTAACAATGCATTCCAAAATATATGTAAAAACAAAATTTTAACATCAATTTTTAAAAAACTTTGTGTTCCAACTTCTCTTCCCCCCTCCATCCCCACCCCCGCCCACAAGAACTTAAGCAATTCAAAATAAGTTACAAAGTTTTAAAAAAATTGATATTAAAATTTTGTTTTTACATATATTTTGGAAAATTCTATTCAGAACAATACATTCAATAGGCACAGGACAATATAAACACTACTTGACAGGGTGTTCAGCAACTACATGTATAAATGACATAGAGGACATTGTTCATACATGTTCTAAAAGTAGATGCACATCTACAAAATAAACCAAGAAATGATATATAGCCCAAGAAATCTAGCTTGATATAAAAATACCCCATAGGCATGTAAAGAATAAACAGGAATAGAATCATTGTTGTACATGCAAACAATGAACAAAATAGTGCATAGCTAACAAACATATATGATTATCTTGTAAAGCATAACACATGTATATAAATAAACATGATAGCAAAATAATAAATAGAAGCATAACTCAAACATGAAATAATTTGCATCAGTCAGTCAACAGTCATGTTCTGAAGTGCTTACTATGTGCCAGTCACTCTGCTAATTGCTGGGCATACAAAGAAAGACAAAACCAATCCTTCAAGGGGTTCAAGTTCTAATGAGGGAAACAACACTTAAATAACTAGGGACTGGGAAAGGCATCTTTGCAGAAGGTGGGATTTGAGAAGACTCTTGTTGAAGGAAGCCAGAAACACTGAGTCAAAAGTGAGGGGTAGCGCCTTCTAGGTATGAAAGCCATTACAAAGTCATGGATATGGGAGATGGAGTGTTATGTCTGAGGAAAACTGTAGGAAAGCCATTGTGGTTATATATCAGAGTGTGTGATTGGGGAGTAAAGTCTATGAGGATGAGAAAGGTAGGAAGGGCTGTGGTTATAAGGAGCTTTAAATGCTGAGCAGAGGAGTTTATATTTGATCCTGGTGATTAAAGGAAGCCACTGGAATTCAGTGAGCAGGTGATGACACAGTCAGACCCACCATTTAGAAAAATCTTTTTGAGGTAGGGACTCCAGTTAGAGGGCTATTGTGATAGTGAAATTGGAAGGTGATGCAGGTCCAAAAAAGGGTGTGTGTGTGTGTGTGTGTGTGTGTGTGTGTGTGTGAAGAGAAAGGGACATTTATGAGACATGGAGAGGTAGGAAGGACAAGATTTTACAACAAATTGGATATGGGAGGTGAGTGAGAATGAGGAGTAAATGAGCACAAGTAGCATGGGGTTATTACTGTGCGCCTTGAAGGGAGACTTCTCTAATCTCTTCTCCCCCAACCCTTCTCCAAAGGAGATTTTAATTCCTGCTGGAGGAGAAGCAGGAGGTCGAGGCCAGAAGCTTGGCCAATCTGCTGACCTCAGAGAGAGGGAATACCAGGATAGAATTATATCTATCTGATGTCTCAAAAATTGTTAGTCTAGGGGATGAGGTTTTCAGGTTCAAGCTAACATCTGATTTCATTAATGGGTAAAGCAGGACCCCAATATCCAAGATTTGACGTCTTTCCCACTTAATATCAGTTCCATGATGAATACACATAGCAAATAGCAAAGAAACTGATTTATTTAAGTGAAATAGAAAAAAGAGGCAATCAGAGAAAGAATACATAGGAGAATATAATACAGAACAAAGGAGATCTCCCATTGAGAGTGAGGCAACAACTCAACCAAGAGAGTCCCAGATATCACCCAAGGGGAAGTTGCCCAAAGTCTGTAGTATAGCAGCCTCATAATAGCAGGGATAGTAGGATCAAGTGAGTGTTTTTTAAGGATAAGGGAGACATGGACATTTTTGTAGGCAGTAGGGAAAGAGTAAATATACCTGGATATAGTGAAGATAAGAGAGAAAGGGGATGATAGTGGGGGCAATTTGTTGGAGAAGTCAGGAAGGTAAGAGATCAAGGATGTATACAGAGAGGAATTTCCTTGGGCCACCTCTTCATCTGAGACTGGAATGAAGGAGCAGATAGTGGGAGAAGATGAATAATACAAGATGAGGAGAGGAGAAGAGGGAGCTCTTCTCAAATTGGCTCAATTTTTCTGTGAAATATGAAACAAAGTTCTCAGCTAAGAGGGTAGTACTGTTGGGGGCTTGAAGAGAGATGAGATAAGGTTTAGAAGAGCTCCTGCAGAGAATAGAATAGCAAGCTGGATAGGAAGGACTAGAATGTTTGCTTTTTATAGAAAGGACTCAGAGATTAGATAAAAGAAATTTGTAGTGGACCCAGTCAGCCCAGTTTTATTATTTTCTCTAGCTCAATTCTGCAGCATATGAATCAGAAAAAAGGAGGGGGATAAAGGAGTAATTCGGGGTTGCAGTTTAGCAAGGCACAATTGGTGATAGGACAGGAGGCCAACTGATTTGAAAGTAGAATACAGTGTAGGGTTGAACTGGTTCACCAGGAGATCAAAAATAGAGAAAGGAGGAGAATGTAGTCAGTGCAAGGGTGATGTCTTGGGAAAGAACTGAGAGGTGGATGGAATGTAGGTCACAGAAAGGACAAAGAACTTGGGGTATGACCCCAAGGCATAGAGAAAGAGAGAATTATAAAAGATTATGATCATATAAAGGAATTTCAGTGTTTGTGAACAAGGAAGTGGAAAATTTATGTGAGTTGGCAAGATTCGGCACATGACCATCTCTATGCATAGCTGAAATGGACTAGAGAAATAGGTCTTGGGAACTGTTTAGTACATTGGGATGTATGTTGAAATCCCCTAATATGAGGAGAGGAAGAGAAGAAAGGGGTTGTCTGGGGAGTTGATAAAGAATTGCCACCAAGATCAGGATTCAGTGATAAATTTGGATAATATGAACCTCAAAAGAGGAGAAGCTGCTTAGGGAAAGTAGTAGAGGTAGAATCTGGAAGTGGCAGTAGAAAGCCAGGAGTATTTCATTTCCCTCACCATAACCAGCAAATTGAGGGGTAGGAAAGAAAGTGAAACCAGTACTATGGAAAGAATGCCAGGAGGAGAGAGCCATAGTTCAGTGAAGTCTAGAAGATTGAAGGAAAAAGTTTGTAGTGAAAGGAATTATGTTAATTATGGAGTTGGCATTTCAGAGGGATCAATGTAAGAGACACAGGCAGATCTAGAGCACAACACTGGGGAAGTAAGGTTGAGGGGAGATAGTTGAGAGGGTGTTCCCCTCAAAGGAGGATGGGGAATAAGATTTATACATTGTCAGCCAGCCGTTCAGAATCACTGGGATTTTGAGAGTATAAAGGATGAGAATGTGCTCATCAATTGAGGAATGACTCTAGAAAGAATATCAGTGGTTGGAGAGAGGTCTACTGCATGAGATTAAACTATTCAAGATCCTCTTTTGAGGCTCAACTTCCTGGCAGATGGTGTGTCTTGTGATGCTCCTGGAGGTCTATCTCAAAGAAGGGATGAGCAGACAGAGGTATGGGAATCCAGTCAGGAGATAAGGGTGCTTTGCTTATCTTGGAGAAGGCCCTGGTTGGCAAGAGAACTCCTACCTTCAGAGGGTGGCTCAGCATTTGAATTGGTCCTGAAAAACTGGCAGCCTTCAATAAATATGTCTAATTACATCGACAGCACCTTGACATGGGCAATATCTATTTTTGTCACCTACCTATATGTATAACATTGTTTCAGTTCATAAATTAGTATCATAAATTAGTCTGCTCTTTCTTTTGTTGACCTCTCTGACCCACTTAAGCTGATTGATGGTATAGACTGGTCACCATTAGTATCATAGTGTGATGTTTAAAATCTAAATTGAGGTCACCTTAAATCAGAAGCTTCAGCTCCCATCTAGCCTAGAGTTCCAGCCTGGTTGGGTTCTTCCTGAAGTCCTCCTCCATGAGCCTGCTTTAATCAGGAACACCCTTTCGCAAGCTGTTTGTGGAAGCTTTTTTATACATCTGGAACAGAGGCGGTCCTTACACCCTGCTTCAAGGTGATTGGTTGGCATCATCCAAATCCATTGTCTTTGAAGGTGTTCTCAAGTTGAGTTCACAAGTCTAGTTTCTGAGAACAATACCTTCTTAAGGGATAGCCAGGTGTGATTACAATCCAATTAACTTGATACAATCCAATTAACTTGAAGTAGGCTTAATCAGCAGTCAATCACTCTCACTTGATTCAATCAGTATAGATTAATCTCCAGGTGGGTCTTTGAGTATCTGCTAAATCCCATTATTTCATCACAATAGCTATAGGTCATGTTTCCTAAACCCAAATTTATAGAAGGGCTGGGTTGGCTGTCAGTTTCTCCCTGTGTCTCTCTGTTTCTTCCCCCATTTTTTATTATGAACTTGACAAAGATGAACATTTCTATATGCAAAGAAGTGCAGAAAAAAGATTAAATATGAAACCACGAATCTCTATTATGTATGTATTAATTCTTTTTTATGATACATTAAATTTAACATGGTAATACAAACACTGTCCTGCTTGTCTGTGTCTATGGCTAAACTTCTGTGAAATTTTAAATGTTTAATTTACACTGTTTTCTTTTCTTTTTTAATATCTATCACTACTTCCCCATTCCATGTCTCCACTTCCCTACATAAAGACAAAATAAAAGCTTTCTTTGTGATAAATAAATGTAGTCAAACACTGTTTTAGTGACTTTTATGTTAGAATTTCAAATTTCTCACCATAATGGTTGGACAGATCCACTAATGATGAATTAGTATGATTGTCCTCCTACTTTCCCTCCAACAATTACTATTTTCCGTTTTTGTCTTCTTTGCCAATCTGAGAGGTGCAAGGGACCAATATAGATAGCTTCCAAAGGTTTTCTAGTGCTTATATTTCCCAAACATACAGAACTAATTGGAAGCATGTTTCTTCATTGTCACTGAGCATAAATCTCACACTTCTTATTGCCATCTTGAGCCAATAAAATCTGTTTCTTTAATGGTCCAAGGTCCTTTCTTGAGCCACATATCCAAAGTCATCATATAATATTTTCATAGCTCTTAATTGATCCTCTTGGCAGCATCAACTGCTTTCTAGTACCATAATGTGATCTGTCATTGTCTAGTATGGCTCTCCATTGCATAGCTCCAACCTCTGCCATTGTCTCAAGACACTAGAACTTGAGTCTCTTGTCATCATTTCTTTGCTTCTTTGCCTCTATGATTTCTCTTAGTCTTTCTCCTGCCATTTACTGTCACTGTCAGTAATCTATAGATAAATAAGAGAAAGAATATTGATTCAGTGAAACATGCTTTATGTTTGTCATGCAATTTGGTAGAAGTCCCTAGCTCTTAACTATACTTCTATTTGATTACAGCTCAGCTTCCCAGCATCATATATAGCTTTTATATCTTCTTTGGTGGTATTACAGTTTCGTTGTCATGAGGCCTTTGAGACAAAGTATCTGTCTATTCATCATTAGTCTTTCCTATCCTATAGTACACACTGAGTTAGTTCATAGTTGGCTAGTGCTGCTTCCTGTCTCTGGAATGTAATACCTAAGTCAGCACTGATCAAAATATATTAACTGATTGCTGTCAGTCCACACTTGGAATTTTGTTCTACAGTCTTTGAACTTTTCAATGGCAATTTTCTTATTAGTTAGACACATACTTGAGAATGCAATTGGTTTCTAGTGAGCATAACTTTCTTGGTACTGGACAGCTCCCAAGCCCTCAAGATAGAATCTGCATGAAGTACAAAAGACTTTCTTGGATCCAAATGGCCAACTCTGGTGTATGCACCAAGGCAGCTGACTAAATATTTGAAACTTGGCTATTGGTCCAAATAACTTTGTGGGTTTCAACAGATTTTGTTCTAAGTCTGGCTTACTACACACATCTGTATCTTTTTATTATTCTTCAGTATCACTACTCCAGGTAATGCTTATGAGCTATTTGACTCTGTGATGATAATACTGATAAGTAGTTCTTTAATCATAAAAATAAAATCTTCCTTCTGGGGATATTGGTGAGATAGATTCTGTGGATTGTTCTTTGGGGAAAACCCACATACCACTCCTGCAACAAGAACCGGACTGTTCTCTTGCTGCGTCTTTTCCTCAACTAGCCCTGTACAAGGTCAAAAGCTATTCCTTTAAAGATCAACATCAAAACACTCCTATTTTCTGACTTTAAGAGACTGCAAGAATGATCATGTGCCAGATAACTGGTTAGTCCAAGCCTGCCATTGCTGTTTTCCTGGGGAGATGATTCTTGTCCTGAGAAAATCTCCAACTTGAGGTTATAATATCTCTCTGACATGGGAGGTTCTGGCCTTGGCCTTACCTGTAGGGTAAGTGTCTTTCTGAGTTAAGGAGAGCTTTCTGTTTATTTGTGGGCAAGCCTTTTTTTTTTTTCATAAGAGCTTTTGCTTTTTTTTTTGGTTTTGTTTTTTTGGTTTTGTTTTGTTTTTTGCAGGGCAATGGGGGTTAAGTGACTTGCCCAGGGTCACACAACTATTAAGTGTCAAGTGTCTGAGGCCAGATTTGAACTCAGGTACTCCTGAATCCAGGGCCGGTGCTTTATCCACTGCACCACCTAGCTGCCCCCCTGCTTTTTTTTTTTAAAGCAGTTTTTCCTCTTGTAGCTCTCCCTCCCCAAGTGGCTTACATGTTAATTGCCAGCTACTCTCTTTTTTTGGGGGGGGGGATTTGGTGAGGCAGTTGGGGTTAAGTGACTTGCCCAGGGTCACACAGCTAGTAAGTGTCAAGTGTCTGAGCTGGATTTGAACTCAGGTCCTCCTGAATCCAGGGCCAGTGCTCTATCCATTGCGCCACCTAACTGCCCCCAGCTACTCTCTTTTACTGTCAGTATAGTAGGAATATTGGAATGATCAAATGAGTATGGTAATTCACAGAGCACTTTTTCAGGGGTCTCTCCTGAGTTCTTAGGGGTATGTTAGTATTCCTCCCTTGCTTGTAGGACTTCCATATGGGATCAGTGACTACTCCTTCTCCTCCTTATGCTTTGGCCATGCTGAAGCTGGAGGTGTCTCCTGCCGCTTTCTGGGGAGCAAAACCTCTTCCTGAATCTGTCACTTGCCTTCATTCATCACAGGGATTTGGTAGTGACCTGATTTTTCTTTTATGGAAAGGAAACATTTATAAGTAATAATGGTGAATGATTGTGGAGCAAATTATTTGTGGGGGATTTTTGTAAATTTAAAAAATTTATCTTAAATGTAAATACAAGAGGAGAAAAGAAAAAAAAGGCCATGTGCACAACATAAGACAGGATTCAATATAAAACAATAAATTTCCATTTCAAGAAAGCCTATGTAATAAATATTACACATTGTTTTCAAAGCTGCCTAGCATTTCTTTGCTTCCTTGTAGGTTTTCTTTTGTTCTCTGCTGTGCACTTTTAACTTTATTTTTTCTTCTTCCCTCCCTGCCCTGCCTCCCCCAAGAAGGCTACAATTAAGCATGTGTATATATATATATATATATATATATATACACACATGTGTATGTATGTATGTGTGTATGTATATGTATGTAGGTATACATATACAAAACCCTAGATATCTATAAACATACACATATACGCTTATATGTAAGGCCATACAATTCTTATTTCCACTTGTCATCTGTTTCTCTTCTTTCATAAGTCCAAGTCTTTCCATGTTTTTCTAAATCATCCAGCTCATCATTTCCTACACTACAGCAATATTCCAACCCAATCACATCTGGAGAGATTGTCTTTGAAAGTTCTTCCCCAATTTTCTGCATTCCTTCTAATCTTGACTGCATAGGTTTTATTTATATCAGAAAATTTTAATCTAAAGTAATCAAAATTATCTATTTTACACTTCAACAATGCTGTCACCTTATAATATAGTTTAAGGGCTGATACTACTGAATCTGCTTCCTTTACATCTTTTTTCCTTGGTTTCTTTGAAGCTCCTGACCTTTTGTTCTTCCAAATGAATGCTGTTATTATTTTTTTTAATTCAGTAAGATACTTTTTTAGTAATTTCATTAGGGTGGCATTAAATAAATAGATTAGGTTAAATTGTCATTTTTTATTATATATAGTTCCTGTGTCTGTTTTGGCAGGTATATCCTCAGGTATTTTATACTGTCTAGTTATTTTAAGTGGTCTAAAACAATATCAAATAATATTGCTGACACACAGTGTAGTTTCCCTTTTCTCTTTTGATTAAGTCTATTTAGAGTAAACAGTTGCTTGAGTTGCTTGTAGTCAGAACTAGAATTGGCTTCTTCACTGAAGCTCTATTTCCCCCTCAAAGGGGCAGCTAGATGGCACACTGGTCCTGAAGTTCAGAGAAACTTAGTTCAAATTTCTCCTCAGACACTTACTAGCTGTGTGACCTTGGGCAAATTACTTAACCCCAATTGCCTTAAACATCCAGTGCCATCTCCAGTCATCCTGATATATATCTTGCCACTGGATCCAGATGTCTCTGGAAGACAGAGTGAGGTTTGTGACCTTGCACAGCCTTCCCTCACTTAAATTCAATTCAGTTCAAGACATGATATCACCCCTACGTCATGGTTCTCTTCGAGAATGAAGGACAAAAAACAACAATTTTCTCCTGGAGGAGGATGAGAAAAAGATTGTCCACCAGCTTCATGGAGATATGAGCTTTAAGCTAACTTCTCTTTAATATTCAGAGGAATGGAGGGAGGCCATCTGTGGGCAGCTCTGCAGGCTAATTGGCAAGTTTCATACATTCTCAGCTAGGGGAAAGGGTCACTCTTCAGCTTCTAACCCCTTCCATAACCAACTGGAACTCACAAGGTTAAGGAGAATAGGGACAGAGAAGTACCAGGTGTCCAGAAATCACACATTCCACTGCTTGACCTGCTTGCCACACTTCCTCATACGTGGGGTGAATGCAATGGTTGGTCTAACTTCCTTTTTCCAGCTTCTTCCTCCCAGAAACCTCTAAAACCATTGCCAGAAGGCCAAACTGTTTGACTCAGGGGTAGAAACAGCTTGAGTGAGTTACCAGTGCAGGAGCTATACAAGTATAGTAAGAAAATATGTAAAGTAAATATGTGTATTCTCTTTCCAGCAAACTGACTAATACAGGTGAATGCCTTTAGGGTTTGCCTGCAGGAAGTTATTGAAAAGCAATGCAAATCTGAAGGTTTCTCAAGAAATTCACTTGAAGGAACAAGCACTTGCTTAGAACCTATAAAATAACCCACTTTGGCCTCCTTATATAAATATTAACTTCATCATCATTTAGACATTAAAGCAATATATACTGAAGTAAATACTGTTGACATGAAGAAAGACAAATGAAGAAAGAAATATGATCATGGCTAGTGGCAATGTGTAACACTCCCTTGAAACAGGCAGAGGGGTTGGTGGTTAAAAAATTGAATGGACTAAAACATCAAGAAAACAGTGATGCTGTTGTTAAAATAAGACTTTTAAAGGTTTTAAAGTTTGAGAGCAGGGACTAGTTTTCAATAGTTGGCCATTCAAATTCTTTCCCTTCACTACCTCATCTAAAAATGTAGAAATTGCCTTAATTGACATCTAAATTTCTTTCTGGCACTAACATGGTATGATTTGGTGTAGTGGACATTTGGAATCAGAAGACCTGGATTTAAATCCCAGCTGTCCCAGCTGTGCTACTTGCTGCCTACCTTGGCCAAGTCATTTCTACCTGGGCCTCACTTTTTTCATCTTAAAATGAGGGGATTGGCTTAGATGACCTTTGAGGTTTTTTTCCTAATTCAGTTTTGTGATGGGCACTACTGTTCTGTGTTGCTTTTTGAATAAAGGATAAAGAGGGGGGAAAATCAGGTAATTGAAATTAAACTCTAGCTTGGTCAATTGAGTGCCTAAAGTGAATATGTATGATTTATTTGACTCTGTGACAATAACACTGACCGGTAGTTCTTAAAGCTGTTTTATGAGGTCTTCAATCATTAAAAAAAGGAATCTTGGGGCAGCTAGGTGGCACAGTGGATAGAGCACTGGCCTTGGATTCAGGAGGACCTGAGTTCAAATCTTGCCTTAGACACTTAACACTTACTAGCTGTGTGACCCTGGGCAAGTCACTTAACCCCAATTGCCTCACCACACACACACAAAAAAATTTTAAAAAGGAATCTTACGGGGTAGCTAGATGGCATGGTGGATAGAGCACCGGCCCTGGAGTCAGGAGTACCTGAGTTCAAATCCAGCCTCAGACACTTAACACTTACTAGCTGTGTGACCCTGGGCAAGTCACTTAACCTCAATTGTCTTACTTAAAAAAAAAAAAGGAATCTTCTTTAGTACTTTGCTAAATACTGTAGAGGATCTGCTTCCTATCATCAAGTATCTTGGAATCTGACTGGGGAGACAAGATTAATACATATGTAATATGCATAATGAGAGGAACCTCTACTCCCCCCCCCCCATCACTTGGACTCTGCCAAGACTTCCTAATGGAGCATGCCCTATATCTAGACCCTGTCTAGCACCACATATGTTGTCCTTGGAGACATGGGCCCCTTCTGGTGATGTATTTGTTCTGGTCTTTTCTGGTACACCATACTCTGTGGGGTATTTTGACGGAGGAACCCAAATGACACTCAGGAATAAGGAAGAGCGGTTTTATTGATGCACCACTCAAAGCAGAGTAGCCTCTGGTTCTTTTTGCCCTGAACAAGTGTCCAAGCTGCAGTTATATACCCCTTAGGTGTGAAATACATGCAAGGTTTCACAAGTACATTGTGGTGAGCTACTAGCATACAGGAAGGCATATTTCAGTAAAGAGAAGCATACATGTCAGGAAATAGGTACTAAGCCACAGACTTCAGGGGAAAAACTTTCGTTTTTGGGGGCCTCAGTTTTATCCCCCATACTTTCCCATATTAATAAAAGATGGGCACTATCAGAGTTTCTGGTTATATTTCATGTGTTCTTTTCCTCACACATTGAGGGTGAGGATGGGATGTTGTGTCAAAGCTGTATCAGAAAGGATTGGCCACTGAGGCAGGAAAAGCCACCCCTTCAGGAGACCTTAAAAGAATGCTTCTTCCTGCTGACATGCTATTTTCCTTCCTTACTACAGTGTAGTGAAGCATGTGTAAAATCTAGTTATTCTTAGGCTCTTGTCTCTGGGGCAGATTTATTTTAAAATGACCCACTTTTTTTTAGTAATTCTGCACTTGGGAAGTGTAGTTTGTACAAAATGGATCATGCGTATGCCTCCAGTTAGAGCACAAAAACTGAATGTGAGTCCAGTTAGAGGTCCCATTACATGGGACCCTCTTTGGACATAGCACCACTTATTTGTTGTTAAACATACAAAACAAGTGTTAACGTTGGCATTTGGCGTAATTTTCATATGCCTATGATGTTTCTAATTGTTGCCTAAGTTTTGTTTACAGTTTCCTTGTTTAGTTGACCCCTCCCTCACTTCCTCTTTATCCACTGAAACTTCAGGTTTCTTGCTAAATTCTTCTACCTCACAATGGGATTTTCTAGCCATATCCAGGATCTTGTCCTAACTAACTGTGATTGTACCAAAGTTTTCAGAGAGATAGATTGGCTCTGGTAATTTACAAAACATGTTTTTAGTGGTCTGTCTGCCTTGGCCTGGTCTTGGTATAAACAATTTTATACTTCACCAATTCTTTAACAATTTCTTTCAACATTTTCATGTAATTGTGTTTAAAATCAAGGCTTACAGTTACATAACAATACGTGTCATAGGTCAGAGAATCTACATTTTCAACTGATTGCTCCATGATGACAGTGTTTAAGCAATGGGTATTATTGTAAGCACCAGACATGCAGCGTATATGCAGTGACATAGAGAAACAGTGAATCATGGGATGCACACTCAACAGATAGTCAGTAAGACAGCAACAGAGAATTACATTCACATTCCTAGCATTCAGATCAAATTCAGAGGCACAGATAATATAGTTTAAGCAACATGTACTTCTTGCATTATTAGCAGCATTGATTCTCAAGCTTTTATATTCATCATAGAAATGCAAAAGATTGATTGTAATATAGGGAAATGACCACAGGTTAGTAGAACAAATGCATCCATTATTAAAATAAAACAAAACAAAAACCCAGGCAACTAATTAATCAACAAACATTTACTAAGTACCTACTATGTACCAAGCACTATTGGTTGGCACTGGGAATAAAAAAATAACAAAGAATGAAACAATCTGTTCTTGCACAAGGAACTTATGTTCTAAAGGGAAATAAAACAAGGACAGAATGAATATGAGAATAAATACAAAGTAGTTAAATACAAGGAAGTAGGGGACTAGCAACTGAGGAGATCAAGCAAGGCTTCATGTAGCAGGAGGTGTTTGGGCTGTGTTATGAAGGAAGAGAGGTATGCTGTAAGCTAGAGGTGCCAACACAGATTCGGGGACATTTGGCAAACAGAAGTTTCAGTTTCTCTAATCTGCCACTTACATTGCCGGGCGGAAAAGCCAGAGAAGCACTGGTTGGAACAGTCCCAAAGATACAACCCTGTTGTTTGGAGAGCCCCCAGGTTGTAGAGGCACATAGTTCCTGATTCAACTCTTGCTTTCTATCTTTTCCTAAGTCAAAAACTTGGGATATATTTGGTGTCACCTGAATGAGTCACAGCCCTGGACAACTGGCCCATGCTTTTAAGAATAGAGCTGCCCATGTTGGGAGGTCCAATACAACTCCAAAATATGCAGAACAAAATGGCAGCAGACATTGAGAAAGTAAAGCAAACAAGGTTTTTTTGAGGAGGGGAGTGGATAATCACACAGTGGAGAGGGGATCAAGAAGGACATATATACCCAGCAGTTCACTGGGGTCCTAGATGCAGTTAAATGCCCAACCTAGGTGCAGGGGGTGGTTATTTGGTCTATGTCAAGTGGTTACATGTCCCATATTGTACGTAAGTATTGAAAGTATTATAGTTCAAGGAGGAAGGCAGGTTTAGGGGGATTAGTTTGACAATTTTATACATAACTTGTTGGTTTATTGGTGTGTTACTTAAATTATTTGTGCTAGGCTATGCTTGCTTTTGGCAGGGGTGGGGCAATGAGGGTTAAGTGACTTGCCCAGGGTCACACAGCTAGTAAGTGTCAAGTGTCTGAGGTCAGATTTGAATTCAGGTCCTCCTGAATCCAGGGCCAATGCTTTATCCACTACGCCACCTAGCTGCCCCCCCCAGGCTATGCTTTTAAAAATTATTTCTACTTATATATTAATGGCTATTGCATCCATTTTAGCAGTATTTTTATTAATTAATATTACATATCAATAAAGTATTGACGTGTGTCTCCCTGGCTTTCCCACTAGCATAAGGCTTATAGGCCTAAACAGTAACATACCCCTAAGAAACAGCATTCTGAGCCAAGAGGGTGAGCAGAGAGAGAGAGACAGAGACAGACAGAGACAGACAGAGACAGAGAATGCCTCTAGTGGTCCAGGTTTTTTGTCCTCTTTTGGTGGAGGCAGGTCACCATATATTGATCTAAGCTAATTGATTATAGCATCATTAACTCCATAGATTGACATGACTTGGGGGGCAGTTTAGAGAGGGCAAATTCCAAAGTTTAGGTGCTTCTTCCTCTAGCTAAACAAAAGAATCAATCTACATTCCTTTTATTCACCTGAACTCATCCTAGGCAGGGCTTTCTGGGGTGAGGGGGAGACAGAGCAACTAAGCTAATGCCTGGATTTTCCCTAGAAATCCATTATCAATTATTTTCTCAAACTGGTGTGCTAGAACTAGGCTCATGAGGGCTTCTTGTTAAATTTTCATTGTGAATATTCACGCCTTGGAAACTGGCAAATTATACAAATCGGGACTTGATTTATTGTTTTGTAGATTGTCAAGGCTTAAGAAAGTAGTGTAGAAAATGTTAATAATGGAGATTAAACTTTAAAATATATTATGTGTCCTTTTTTTTTGAGAGCCAATTTTTAAACATTGGCAAACACATTTCTAAGCATATTGTTATGTATTTCATTTTATGTTAGCCCAGTTTAGTGGGTCTGTGGATTCTATTGTCTGATTTTAATCAAGCTAACCTTCAAAAGATGGACAAGTATATAAAAATATTCCTACAAAGAAACCACAGATTAAGTATAATACAGTGCAAATGAACAAGAAGAAAAGGGCAGAGCTGATACTTCTGCTTCATCAGTCACATCAGATATGCCAATGTCTTGTCCAAGAAAAGAAAATTCAAAATTATTGAGTATTATTTTAAATATGGACTTTTACCTACTACTGTTAAGAATGAACCCTGCCTTTAAATGTATATTGTAAGTTGAGAATTAGGTAATGATAACAGGACTAACAACTAAGCTTTAATTGTTGAAAATGACTTGATATGCTTAACTTATAAAAACACTCATATATTTATACACACACACATAAATACTTAACAACAGAGTTGTCTAACCTGTTTAAGAATCTTCCAGACAAAAGATTTCAGTGAGTTTTGAACCTATTTGTTAAAAAATGTAAACACTATTCTTCCAATTAGTTTGAAAATACAATTGATGTTAGGAAAGATGGAAATTTGCTAGTAAGAGTTCAATAAAAATTGTTGCATAGTTGATAAATTAGACTGAATAATAAATACCATGATTTAGGAAGTAAAATGAATGGTGCAATTGTTCCATTTGGATCTCCCTACTTTGGACTTAAAGGAAAAATTGCTTAGGCAGCAGTGTTTAGGATGAACGGGAGTGGGGAAAGACTTGAGGCAGGGAGACAAATTAGGAGGCTGTTAGAATAATTTAGTTGGTAAATGATGAGATCCTGTGTGAGTGTACAGAAAGATTCAGATGTAAATATGTTGTGAAGGAAGAAATTCCAAGATTTGGCAACTTAATGATTTTGGGGGTTAGAAAGAGTGAAGAGTCTAGGCTACTACCAAGAATACTAACTTGACATTGGAAGGATGGTGGTGCCTTTGATATAATTAAAGAAGTCTGGAAGAGGAATGGTTTTAGGGGGAAACATAATTCAGTTCTAGACATGTTCAGACATGTCTTGGGGTCATCCAATTTGACATGTTCAATCCAACTGATGTTTGAGGACTGAAGTTTGGAAAAGAAACTCAGTCTCGGTATGTAGATTTGGTAATCATTGTATAGAAATGATAGTTAAATCCATAGGAACTGGTGAGATGGCTGGAAGTCAGAGGAATAAAGAGAGACAGATATGGTGAGACAGAAAGAAACACAGAGAGATAGAGATAAAGTTAGAGAAGAGATTCTTAACCAAAGTGGAGAGGAACATTGTGGATAGATTTCAGGGGGTCTGTGGCTTTGGATAAGAAAAATTACATTTATTTTCATTAACCTCAATCTGAAATTTAACATTTTCTTCAATTATGATATTTTTCTTTTCTTTCTTTTCTTTTTTTTTTGGGCAGGGCAATGAGGGTTAAGTGACTTTCCCAGGGTCACACAGCCAGTAAGTGTCAAGTGTCTGAGGTCAGATTTGAACTCAGGTGCTCCTGAATCCCAGGTGCTTTTATCCACTGTACCACCTAGCTGCCCCAATTATGATTTTCTTTAAACTAAAAAGCTGTTATTCTGAGAATGGGCCCATAGGTTCACCATAGATCCATGATAGAAAAAATGTTAAGAACTCTTGGTTAGAGGGGGGAGGAAAGAATAAAGTCCAGGACAGAACTGAGAAAACAACCACAGGTAGATGTGATGTGGAAAATAAGCCAACAAAGGAAACTGAGAAGTTCTTAGACCAAAGGTGGTCCTGGATCAAGAGAGAATGCTATCATGAAAACCTAGAGAGAACAAAAATCTATGTGGAAAATGTTGTCAAAAATGTCAAATGCAGGGATGGCTAGGTGGCGCAGTGGATAAAGCACTGGCCCTGAATTCAGGAGTACCTGAGTTCAAATCTGACCTCAGACACTTGACACTTACTAGCTGTGTGACCCTGGGCAAGTCACTTAACCCCCAATGTCCCGCAAAAAAAAAAAATGTCAAATGCAGCAAATCAGTCAAGAAGGATTAGGACCAAGAAAAGGACCATCAGAGTTGACAATTAAGACATCTTTTGTAACTTTGGAGAAAGCAGATTCAGTTGAGTGATGTAGTTAAATGCTAGATTTCAAAGGTTTGATGACTGGGAAGAGAGGAAGTATAGACAAATTTGTCAAGGAATTTGGCTGAGAAAGAGAAGAGAGATATTGATAATTTATTGAAGGCATGGTAAGGTCTAGTGAACATTCTTTTTTTTTTTTACTTTTAAAAATATTTTTTATATAAAGTTTTGAATTCCAAATTCTATCCCTCCCTTCCTACTTCCCCCCCTCCTTCCAGAGATGGTAAGCAATCAGATATAGGTGTTATATATATATATATATATATATATATATATATATATATATATATATATATATATATATATATATATATATATATATAAAATTATTTAAAACATTTCCATATTTATTATAGTGTACAAGAAGACTTGAATAAAATTTTTAAAATGAAAGAAAGTGAGAAATAGCATGCTTCAGTCTGTATTCAATCAATATTAGTTCTTTCTCTCGCGGCGCATATACTTTAGCATTAGTCTTTTAGGATTGAATTGGATTATTGCATTGCTGAGAATAGTTAAGTAATTCACAGTTCTTCATCAAACAATATTGCTGTTACTGTGTACATTCTCCTGGTTCCATTCACTTCACTAGATACCAGTTCATGTAAGTCTTTTTGAGTTTTTCTGAAATCATCCTGCTTGTCATTTCTTATGACACAATTATATTCCATCACAATCATATATCACAAATTGTTCAGCCATTTCCCAATTGATGGGCATTCCTTTGATTTCCGATTCTTAACCAACACAAGAAGATACAGGGCTCCAGCATCATGCCATATCAGAATCAAGTACAGGAGCTGGAGATATTTGTCTTGGAGAAAAGAAGGCTCAGTTGGCATATGCAATGGCATATGAATTACTTAGGACAAGCAATAATTTTGATATCCTCTCATTTTGTGCCTGCAATGGTTATGTATATAAATAGTTTATATGTCTACTGACAATAGGCTAATGTTTGACATTGACCAGATGAAATCTTGATCTTGTTTCCCCACTTTTAGTTAGTTTTCTGCCAGTTGTTTTGTGTTATGCATATGGGCTTCTTTTTTGTTGTGTTTTTAATTCTGTGGTATTAAGAATGCATATTACACTAAGGAAATGTGCTAAAGTCATAGCTCTTAAAGAAATGTGTTCTTCAATGAGTCAGAAATATTGAAACAGCTGTTGGTATGGGGAAAGTTGAGTGTTTCAAGGCTGATTCAAAAAGCACAGGAAACAGGATCAATTGCATCAAAGTGCAAAGTGTGGTCAAAAAATTTTAAAATGCCAAGTATTAACAAATTATTGCTATAAAGCAGCTTAACCAATTCTCTACAATCAAGCAGACCTTCATAGTGACCTGCCAGCTGGAGTGTTTGTTATTGATTAATCTACAATGCAACATAGACTTCTAAAAGGCAGAACAGTGAGAACACCAGTAAGAAAAATATTGCTGCCAAACATTGATGGAAAAACTCCAACTTGTTATGGGCAAGACAGTACAAAGAATGGTGTACTGAAAATTGGGAAAAAGTGATTTTGTAACTGATGCTCACTTTTTTCTTTCAAGAGTATATAAAAAAAACTGTTGTCAGAGTCCATGTCACTCAACCTGAAGGACTGAGAAATTCATCAGAGATGGAAATGAACATGCTTCAGTGGCCTAGGAACGTGTCTGAGTTACATCCCTTTGAAAACCTATGAGTTAGGGACAGAGTCAGAAAAGAGTGAGAATCAGCATTTTTTGCCTCCTCTACAACAACATAGGAAAAATGACAGACTGAATTTTGATTGAGAAAGTCAAGAAAAAGTAAAAAACTAAGTCATTTTTCCAATCAAGAGCAACTTAGGAAGACAGAAAGGCCCAGGGCACAGGAGCACAGTATGGATGGTAGCAGCAGCAGCAGTGATAGGGCCAGGATGGAAAGGAAACTGAGAAAACACCAGAGCAGAAAGCCCTGGGACAAAAAGAGATCCAGGGTACCCCTAAATTAATGGTAGGAGAAGGAGCTATCTGGCAGACCTGTTACACATTACCCATTCCTGGTCACACATCCAGTGTGGAAAGAAGTAGTTGTGACAAAACATGAGGCCAAAACTTGGGACTGAGCACAAAATAAAAGTCCAGAAACTATAGCTATGTGGCTCTGAGCCCAAGAGCAGAATAGTGACTCAGTCCTAACCTTTAGCCCAGCACATAAGTCTGCAGTGGAAAATCCAGGGCAGAAGACCAAGACCGAAGGTTATTTAGCAATTCAGTTGCTCTGAACCTGAAGAATCTCACAGTAGATAGAGTCTAGCAACAGTCTACTGAAACCCAACCACATACAAGCCAACAGACCTAAATCAGAGTCAGGAATTTGTAGAGTTCAGACTAGGAGGGCTGTAAACAGACCTTTCCAGATGACACTACTTTGGAAGCACTGAAAAGTTTCAGGGCCCCAGACTGAGCTATGAAAACAGCAGAAGCTCAGGCCAGAATCTCTTTCACTTCTCAGAAGTGATCAGAATGCAACACTTAAAAGTCCAAAGTCAAGAAGTAGGCTGGAAGGATGAGCAAATAAAAAAACCAAACAAGCAAAAAGAACTTGACCATAAAGAGCTACTGTGGTGACAAGGAAGCTCAAGACACAAATGACATGACTTTAAAACATCCACAAGCAAAGGATCAAAGAAAAATGTAGATTGGACAGAAGATAAAAAATAATTCTTAGAAGAGGTAAAGAAAAATATTTTTAAAAGATTTTAGAAAACAAAGGAGCATATGAAAAATAGAAAAAGAAATGAAAGTTATGCAAGGAAGTTATAAAGACAGAATTAACAGTGTGGTAAAAGAGATACAAAAATAAAGAAAATAACTCCTTAAGCATCAGAATTAGCCAAATGGAAACTAATGACTCTATTAAACATCAACAAATAATAAAACAAAGACAAAGAACTGAAAAAATTGAAGAAAATATGAAATGCCAGCAGGAAAAACAATTGACTTGTAAAATAGATTGAGGTGACATAATGGAAAAATAATTGCTCTATCTGAAAGCCAGGAATGAAAAGCAATCTAGACATCATATTTCAATAAATTATAGAAGAAAACTACCCTTATATCTTAGAACTGGAGGACAAAGCAGAAATTAGAAGACTCCACAAATCACCTCTTGGAAAAAAGAATAAAAACTTCTAGGAATACCATAGCCAAAATCCAGAACTTCCAGGTCAAGAAGCCAAAAAGAAATAATGGAGCCACAATCAGGATTTAGCAGCCACCATAAAGGAAAAATGATATAGAATATGATATTCCAGAAGACAAAGCATCTAGCCTTATAACCAAGGATAACCAAACCAGAAAAACAATATAATCCTCTGGTTTGGGGAGCAGGGAACAGGGGTGGAAATGAACTTTAAAGCTGTCCCGATTTAAAGCTCTGATCAGAGCTAAACAGAAATTTTGACATTCAAACACTGATTCAAGAGAAATATGAAAGGGTTAATAAGAGTAACAAATTATAAGGTAAAACTGTTTACATTATTATATGGGATGATGATACATACAATCCACTAAAACTTTAATATCACCAAAGATCTTAGAGAAAGAACATGGGTGTGATTCTATTGTGTTTGGATTATCTCAAAAGAAGCATTTAAAATTGAGGGAAAGGAATGCAGTTGTAAGGGGCTAAAATTCTAGCTAGTCTGTCTAAAATATCTAATGAGTGGTCGCCAATAAATTATAAGCTTTAGCAAGAGTTTAGACTTTAAAGCATTTATTAAGGAGAATAAGAATTTGGTGAAGAGAAAGAGAAAGAGGCCTAGATTCAGCTATCTATCTCAGGAAGCTACAGTTCTGCTCCACTCTCCATGAGAGTCCTAGAGAAAGAGAGAGAGCGCCAGCCTCACTCCCTCTTCCTCCCACAAGCAAATGTCACTTCCTGATGCCAAAGAAAAGCCACATGTCTTGCCCTCAGGCGCCTTCTCCTCATGGTGGAGCTTTCCTACAGTAAGTCTCCAGCAGGTGGTGTCATTCCAATCATGACAGTCCCCCCTTTGTAGTAGATGAGGGGGAAAGGGAGAGGAAAAATGGGAAATTATTTCACAAAGATGGGACAGGCAAGGAAGCATATATACAACAGAGAGGGCAGCTGGGGTAATGAGCAACATTTGAACCTCACTCTCATCTGAATTGATTCAAGAATACATTTATAGGTCCAAGATGGTGGAGGAAAGGCAGTAACCTCTCAGAGCTCCCAATACAGTCACTCCAAAAACTCCAAATAATGCCAGAAGATAATTCCTGGGACAGCAGAACCCACGAAAGGATGGGCCGAGACTATTTTCCAGCTAAGATGGCTTAGAAGGTTGGCAGGAAGGGGCTGCTATACCGGGGTGGGAGTGGAGCCCAAGTCTGTGGTCAAGACAACATAGACCCAGACCCAGGCAGGCTGAGTCAGAGAAATTTACCCCAGAGCCTCTGAATTGGCTGCCTAGCCATACCAGATTTCAAACTATACTGCAAAGCTGTAATCATCAAAACAATTTGGTACTGGGTAAGAAATATAGAGGTTGATTAATGGAACAGATTAGGTATACAATATACAGAAGCAAATGACCAAAGTAATCCACTGTTTGATAAACCCAATGATTTCAGCTACTGGGTCAAGAGTACACTATTTGACAAAAACTTTTGGGACATGTGCTAACAACTCACATTGTATACTAAGGCAATCTCAAAATGGATATATCATTTAGTCAGAAAGGGTAATATCACAAGCAAATTAGTAGGTGGATGGAAGAAATTACATGTCAAATCTATAGATAGGAGAAGAGTTTATGACCAAACAAGTAACAAAACAAATACAGCTAAAATTAGAAGAAAAACAGGAAACTGGGTGGGGGGGGTGGGAATCTCTGTAGCAAGTAGGGAACTGAGTCAAATTTACAAGATTTAAATTTTACAAGATTAAATTTACAAGATTAAAAGCCATTTCTCAATTGATAATGATCAAAGAATATAAATGGGCAGTCTTCAGAGGAAGAAATCAAAGTTCATGCCAATAGGCATATTTTTTTTAGAAAGTGTTTTAAATCACTAATAATTACAGTAAATTAAAACAACTCTGAGGTACCACCTCACACCTATCAGAATGCCTAAAGTGACAGAAAAGGAAAATGACAAATACTGGAGGGTATGTGGGAAAATAGATACATTAATGAACTATTGGTAGAGTTGTAAACTAGTTCAACCATTCTAGAGAACAAGTTGGAGCTAAGTCCAAAAGATTATTAAACTGTGTTTACATTTTGACCTAGCAATAGTGCTATTAGGTCTATACTCCAAAGAGATCAAAGAAAGATGAAAGGGGCTCTTATGTACAAAAATATTTATAATAGCTCTTTTAGTGGTAGCAAAGGATTGTAAACTGAGGGGAAATGGTCCATCAATTGGGCAATGGCTGAACAAGTTATCATATATGAATGTGTTGGAAGTGCTATAAGAAATATGAATGGATGGTTTCAGGAAAAAAAAAACTTGAGAAGATTTTTATGAACAGATGCAAAGTGAAGTGAACCAGAACAATTTATATAGTAACAGCAATGTTGTAAAAATAATCAACTCAGGGGCTAGAGCTAGGTGGTGCAGTGGATAGAACATCGGCCCTGAAGTCAGGAGGACCTGAGTTCAAATCCGGCCTCAGATGCTTGATACTTACTAGCTGTGTGACCCTGGGCAAGTCACTTAACCCCAATTGCCTCACACAAAAAAATCAACTCTGAAAAACTTAGTAACTGATCAACAAAATAACCAACTACAATTCCAAAGGACTCCTGGTAAAACATGCTATCCACCTCCAGAAAAAGAACTGATAGGTCAGAGTGTAGGTTGAAACATAATTTTTTCTTTCCTTATCTTTTTTCCTTTCTAATGCAGAAATTTCTTTTACATGTCTATTCATATTTATAATGAGTTTTATTTTTCTTGCCTTCTCAATGTTTGCAGGGGTAGGGGAGGAATGAGAGAATTTGGACCTGAAAATAAAATAAATTGAAAAAACCTTATGAGCTATGTAGTCAAGGTTAGATTTAGGAAAATGGATTGGCAAATATTCACAATATCCAATGTGATAAATATCCTTGGATAATTTCATAATGAATTAAGGAGTACATCTCAAAATATATTCAGTCCTAAATCATATAAAACAAGTGGTTGCAGCAAGAGTAGGACATATTGTTATATGTTAATTTTTTTTAAAGATATAAAAAGCATGTCAATACATTTGATTATTTTATTTTGTCTCACTTAATTTGCTCCCTACTCTATCTGGGAGACTTTCACATAGAAGCATGGAGAAGGAGATTATATGTGTCTTGCCTAGCCCCTGTGATGTATCAAAAGTTTGAGACATAGTTTCTGGGTAATTAATCATTTTATTAATCATGCTAGTATACAATTAGTAAAATGAATCAGTGACATTCTTAAATGCCAAAGACCCCTCATGGAACCTACTCAAGGCTTATATGTTCTTGGAAGAATTGGTGTTCCTGAGGGTGAAAATTGACTCTGATTGGTTAATAAGTAATGAGAGAGAATGAATATCATAATGAGAGGTGGGCCTATTATAATGAAGGGCTGGGGGAACCTGACTTTGATCAAGTCATTTACTTCCAAATTATCCCCAGCCTTGGGCAATCTAATTAAAGAATCTATCCCCACCCAAACCTGATTAGTTTACAATGGATTCCCTAACTGCGGTGAGGTCTGAACGAGATTGAGGAGAAAGTTAACCCAATCTCATTTTCTGCAATGTCTTTCAGATATTGGTTTGATTTAGTAGAGAGTAAGGTTTCAGAGAGGTCTAAATCCTGTATCTCCCCAATATTAACAATTAGTTATTTAATAATCATTTCTTTCACCTCCATAAATATGTCTAAGAATGGTGAATGGAAACTATAAAAAGAAATATTTGGGCTTAATGTAAGAAAAAACATTCATTATTCTAGCCACCCCAAAGTAGACAGGGGTGTCTCAGAAGCAATTGGATTCCCACTCGCTAGAAGCATCAAGTAAAGCTGAATGAATGTCCACTTGTTAGACATGATGTAGTAGGGATTCTCATTCAGGTATGAATTAGTCTATGTGGCCTCTAAGGTCCCTTTCCACTCTGAGATTTTTATTCAGTGAAGAAAAGCCAATCTCTGCATAACACATCTAATGAAGAAGGAGAAAATATGTTGGTTTTATTAAAACATAATTGGCAAAAAAGTGCATGAATTATGATTAGAATGGCAAATAAAGGATCAAAGGATTTAGAGCTGGAAGGAGCCTTAGGATTTCAATGATCTTTTAAATATTTGGTAAAATTCTTAATCATCCACATTATTAGTACTGAAAATCCAAATGCCTGAGATTGTTTTAGATTTATGGTAATTGTTCTGCTGAAATCCCCGTACTGTCACCTTCTAGAGTTGTACTTTACAAAGCCCTTGTTGATACAAGGTCTCAGAAAATTCAGGTTTCATAAATTTACTAAAAACATCAAAGACCTATAAGGTCACATCATAAAAAGGAAACCATTTAGATCAATTAATTTTTATATGTTAATCAAATATAGTATGCAAATTTTAAGACTGTATTGTTATCCTATCAACATTTTACTGCTCTTTTCTAAAGCATTGTATGAAGGAAATGCAAACAAAAATATAATTACATAATGCCTATTTACTATATTTTACATTATGAAATATTTAATACTATTCAGTGATTACTGCATTTAGAAAAACAACTAACAGATCATATATATTAGATAATAATAATGGTAACACATTGTTTTCAATTTCTGTTTACATAATGTCCTTCAGTTTAAAAAATGCTTTCCACATACATTATTTCATTTCATTCTCACAACAATCCTGCGAGGTAGGTAGAGAAGATGTTATCTACATTTTTAAAAATTTGGAAAAATCAGGCTCAATGAGATGATATGACTTCCCCAACAACTGGGTTTCTAAGTAGTAATACAAAACAGAAGTTTTATCACTTTCGGTGATATAATAGTAACTTATATTTTTGTATGGAATATAAAACAATACCACATTAATCTTCCACTAAAGTCCTTTTGAATCTTTTTGTAGTTATCAATAATTAGATAAGAAATTTAACTTATCATACTCTAAAAGTACTTTCACTTCCAGTTCAAAATCTATAATCCTATATTTCAACAGTCACAATATAGGTACGCTTTTTGAGGGCAGGCAGAGTATTGTTTTTTCCTTTTCCTAAGTACCTAGCACTGTGCCTTGTATACAGTAAATATTTTAAGAATTAAAAAAGAAAAAGGTAAAATCAGATTCTGATTGTTCAGAAGGAATAAAAAAATCAAAAGGATATGTGGATAGTGAATGGGCATCCTAAAAACCTGAGAGTTCAGTTTCTTTTCCTACTTCCAGAGAGTAGACATCCACCCTGAGATTGTTATACCCATGGTAAAACTTCCTGGAGACTCAGTGTCTTTAGTTTGGGGTAATTCTGAGAGCTGGTTGGTCTCTGTCTCTTTTGAGGGTGACCTAGTTTAAGAAAGAAGGGCAATACCAGAAAGATCAGATCCCTTGAACCTGTAGGAATAGCCAAGGCAAGAGGGGATTTCTTTGTTTAGATCAAAGCTTCTTAAACTTTTTCCACTCAAGACCCCAAGTATATAGGTATATAAAATACGGATACATAACCTTTTACTGTTGCCAATTTTTTGGTTACCCCCACATTTAGTTATCAGACCCCATTTGGGGTCACAACCCATAGTCTAAGAAGCTTTTGTATAGAGCATAAACAAGCCTTGATCTCTTAGTCCTGTCTAAGAAGCTAGAGGGGAAGAATATGTATCTTTGAATTTAGCCTGTCAAAATTTCCTTGAGTTTCTCTCAGGTTCCTCTTTTAAATCACCCAGTCTCCATAATCTCTTGTAGGTTCCATGAGGTTCTTGCAGCCCATATGGGTTATAATGTCAAGATATCCTTTTAATTTGATATGGTTTTTAGTAAGTCATTTTGGAACAAAATGGCAGAGGACCATAGTTTTCAAATGATTATACTTTTGAATTGTTGTTCAGTTGTTTTCAGCCATTGTATGACTCTTTGTGACCCCATTTTTGGGTTTTCTTGGCAGAGATACTTCAGTGGTTTGCAATTTCCTTCTCCAGCTCATTTTACAGATGAGGAAACTAAGGTAAATGGGACTAAGTGACTTGCCCATGGCCACACAGCTAGTAAGTGTCTGAGGCCAAATTTAAATTCAGGAAGATGTCTTCCTGACTTCAGGCCCAGCATTCTATCCACTGCACTACCTAGATGCCTGATTTTTGTATAATGCCTAGTAAATTTCAATAAAAATTCTATACTAGATAGATGTCTTATGGAAAGAAATAACAGATTGGCTTTGTAAAAGAATCCATTACATTTATATTATGTCCT
Organism: Dromiciops gliroides; assembly: GCF_019393635.1. Lineage (NCBI taxonomy): Eukaryota > Metazoa > Chordata > Mammalia > Microbiotheria > Microbiotheriidae > Dromiciops > Dromiciops gliroides. The sequence continues at coordinate 272,227,587 of NC_057862.1, forward strand.
GAACCTTCCCCTTACCTGTATTGGCAAGTTGTTCCACATGTCATCTCAATTTAGTAACCATGGATATTTAAAATTATTTGCTTGATGGTCCTCCAAGCTTGACTTTTTGACTCTTTATCTGATGCATACTGAGAGTGGTATTTCCTTTGTCATAGGACTGCTGCTGCTGCTGTGTAAATAAACAGAATGATCTGAGTGATCTCCTGAGTGGAGGTCCTGAATTATAGAGTCATTAGTATATTAAATCCACATAATTTTTAAAAATTCTATTTTCCTTTCATAGTCTTTTTGGAAATAGAGTAAATTGAGCTGAATTTTGTTTTTCTTAAAAAGATAGTGAGAATGTCTTTTTCCCTCAGGAATAAAATATAATGGGTAGGCAGATCTCAAAACACAGAGAGAATGGTAGACCAGCATGTTCCATACTTCTCCAGTGTTATCCACTATTGACACATGTCTGGAATTTCAGCAGCTCTTCTCTAATTTCTACATATTTGTCAACAGAGATATTGTGGAAAGACATAGGGGATAGTACATTATTTAAAAGATTCTATTGATCTATAGTCCCATTCACCCCTACTCCCACCATCCCCATCTTTAATGAATCATCAGTTGTAATAGAAAGTTAGGTAAATCCCAACCATTCAACCTGGTGGCATTTACAGCATTACCTTTCCCAACTGAGTAAAACAAAATGGGTTTAATCTGTTTTCTGGAAACAGATGGTTACTGCAATTAACCTGAGTATGACAGCATATTAATGGTTTTGTTTACCTTATTACAGTCAGTTCAGGAGAAATTAAGTTCTTTGAGCCATTGAATGATTTGAGATAGAGCTACACAGGAAATGTGTGGGGATTGTTTGATAGAATTAGACACAACCCTGGGCCTATGTATATCTGAGAAGGGGTTTCAGAAGAAGGTAGTCAAGTTTTAGGAGTGCTTTGAGGAACCAGATCCTTGTGCCTACTATAAACAGAATATAGTAAGGAGTTGGGGGGCAAAGGAGGAGGTTGTATTCAGAGTGAGCGCAGAGAAAATGTCACACTTCCCCTACACACATTCTAATAATTGTGTCATCAAAGATTTTGGACCAGTAAAAAGCAACATATCTAGCCTAGAATTGAGAGAGGATAAACTAGAGCCACAGAGGAAAGGTAACTCTAAGGAAGTATGAGTTCTTTAAGATAGAGAAGAGTGCATTTATAGACTCTACAAAGAATATGTATGGACCCTCAGAACCCATCAGAGAGCTTCACCTTAGAGAACTTCATGAAAATTCCATGAAGGGAATTTCATTACAGGGAGATGTGAGTCAACCTTTGGCCACAAGTGTTCTGTAATCTTGAACTCACTTTCTTCTGGACTCTGTGCATTCAGAATTTGGGGAAATATGTTTTGTAACAACTGTTCTTGCTATACTACCTCAGTATTCCATTGTTCAAGCCAATTAATTTTGGGTATATAATTAATAGCCAGTAAGGAGCATAACCAATGGGGGCTCATGGGTGATAGCACTAGAAGGAAAAAAACCTTCAGGGTACGCCTAGAACTTTGTGGTAAAAAGTAGTCAGTTGCCCTCTGGGGATCCAACCCACTGGAATCAGTGGGACTTGAGAGAGTGAGCCCAGAAGGTGTGCTGTTCTAGCATATGTAATCAGAAAGAATCAGGCAGGGAAACTCTGGGAATGGTCTGTGCAAAAGATGGGCATATTTTTGTAAGCATCACAGATGAAGCCAATGAATGGGGAGAGGCTGAAAATTAAATAGAGGAGATGATTTTTAGGTGCAGCCCCCTGGAAGATATAATAGGGAATGGGATCAAGGGCACAAGTGGAAGGATTGGTTTTGGAGAGGGTTTTATCTGTTTGTTCCACTTCTTCATATGAAACTTAGAGCAACAGAAAAGGGGGCAGGGGAACACGATGTCCTTATATCTTGGAATAAAACTTTAAAAAGTTAAATTTTATTGATATCTTTTGGTTTTATATAACTTTCATTTCTAAATATATGTTTTCCCTATCTAGTGAGCAATCCCTTATAACAAAGAATATTTTTAAAAAGAAAAAAGAAAAGTAGAATTGAATGCAGTCTTAATTTTAGTATGCTTGCCTCTGGTCGCACAGTAACTGTCAGAGCTAGTACTAAAATCCTCTTCATCCAAAAAGGAATATTCTTAGAGCAATCACTTCCTACTTGGCAACCAACATGTGACTCTGAAATCCCTGGCCTCTCCAACTCTAGAGGTAGCTGCTAAAGTTGGAAACATCCATCCCTTAGTGTTGATATTCAGTTACCTATACTTAGGGGAAGAAACAAAACACTAGAAGCAGCCAGGTACTTGAGATCCATTCTCAGGCTTGCCTAGGCAAGTACATCTTCTCATTGTCATGTGCTTGTAGCCACCATATCTGAAGAAGGAAGAGGGAATGGTGAGAATCCACTTCACTTTTCAGGAAGTAGAAGAAAGAATTGGCATAGTCCTCAACAATACACTGAAAAGAGGAAAAGATAGGGACAGAGACAGAGATGGAGTCAGAGATAGAGATAGAGAGACTATACAGAGACAAATATAGACAGAGATAAAGTGGGTGTGGGTGTATATGAGAGAGAGAGAGAGAGAGAGAGAGAGAGAGAGAGAGAGAGAGAGAGAGACTCTATCCTTTTGATACAAGTCTGGCCTAACTCAAGGTTTTCTCCTTCAGAAGCTAAACTGAAGGATGGACACACCTAAGAAGTAGGGCGGGATGTTTGGTGCCCAGGACAAAGATAGCTCCAGAAGTCAGGACCACCACCTCTCTTTTAAGCCTCTCCCACCCCACTGGGAGATAAGCCCATTAGGTATGGCTGCTATCTGAGCTGTACCAGGGCACAGACATACCATCACCCCTCATTCAAGCTTTCCCCACCCCCAAAAGGAACTTTTCATTGTCAGGTGGTCACCCCATCTGTCCTCTATAAAAGCTTTGGCCTTTCTTCCATTTGGAGAGAAAGATGTCTCCAAGCCATCTCCTCTCCAAGAGGGAAGTCTTCCCTCTTGCTGGCTTTCTCTAAGTGCCCAAATAAAAGGCTATATTCTAATTGGATTATGTTGGAGAGTTGTAATTCTTTAAAGAGGAATACTTAAGAACCCCCACCACCTATTTCCCCTGTAACACTTTCCTTTATAATCTGAATGGGCAAATCTTCCTGTCTCAGTCTCCAATCTATTTTGGAAGACTCCTTCCTTTCCAGTCATGGATACCAAGAAAACAACTAGAAGCCAGTGGACATATATACACACACATACATTTATGTGTGTACAGACATGCATGGTATATACATATACATATAATACATATTGTGTGTATATTTATACATGTGAATATATATACATCTATACGTAATATAGATGTATATATCCTTTTTGTCATTGTTGTTGTTTTGTTGGGTTTTTTTTGTTTTATTTTCTTTAGTGAGGCAATTGGGGTTAAATGACTTGCCCAGGGTCACATAGCTAGTAAGTGTTAAGTGTCTGAGGTCAGATTTGAACTCAGGTCCTCCTGACTCCAGGGCTGGTGCTCTATCCACTGCGCCACCTAGCTGCCCCTATATATCCTTTAGCAAGAGGCTAGAACCTATCTCCATGCATGTTCCATTGGATTGCTCTTTATATCCATTATTATTATTATAGGTGATAAGGTTTTCTTATTATTGAATTAAATAAGAGTACATATAGTGACACTGGGCATTAGTAACCTGAAAAAGTATAGTACATGTCAATGTGACTCATTATTTCAAGTTTATTAAAATTCTTACTTGCATAATGCCTAAATTCATACTAATTTCTATGTAGTCTTCCTCATGCAATCATTTTATAAACATAATATTTACTTATCTTAAATTATGGTTTTTCAATGTTTCAATTCAGTAAACATTTATTAACCACCTACTATGTGCCAGGCACTATGCTAAGTGCTGGGGATACAAATAAGAAAAAGAGAGAGTGTCTGCCCTTAGGGACCTTACAATCTAATGAATAAAGATGACACCCAAAAGGAAGCTGAAAAGGGGTTGGGAGAAGAGATATTGGGGGAAGGATATTCCAGGAAGTGGAAGCCAAATGGAGCTAGCAGGAAGGTTGTGAGCTCTCCGTAAAGGAAGGCCTTGGGAGCAGTTTAGTGCTCCACCCTCCAGCCTTCCAATGAGGAAAGGAAAAAAGAGTAAGTTGAGAAGATGTATAGCATCTAAACCTGAGTCTTTCTTCACAGCAATGAGATTTCAGGTTACCAGCTTAACCTTATAATTCATAAACAATTTTAAATACCGTACATTTGAAATCAACAAATAATATTTTACTTGTATATTCTATATTTTCCATGTTAATACATATTGACTCATTCTTTGTTCCACAGAATTCACCCTAATGGTTTTAAATATCTTTTCTTTTTTTACCTTGAAGGATGTAAATTTAATCACACAATTAAACTATCAAGAAGAGGTTGAAGAAAAGCCAGAAGATAAGGAAAGTACTGAAGAACTTCCAGTGGTAAAGTTTGTGATATTCATTTTTTTTTTCTTTCTAGAAGCATTCTTGTGCTAGATTCAAGCAAATCTAACATTGCATATTTGTGAAATCAGATTAAAAAATTTTTGTGCCTCAGGCGGTAGTTGTAAACAAAACAATTACAAATCATGTTCATAATTCATAATGTGAAAAGAATACAAGAAGTAATCAGTCAACAAGCATTTATTAAGCTCCTACTATGTGATTGTCACTGTGCTAGGCAATGGGGAATCCAAAAAATCAAGTAATTCCTCAACTCAAGGAAATTTTACTTATTGTGGGAAACAACTCATTCTTATATAAATACAAAGTAAGTACAAGGTAGTTAAATATGAGATAGTTAGGGAGGAAGGCCACGAATAGCTGGGGAGATCTATAATGGTTTTGTGTAAAAGTTCAGTGTTTGAATTGCATCCTGAAGTGAGGGATTTTATGAGGCAGAGATGAAGAGGATGGGCATTTCAGGCATAAGGATGGTGGATAGAACCATCATCTGTGTGAGGAACAGAGGGAAGACTGGTTTGGCTGGTCCCTAGATTGAAGAGATGGGAGAGCAATGTATCATGAGGAGCAATGTTTATCTGTCCCAGCCAATATTATCTTCCTCTAATGTTGTCTAAGGCATTATAACCAAACTACTATAATGCTCTTACCCCGGCTAATCTCCTGAGACCGGCTTCTCCTCTACGTTCTCTGCTCCAGAGCTCTCACTCCTCTCCCTCTCTATTTTGGAACTAATTGCCCAGAAACATATTATAAATCAAATAAGTTAATGGCAATGTTAG